>NW_026652296.1:15573765-15932375 GCF_009828535.3 Hylobates moloch | reverse complement strand
CGCTGTGCTCCCGGCGGCGGCGGCTGTGGCGGCGGTGGCGCTGGCGGTGGCGGCGCAGCGCGCTCTGGCCCGCGGCGCCCCCCGCCGGCCGCGCGGGGCGGGCTTGGAGCGGCGCCGCAGCCAATCCGTGCCGCCGGGGGAGGGGGCGCCGCTGCGGGGCGTGGGAGCCCGGAGGGCGCGGGCTGCGGCCTCTTCTAGCAGCCCCGGGCCTGGCAGGTGCGCGCGGGGAGGCAGGCGCGGGGCGAGGTTGTCTGGGCCCTGGTCCGAGGGCTGTTCCCGACCCCGCCGCGGCTCCCACCCTCAGCCGGCCGACTTGCGGAGGAGAGGCCGGCGTCCAGTCCCCCACCCAGACAGGCCTTTCCCAGAGACACGGGCGCGCTCGGAGGGGATGCTCTCAGAGTGTCCCGCCCAGGCGGGTCGGCACTCGGCCTCCCACACAGAGACCCTCGACTTCACACCTGCACCCACAGAGAAGCTCAAACGGGCACCCACACCTACACATTCACTCTGCAACATGCCCCGCAGACACCCGGACAGATACACCCACAGACCCACCCCCTCACAGATGCGGGGACAGACACGTCCACGGACACACGCAGACTCACGCAGAGACCTGCAAACACACTCAGGGAGGTAGGCAGGACGTCCCTGGTGCCCGGCCTCCCTCACGGGGAGACTCTCAGATGCCACAAAACCCCACGAAGTTCAGGTAGGCATACACAGTCTCATGCATTCACACTTACCCACAGACACCCCAGAATTCATACACACATTCATACACTCAGATGAACACACAAGCCCAGACCCAGCACACACTCTGTGTCGCCTTCCCCTGTGACCATCTCAGCACTGTCAAACACTCTGACTGACACGGCCAGTAGCACACACACGCCAAGACACAGCCACACAAACTCCATCCCTCCTCCCAGTGTGGGTGCATCCCGACGGATTGACTGACACCCTCAGACTCAGGCACACTGAGACACACTTGGCAGACTCACACTCACAGACTCTCCCATTATCACCCTCGGCGACCCGCAGTCCTCAGACACACACGGGCTCAGACACTTGCAGCCCCAGGTCAGAGACGAGCGAATCGGAAACCCATGCTCCATTCCCTGCTTGTGACCTGGGACGTGAGGGTCCCTGCCCACCTAATCAGGCCCCAGATGTCAAACAACCTTCCCAGCTGCTCGCACACCTCTTTATGGAGCCATCTGGCGACATGGAAACAGTTCAGGCCTCAGAAAGAGACAGCCCAGAGTTTGAATCTCAGCTGTGGTGCTGTCTTTCTGGGTGGCCTATGGCAAAACTCTTCACCCCATGGGTCCTGTTCCTCATCTGTACAATGCGGACAGGAGCCTTCCATTTTGGATGGTTGTGAACTGCCTGCAAGATAACACAGGTGTTTGTTTTCTATTGCTGCATAACAAATGAAGCGGCTTAAAAACACCAATCTAGTGGTTTACAGTCCTGTAGGTCGGAAGTCTGGACAGCCTGACCTGGGTTCTCTGCTTAGGGCCTCACAAGGTATTGGCCAGACTGGGCTCTTCTCTGCAGGCTCTGGAGAAGAATCTGCTTCCATCATCATTCAGGTTGTTGGCAGGATTCAGTTCCTTGTGGTTGCAGGACTGAGGTTCCTGTTTCCTTGCTGGCTGTCAGCCAGGAGTCGACCTCAGCTCCTAGAAGTGGCTTTCTGGTGCTTACACATGGCCCTTTCCACCTTCAAGGCCAGTCTCAGGATGTCAAGCCCTTCTCATCCTTTAGTAGAATCTTTCTACCTTGCCTTCTGCTTACTGGCCTGAGAGATTCTGCTTTTAAAGGTCTCGTGTGATTAGCTCAGGTTCGCTCGCATGATGTCCCTTTGACATATAATGTAATATAATCACGGTAGCGATTCCTGATCAGGGTGGCAGTTTCCACCCATGCTCACACAAGGGCGGGATCACACAAGGTATTACATAAGGGCAAGGATCATTGGAGTTATTCTGACACATCTGCCCATCACAGTGTGCAAAACACCTAGCACAGTGCTGGCCTTCGGCAGGTGCTCCTGAGTCCTGGCCCCTTCTGAGGTACCAGATCTAGACTTTAAGGCAGCCTGGTGTTATGGTTAAGAGTGCTGGTATAATCATCCCCATCTTGGTCAATGGCAGCTCCATTTTGCCACTTGTTTGGATCAGAAATGTTGGATACTTGACTCCAGTCTCACACACACCACATTCAATCCATCGGCAACTCCTGTCGTTTCTATACACAAAATGTAACCAGAAACTAACCACTTCTCTGCCCCAAACCCTCCTATCTCACAGTCAAAGTCCATGTTCTACAAGGTCCAAACTTCTCTGGCTGTGCCACCCCTCTGTCCTCATACCCCGGACACCCCGGTGGCTCACTCGGCTTCAGAATCTCTGTACTGCTGTTCCCTCTGCCTGAAGCCCTCTCCCTTGCAAAGGGCTGTGTAGCTCACTCACAGATCTCTGCTCAAATGTTACTTTCCCTCTGAAGTCTTCCCTCACCACTCTTTATGAAGTAGCAAAAACCCCTCCCTGAAATGCCAGATCCTCTCTACCTTGCTTTATTTTTCTCTGTAGCCCTCATCACCATCTGACATGTTTCATATATATGTGTGTGGGGTACATGTATATATACGGACACACACATATTTATGTACATGTGTATATGCGTGTATATATGTGCAGACACACATACATGTGTATAAGCGTGTATATGTGTGTGTGTTTGCATATATATGTATACACATACACAACACACACATTTTTATTCTTGTTTATTTGTTTATTGTCTCTTTTTCCCCTTCCCAGAGCCCAGAAAGATGCCTGGCAAAAAGTTCATGTTCAGTAAATAGTTGTTGATTGAATGAATAAACTCTCACACCAGCCTTAGGAAGGAAATAGGTGTATCCTTTGCATCCTCTCCCCATCTTACAGATAAAGAACTGAGGCTTATGAAGGGGAATGGACTTACTCAAGGTCACAGTGAGTAGGCCTCTGGTCAAAAATGGTGGGTGGGGGCCGGGTGCAGTGGCTCATGCCAGTAATCCTAGCACTTTGGGAGGCCAAGGCGGGTGGATCACCTGAGGTCAGGAGTTCAAGACCAGCCTGGCCAACATGCTGAAACCTCATCTCTACTAAAAATACAAAAATTAGCCGGGCATGGTAGCGGGCACCTGTAATCCCAGCTACTTGGGAGGCTGAGGCAGGAGAATTGCTTAAACCCAGGAGATGGAGGTTGCAGTGAGCCGAGATCTCGCCACTGCACTCCAGCCTGGGCAACAGAACAAACACTCCATCTCAAAAAAAAAAAAAAAAAAAAAGTGGGTGGGGAATCTAACCCAGCATAAGGAGATCGAAGAAGGCTTCCCTGAGGATGTGATGTTGAAGCTGAAAATAGCACCTCCTATGTGCCTGGACTTCTTGGTGTGATTTCTCCTTTCTTGGTTAGCTCATGCCTAAAATTCCATCCTTAGGGTTTGGGCCTGTAAACTTAAATCATTTATCCTTTGTAAATATGTAATGTTTCCCCATGGGAAATTTAAGTGGTCAGCCACTTACACCTGGGTATGAATAATGCATTCTAAGAACAAGTTTAGGGGGTGGAGAGGGATGCTTAAGGATATGAATGAGGGAAGTGGTGGATGTGGATCCAGAGAAGGAAGGGATGGGAAATCACAGATGAACTTCCAGGTTAGACTTCACAGCCCAATGAGATAGATGATGCCAAAAACCAGGCAGCTCAGTGGAGTGGAGCGGAAGAAGCATTGCCTGACTTGGGTTTAAACGCCTGTCCTTATTTTATTTATGTGACCTTGGGTATGTTCCCTCAAGGTTCTCATCAAAAAATGAGGGTAATAGGCCGGGTGTGATGGCTCACGCCTATAATCCCAATACTTTGGGAGGCTGAGGCTGGAGGATTACTTGAGGTCAGGAATTCGAGACAAGCCTGGCCAACATGGCAAAACCCTGTCTCTACTAAAAATTAAAAAAATTATCCGGGCATGGTGGCGCACGCCTGTAACCCCAGCTATCTGGGAAGCTGAGGCACAAGAATTGCTTGAACCTGGGAGGTAGAGGTTGCAGTGAGCAGTGAGCAGAGAGCATGCCACTGCCTTTTAGCCTGGGTGACAGAGCGAGACTGTCTCCAAAAAAAAAAAAAAAAAAAAAAAAAGAGAGAATAATTAACACCTCTTTGCACAATCGTGATGAAGATTGGAGATTGGACGTATACAGAGTGTGTCGCATGTAATAGGTACTTGATAGATAAATTTATTGAATGTAGATTCCAAGTGCTCACTATTGTACCCAGCTCTACAAATACAGGGATGAATAAAACAGACCTGGTCTCTGCCTTCATGGAGTTTATAGTTTGGTAACATTAAACAAATAATTATGCTAATAATTATTTAAATTATTTAATTACTACCTTATCTAATAGTCGCATAATAATAATTTTCATTGCAATTGTGATAAGTGCCATAAAAGATATATATCTATATACTCTGTGTGTGTGTGTGTGTGTGTGTGTGTGTGTGTGTGTGTGTGTTTGAGTGAGATAGGGTGAGATGGGGTCTTGCTATATTGCCCAGGCTGGTCTTAAACTCCTAGCCTCAAGCAATCCTCCTGCCTTGGCCTCCCAAAGTGGGTAGGATTACAGGCGTGTGCCCCCGTGCCCAGCCCAGTATGTATATACATTGCAGTGCGTTTGTGTACGTGTGTGTGCAGCTTCAAGTGGGTGGAGCATGTGACCCAGCATGAGGAGATGGAAGAAGGCTTCCCTGAGGATGTGATGTTGAAAATGGCACTTCCTATGTACCTGGACTGTTCTTGGTCCTGTTCTTGGTCAAACTTGTTCTTAGAACACATTTTACTTATTTATATCAGTAACTAAACCAAATCACTGCCCTCAGATTTGCATTTTAAAATAACTCTGGGGCCAGGCGCAGTGGCTCACGCCTGTAATCCCAACACTTTGGGAGGCCGAGGCGGGTGGGTCACCTGAGGTCAGGAGTTTGAGACCAGCTTGGCCAACATGGAGAAACCCTGTCTCTATGAAAATTACAAAAATTAGCTGGGCATTGTGGCAGGTGCCTGTAATCCCAGCTCCTTGGGGGATCTGAGGCAGGAGAAGCACTTGAACCCGGGAGGTGGAAGTTGCAGTGAGCTGAGATTGCACCACTGCACTCCAGCCTGAGGGATAGAGCAAGACTCTGTCTCCAAAAAAATAAAATAAAATAACTCTGGGGCTGCTCTGAGAGGGATGGATTTGAGTGAATTCAGAGAGTGCCTTGACCCTTCTCTTCAGGTAAGTCCTGATTTGAACCAAAAAGCCATTGCTTGTTTTTTTTTTTTGCCTCCTAGCAGAGGAAGATGGCTGAGAAAGTATGTCTCGGTGGAAAGGTGAAGTGGAGGAGGCTGAGTGACCAAGGGTCCTAAGGCCAGATAGGAGGCCATGGCTAGGGGAGGCTGAGACATGGATGGGAGGTAACAAGGCCTCGGCTAAGGAGCGGGCTGGGCCTGAAAGTTCCAGAGATCACTTGAGCAGGACTTGGTGACAGACTGGGTGGGGTGAAGGTTGAGAAGGAAAAGGAGGAACAAAGACACTGCCAAGCTCTGAGCATCAAGAGAAACAGCACATACAGATGGAACCCTCCTCTTCAGGCACCTTGCCCTAAGCTGAAGCCTTCAGGGGACTGCCCCTTAAATTTTCCATATTTTGCAAGGCCCAGCTGAGTTGCTTTCATCTAGAGAAGTGACAAGTGGCTGGAATGTAGTTAGTTAAACCTCTAGGGGGTCCTATTTGCAGTTTTATCCAAGAGAGAAAGACTGATCTTGTCTGTGTTCTGCCTGCTCTGTGTGTGTGTATGTATGTGTGTGTGTGCGTGTGTGTGTGTGTGTGTGTGTAAAACTTCCCGCTAATGTGCATGCCTCTGATAGATAAGCATTTCTGCATATCTGTGTCATTGTCTTTGAGGCAATAACCTTGTTTCTGAATACATCCTTTCAAGGTGCGTGTCCTTGTGTTAAATGTATCCAGTCTAGTTTCGAATGTGATATGTATCCTGGTCTTTGCATGTACTGATATGTGGGTATGTATGTGGGTGAAAGACACAAACACACACACACAGACAGAGAAAGACAGTGCCTGTCTCTGTGTGCACATGAGCCATGTGTTCCCGTTTCCATGTGGTTCTGTGTTGTGTTTGTGTCTTCTGTTGATGGTGTGTCCTTCTGTGTGTTTGCCTTGTCTCTAAGTGTATTGGTGTCTATGTGTAACTGAGTTGAGTTAGCCGTATTCGAGTGTCGGTGTAAGGTTTCTGTAATGCCTATGCTTGTGTGTGTCTCTTTGCATCCTGGTCAGTGTGAATGCATCCCTGACTGTGTGTGAATGTTGCTTTGTGTGAACTTGTCCATGTTGACTGGTAGCTTGAGAGGGGACTCATATTTTCTTGGATTAATCTCAGTCTTTAAGTGGCTAACACATGCTTTAGAGCTAATAGGGATAGAGATATTAAAATCTGCTATAAACTCCAAATCCCCTAACTACTTACCTAACCATTAATTTATTCTTTTATCTATCCATCCATCCATCCATCCATCCATCCATCCATCCATCCATCCATCCATCTCTCCCTCCCTCCCCTTCTCCTTCCCTCCCTCTTGATTTCACTGGCATTTAGTAACTATGTAGTTATTTCTCTTAGGCATGAGTTTTCTCATCTATAAAATGGAGATGATAAGGTAGCTACCTGATAGGGCTGGGGATATGGGGTAGAAATTTAAGTGGGATAGCGTGTATAAAATACTTAACATGTTGCCTAACACATAGTAGGTGATCACTAGAGTAACGATTATTGTCACATCATTGTGGTCACTATGATTCAGCAAATTCTCATCAGTACTTAACTAAGGGCCACCCCTGAGCTAGAAGCTGGTGAGGCCCTATCCATAGCAGAGGCCATTAAGTGCCTCTGCCATCACCTTCTTGTGTGACCTTGGACAAAGCCTATGCCCTGTCTGAACCCATAAAGTGGGTAGAGCACCCTTGTCCCACCTTCTTGCAGAGATTCTGGGGGCATCTAGGCATCTACACTTCCTAACCTGCAAGGAGCTGTGCAGTTATGTAGCAGGTCAGGGGACATTCCAAAGCCTTAAAATGGCAGAGGCCTGTCCTGGGTCATCAAGAGGGTCAGGCAGAGCTGGGACAAAGCCAGACCCCCTGGCACTTCAGGCCAAAGCCAGACCCGCTGGCACTGACAGACCAAAGCTAGACCCCCTGGCACTGACAGGCCTTCCTGTCATTTCTAGTCCCTGTTCTCCCTCTGGGGATGCACCTACCGGGAAGCCATGGAGCAGAACTTCTTCACTTCTCCACCGTTTGTCTCTCACTTACTATTTAGTGAGGTGCCTGGCCTTATTTTTAAAAGAAAAAGAAAAAAGAGAACTAGGTATGGGGTGTGATGTCCACCCCAGTAAGCCACTACTGTGGACAAGAGACAAACAGAGACAGAGAAAGGAGAGAAAGGGTAGAAAGAGACAGAAACTAAGAAAGAGACAGGGGACACTGTAACAGAGAGACACAAAGAGACAGGGAATGGAAGACTCAGAGGCAGAAACAGGAGACAGGGAGGGAGATGGTTGGAGAGAGGAAGAGATCAGAATGAAGTCGGGCTTTCTTGCAGACCTGATTTGGGCTGCCCCAATTTACAAAGCTGTAAGAGCCCTGTAGCAAGGACTGCCACTCTCCTCAGGCCACCTTCATCCAACACACATGTGTACTCATACACACTCATACACACATTCACACACTCTTAAACACACTCATCCTCAAATGCTCATACACACATGCTCACAAAATGGAGGAAGAAGCAGGGGCCTCAAAGTAGGGTGGATTTTGGTCATCAGGAACCCCTGTGTGTGACCTTACGCAATGCCAAGCCACATCCCATTTGAGTCTCAGTTTCCTCATTTGGAAAATAAGCCCGCAGACCTCATTCAGTGGTTTCAAGGCTTAAGGGGATAATGGATGTAAAAAAGTTTTAGAAATAATGGAAAAGTTTGGAAAAGGACCTTTGGAACTAGGCAAGCTAATTATACAGCTCACATGGAAAATTGCTGGGAAAATGTGCAGTTGAGGAAAGTGGGGAAGAATAATGAGTGATCAGGAGCTCTGTCAAATCCCAAAACATCCTAAAACTACAGTGAGTTTTTTTGTTTGGTTGGTTTTTGTTGTTGTTTTGTTTTTTTATTTTTTAGACGGTGTCTTGCTCTGGTGCCAGGCTGGAGTGCAGTGACGCGATCTTGGCTCACTGCAACTGCCGCCTCCCTGGTTCAAGCGATTCTGCTGCCTCAGCCTCCTGAGTAGCTGGGACTACAGGTGCGTGCTACCACACCCAGCTAATTTTTGTTTTTAGTAGAGACGGGGTTTCACTGTGTTGGCCAGGATAGTCTCGGTCTCTTGACCTCATGATCCGCCAGCCTTGGCCTCCCAAGGTGCTGGGATTACAGGCATGAGCCACCACGCCTGGCCCAGTAAGTTCTTTTAAAGGCCAAAAAAACTTGGATTCCCTTCATATATAAAGAGCACTTACAAAACAGTACAAAAAAGCCATCACTCCTGTAGGAAATGGAGAAAGGCTCTTAACAGGCAATTTACAGGAAAAAAAAATACAAATGACATATAAACAGCAAAAAGTTATTCAGCATTTCTCACTATTAACAGAATGTCAATTAAAACAAATGCAAGCCATCATTATTTACCCATCAGTCCAACAAAGAAACTGCTTGAAAATAAACTGTATGGGGAAGAGAGTGGAGAAATAGACATAGTCACACATTGTTAGTGGAAGTATATATTAATTGATGAAAACTTTGGAGATTAATTTGTTAGTATCTATCAAAATATTTAAATTCACAAACCATTTAACTTAGCAATTCACCATTTGAACAGAGCAATTCCACTTCTAGGAACTTATTCTACATTCTACATATATACTTGCACATATGCAATAAGACAGTGTATAAAGAATGTTTTGTAGCATTGTTTATAATAGCAAGGGATTGAAAATAAGCCAGGTACCCATCAAATAAACTATGATACATCCATATAGGGGAATTCTGTAGTCATTAAAATGAACGAGGTAGATGGGTTTGGCACTGATAGCCTAGATATATAATGAAATAAGAAAGCAATGTCTGAACAGTACGTATAGTGCACTCCCATCTGTGTCCAAAATACATATGTATGTAGGCATTTAAATATAAATCTTTGGGCACACAGATTTCAGGAGCCATACACAGGAAGCTATTAATGGTGATTTCCTTAGGTACATAAGACTGATAACTTCTAGGGAGTAGTCAGTGTCTTTTGCTTTATGCCCTTCTCTAGCATATGAATTTTTTTTTTTTTAACCATGAGCATGTATTGTTTGGAATAAGATAATTTTAAGTACATTTTTTCACCTAAAAAAGGAGTTAGTGTCCATAGTTAGTAAATAATTACAGTGTAAATGTGTTACTTGGGCCAGGGTTACCTACAAGCTTCCTGTTATCTGTGACTTCAGTAACATGGATTAGGTTCAGAATCCCCCTTGGGACCACCCTCAGGGTGGGAGCACGCTTTGCCGCCAGTCTCCTGGGAGTGGGAAAGTAGGCTAGGCTGCCCAAAATAACCACCTGCCATTTCCCAAGCTGGTCACTTTCTCTCCTGAGCCAAGGGAGGCTCCGGCTGGGTGGAAAAGGTGGATTCTTCTTTCCAGGAACCACAACCTTTTTCTACCGCACACCTCCTCCCCCCGACCAAGCAACCCTGACATCTAAACCTGTCCCTTGACGCCACCCAGCCCGGAAGAAGGATATGGCTGGAGTCTAGAAACCTAGTGCAAGATTAAAATCTGCCCTGCCACAGGTTTGTATTGTGATCTTGGGGAAGCCACACTCCCCCTCTGGGCCTCAGCTTCCCCACATGTCAGAAGGGGGATGGGATAGGATGATTGCCAAAAGCCCTCCCAACTCTGACCCATTTAACTTAAATTAGATAGTCATGGGTTCAAATCTGACCTCTGAAAGTCACTAGCTGTGTACCATTGGGCAAACCACTTCACCTCTCTGAGCTTTAATTTGGTCATCTATAAAACAGAAAATAATATACTTCATAGAGTAATTGGGAGATAAAGTATATAAAGCATTAAAATTGTACATAGCACATAGTAACACCTCAATAAATGGCAGCCATCATCATCATCTAGAGTCTTACTTGGACCTGGCCCCTCAGAAGTAGCCCTAGTTTAAGGACCTTTCCCACTCATCTCCCAACCTGTACCCAACAGCTCTTCTGCCCTGGGAGGGCCATGTGCTCTGACCTAGGAATCAATAAGCATAAAACCTTATCCTTGCTACTGAATTCATATGGAATCATGCGGGTGCGGTGGCTCACGCCTATAATCCCAGCACTTTGAGAGGCTGAGGCAGGTGGATCACATGAGGCCAGGAGTTCAGGAGCAACCTGGCCAACATGGAGAAACCCTGTCTCTACTAAAAATACAAAAATTAGCTAGGCGGGGTGTCACATGCCTGTAATCCCAGCTATGTGGGCGGCTGAGACACGAGAATCACTTGAACTTGGGAGGTGGAGGTTGCAGTGAGCTGAGATCATGGCACTGCACTCCAGCCTGGGCGACAGAGCAAGACTCTGTCTCTAAATAAATAAATTAATTAATTAAATGAATTCATATGGAATCATAGGTTAATGTGTGGCCCCATCCAAATCACCCATGAGTATTATAATTGATTAATAAAGACTAAACCTCTGGGATGGTCAGGAAAGGCTAATGGGTGGGAAGGATTTTGGGACAGGGGCCTCTTGGAATTCAACTGGGTTTCATCTGCAATATCTTTTCCAGGAGGGGTACATTCCCTCCAGGTACTGTGACAAGCCCTTAAGATTCAGGGAAGATGTACATAAAGAGAGCTTTTGATGCTGCATAAATTATGTTACTGTGATCACCTCCACATGGAATTGTCCCCAGTAGAAAAAGCTGGATATTCCTCCATGTTTCTCTGTCTCCACTCCCACGGACCCATCCCAACTTAATACCAAGCGAGTGGGCTCAATCTCCTTGCTGTGCCAGGTACCTATCTTTAATGTTGGCTTTAGTGTCAACTTAGGCCTCAGATTCCCCAGCTTTACAAAACAGGTGGTGTTTTTTTTTTTTTTGACACAGTCTTGCTCTGTTGCCCAGGCTGGAGTGCAGTGGCGCAGTCTTGGCTCACTGCAACATCTGCCTCCTGGGCTCAAGTGATTCTCCTGCCTCAGCCACCCAAGTAGCTGGGACTACAGGTGTGAGTCACCACACCCAGCTAATTTTTGTATTTTTAGTAGAGACAGGATGGGGTTTCACCAAGTTGGCCAGGCTGGTCTTGAACCCCTGACCTCGAATTATCCACCTGCCTCAGCCTCCCAAAGTGCTAGGATTACAGGCATGAGCCACCCCTCCTGGCCTACAAATTTTTTTTTTTAATTAGCCAGGCATAGAGGCACACATCTGTTAAATGCTTTTTGTCACCAAAAGCCTCCTAATGAGTAGACCCGCCTGCTCGCCTGACTATCTTCTGGCCCGTGACCTCTTTGACATTCTCCTGCACTCCTTCAATAAAACCCCCTCCTCGTTTTGTTTCTTGAAACCAAATAACCACACACCCAGCCAGAGCTTTTCCAAGCAACCCCTGCGTATAGATTTTCATGGCAGGCATCTTTGATTCTGATTTGGGGAAGAAAGTGGCAGGCATTAGGAAGAAATGTAGGGCAGGCTGTGGATCATGGACGAAACACATAGGGCAGAAAGGTGAGGTAGTGGTGGCATCTCTCCAGCCTTGTCCCTCTAAACCAGGCTGATACACACCATGGAGCCGTTGGATAGTTTTTTGTTTTTTGTTTTTTTTTGAGACAGAGTCTCATTCTGTCACCCAGGCTGGAATGCAGTGGCACAATCTTGGCTCACTGCAGCCTCCACCTCCCAGGTTCAAGTGGTTCTCCTGCCTCAGCCTCACGAGTAGCTGGGATTACAGGCACCTGCCATCACGCCCAGCTAATTTTTGTATTTTTAATAGAGATGGGGTTTCACTATGTTGGCCAGGCTGGTCTTGAACTCCAGGCCTCATGTGATCCACCCACCTCAAACTCCCACAGTGCTGGGATTACAGGTGTGAGTCACTGCACCTGGCCAATAGTAATAGTGAGTGAGTGAGTGCCTCTGAGCCAGGCATGGTTCTAGGCCTAGGAACTCAGAAAATACCCAAACAGACAGAAATGTCTGGCCTCATGAAACATCGTTACCTATTAAGGATAAACAGACAATCCATTTATGCCTAGTGTTCCATTATTGGAACGCTAAGCCTGTGGGAGTTATTTATATCCTACTGCTCAAGGTCATCATCACCAAGGTCTAATTTTTCACACACACAAAAAATTGCAAGCTCCGGCATAAATGGGTTAAGAAGAGAAACAAGTAGAAATTACAGTGTTTTAGATGTAAGCGCTGTTGGGAAAATGTATATAAAGTAGAGGAAAATTGGGAGGGGTCTATAATGTTGTGCAGGATGGCCAAGAAAGGCGTCATGAGATGGTGACATTCAAGTAAAGACCTGAATGGGGGAGGATTCCTGCAGATGTCTGGAGAAAGAGTATTACAGGCAAAGGGAACAACATGTGCAAAGGCCCTGAGGTGTGGGAGTGCCCCTCATATGTCAGAGAATTGGAAAGCAGGCCAGGGCAGTGAGTGTAGATGACTGAAGGGCAGGCGGGAATACATGAAGTCAGAGAGTAACGATGGAAAGGAGTGGGAAAATGATACAGTCCTTCTTGATTTGTGCAATATTCTTCTTTTTTTCTTTTTTGGAGACAAGGTCTCACTCTGTCGCCCAGGTGGAGTGCAGTGGCATGATCTTGGCTCACCGCAGCCTTGACATCCTGGGCCCAAGTGATCCTCCTCAGCCTTGTGAGTAGCTGGGACTGCAGGCGCATACCGCCATACCCAGCTAATTTTTTAATTTTTTTAGAGATGGGGCTTCGCCATGTTGCCCAGGCTAGTCTCCAACTCCTGGGCTCAAGCAACCTGCCTGAGCATAAGCCACTGTGCCCGGCCATCAATTTGTGCTATATTCATATGCCATAAATATTATTAGTTTGTTACTGTTCCTTAAATTGGTTTGCTTTTTGTTCGGATACATTTGAAATGAAAATTTTATATCACTACTATAAATGAAGGACCAGTATCACTTGCAACAAATAGAAGGTAACCAAATAAATAAATACAACACTGAAACAATTATTAAATTATAGAGAGATGCGGTGGCCTGCAGGAGGCTTAAGTCTGATTGACAGTCTTAGAGAAGTGACAAGACATACTAGCACCCAGCTCCTACTTCATGTGCCAAGGGGGCAAAAAGCATACTAGCACCAATTGGGAGTTTCTCCGGTATGGTATTTAGTGTTACACTATAGAAAATCATCTCACGTCCCACTAGGCAGGATGACCAAATTGTTCTGGTTTCCCCGGGACTGAGGGGTTTCCTGGGATGTACTTTTACTGCCGTAACTGAGTCAGTCCTGGAAAAACCAGGATGGTTGTTCCTCCTATCACCAGCAGTCCCTCTCCCGCCCTGTAGTCTAAGACCATCTGCCTTCTGCCTGCCCTTCTCTTATGTTGCCCTTTGTGGTGGCTGACTCTAAGGTGATCCTTACCTCCTGGAGTTGGTGTCCCTGGGTCATTCCCTCCCCCTGAGTGTAGGTAGGACCTGAAACTTGCTTCTTACCCATAAAATATGGCAAAAGTGATGGGATGTCACTTCCATGATTAGACTCCACATAAGATGGTGACTTCCACATTGCTAACTCCTCTCTTTATTGCCTTCTCGCCTTGGCAACTCTCTATTGCCTTCCTAGCTTGCATGATTTGATGAAGCAAGTAGCTGTGCTGCAGGGGACCAATGCAAACCTCTGGTGGGCAGCCAGCTAGGAACTAAGACCCTCAGTACAAAGACCTCTAAGGAACCAACTGTTGCCAAAAACTGTGTGAGCTTGGAAGGAGATGCTTCCCTCATCGAGCCTTCAGATTGAGACTCCAGCCCTGGCTGATGTATTGATTGCAGCCTCATGAGAGATCCGAAAGTAGAGTGACCAGCTAAGCCTGCCCATAGTTCTGATCCACAGAAACTGTGAGATAATAAACATGTGTGTGTGTTTTAAGCCATTAAGTCTATGGCCATTTGATACTCAGGATTACTAATACTAAAACACCCTTTCCAAATTATTGCTTCTCTGGGTATATTTGTCCATTTTCATACTGCTGATAACGACATACCAGAGACTGGGTAATTTATTTATTATTAATGTATATTTTTTTGAGATGGAGCCTCACTCTGATGCAGGCTGGAGTGCAGTGGTGGCACAATATTGGCTCACTGCAACCTCCACTTCCCAGCTTCAAGCTATTCTCCTGCCTCAGTCTCCTGAATAGCTGGGATTACAGGTTCGCACCACTACGCCCAGCTAATTTTTGCATTTTTAGTAAAGACAGGGTTTCATCATATTGGCCAGGCTGGACTCGAACTCCTAGCCTCAAATGATCTGCCTGCCTCAGCCTCCCAAAGTGCTGGCATTACAGGCATGAGCCACTGCACCCAGCCTGGACTGGGTAATTTATAAAGAAAAAGAGGTTTAACGGACTCCCAGTTCCATGTGGCTGGGGAGGCCTCATAATCGTGGCGTAAGGTCAAAGGCACGTCTTACATGGTGGCAGGCAAGAGAGAATATGAGAGCCAAGCTAAAAGGGAAATCCCTTATTAAACCATCAGATCTTGTGAGACTTATTCACTACCGTGAGAACAGTATGGGGGAAACCACCCCCATGATTCAATTATCTCCCACTGGGTCCCTCCCACAACATATGGGAATTATGGGAGCTATAATTCAAGATGAGATTTGGGTGGGGACACAGCCAAACCATATCACTGAGTCCTGATTATTTGCACAGCTCATTTATGGACCCTGATGTCTTGAGGCTATTGCTCAGCTTCCCACACCTGACCCTCAAGGAACGCTTCCCTATTTCATTCTGGCTGCACTCAGTTGAGGTGGACAGTAGCTGAGGTTTCCCTTGGTAGACAGAGCTCAGTATCCCTACGTGAGGGGATCTTCACTCCTAGCCCAACAAACAGGAGAATGATGGGAAATTAAGGCCTGGAGATGTTGGAGTCCAGGCCACTGGGCAAGCTGCCTAAAGGAGGTAGGGCTCTAGCCTCTGGTCTGGGGACAGGGACAGGACTCTCCACTTTTAACTGCTCCCTCCTGGCCATGCCCCAAACTGGAGAGCCCCTATAAGTCACCACTACAAGGCCATCTGTTCTCTAGGCCTTGCTTCTCACTCTCCCTGTTTCCAACCTTCTTGCCCACCCTGATGGTTTTGTGCCTAGTTCTCTTTTCTTAGCCTAGTTCCATCCATTTGAAAAATCATCTGGACAGCTGCCCAGATGCCCAATTTGCAAATCAAAATGAACTAATTTTATTACAAAAATAATTTTTGCACATTTTAGGAAAGTTAGGGAAAAAATTAAAGTAATCACAAAGAAAAAAATTGAAAATCACCTTAATCATACCACCCAGAAATAACCACTTTTAAACCTGATGTGTTTTTTGACCATATGTGACCTACAAATATTTCCAATGGTACTATACTGTAAGTGATTTTATAGCCTGTGTTTTGTTTATTTTTCCACTTAGCTTTCTATCATAAACATCTTCTCACAGCAATAAATATACGTCCATCTCATCGTTTTAAGTTTCTGAACAACAACTGACATAATTTAACTAATTTCTAATGTTGGACATTTAAATTATTACCAGTTTTTTGCTGTCACGTTAAAGTTTAAAGAAATACTTTTGCAATTAGATTGCTGAACACATCCATGACTTCACTAGCAGGACAACTGCTGGGTCAAAATGTTGCATGGTTTGAAGGCTTTTAATAAGTTTTGGCAAATTTCCTCTAATGACATTGTACCAATCTTCACTCTCCAGGAGCATATGACATTCACTCTCCAGGAGCATATGACATTTTTTCCCATTCTCTTTCTCTAAAACTAGCAATTTTCTTTGTGATTCTGTTTTTCGTGGTCTGCCCTTTTTTTTTTTTTTCTTTCTTTCTTTTTTTTTTCTTTCTTTCTTCTTTCCTTCTTTTCTTTCTTCTTCTTCTTCTTTTTTTTCTCTTTCTTTCTTTTTTTCTTCTTTCTCTCTCTTTCTTTCTTTTTTTGGAAATGGAGTTTTGCTCTTGTTGCCCAGGCTGGAGTGCAATGGCGCAATCTTATCGCAAATTCCACCTCCCAGGTTCAAGTGATTCTCCTGCCTCAGCCTCCTGAGTAGCTGCGATAACAGGCATGTGCCACCATGCCCAACTAATTTTGTATTTTTAGTAGAGACACGGTTTCTCTATGTTGGTCAGGCTAGTCTCGACCTCCCAACCTCGGGTGATCCTCCTGGCCATCGCCTCCCAAAGTGCTGAGATTACAGGCATAAGCCACTGCACCCAGCCCAGCAATACCATAATTTTGCACCTTCCATTCCTCACTACATTAGGCCGTTCTTGAGCTGCTATAAAGGAATACTGGAGGCTGGGTAATTTATAAAGAAAAGATGTTTAATTGGCTCAGAGTTCTGCAAGCTGCACAAACATGGCACCAATGCCTGCCTGGCTTCTGGTGAGGCCTCAGGACGCTTACAATCATGGCAGAAGGTGAAGCAGGAGTGGGCATGTTCACATGGCAATAGCGTGTGCAAGAGAGAGGGGAGAAGGTACCACACAGTTTTTGTTTTGTTTTTTTGAGACAGGGTCTCACTCTGTTGCCCAGGCTGGAGAGCAGGTACAATATCAGCTCACTGCAGTCTCATCTTCCTAGATTCAAGCAATCCTCCCACCTCAGCCTCCTAAGTAGCTGGGACTACAGGTGCATGCCACTGTGCCCAGCTAATTTTGTTTTTATTTTTTGTAGAGATGGGGTCTCACTATGTTGCCCAGGCTGGTCAGAACTCCTGAGCTCAAGCGATTCTCCTGTCTCAACCTCCCAAAGCACTGAAATTACAAGCATAAGCCACTGTACCTGGCTGCTACAAACTTTTAAACAACCAGATCTCGTGTGAGCTCACTCATCATCAAAGGGATGGCATTAAGCCATTCATGAGGGATCTGCCTCCAGGATCCAAACACCTCCAATAAGGCCCCACCTCTAACACTGGGATTTGGAGGGGACAATATCCAAACCATATCATTCTGCCCCTGGTCCCCCAAATCTCATGTCCTTCTCACATTGCAAAATACAATAATCTCTTCACAACTGTCCCACAAAGTCTTAATTCATTCCAACATCAAGTCCAAAGTCCTAAGTCTCACCTGAGACTCATCTCCCTCCACCTATGGGTAAAACAAGTTATTTACTCCCAAGATAGAATTCCATTTCCCTTTCCCAAAGGGAGAAATCAGCCAGAAGAAAGGGGTAATAGACCCCATGCAAGTCTGAAACCCAGCAGGGCAGGCATTAAATCTTAAAGCTCCAACATAATCCTTGACTCCATGTCCCACATCCTGGGTCAAGGGGTGTATTCTGGTGCAAGCCACCCCTGTGGCTTTGTGGATTGCAGCCTATGTGGCTGCTCTCACAGGTTGGAGTTGAGTGCTTGTGGCTTTTCCAGGCATAGGGTGTAAGCGGGTGGTGAATCTACAATTCTGGGGTCTGGCAGGTGTTGGCCCCCTTCCCATAGCTCCTCTAGGTGGTGCCCTGGTAAACACTTTCTGTGGGGTCTACAACTCTGCAGCAGACTTTTTCTGCCTGGGCATCCTGGCTTCTCCACATATCCTCTGAAATCTAGGGGGAAGCTGCCAAGCCTCCCTCACTCTTGCATTTCATGCACCCACAGGCTTAATGTCATGTGGAAGCCACCACAATTTATGGTGGCTTGTGCTTTCCAAAGCAGCAGCTGGTTCTATACCTGGGGCCCTATGAACTGAGGCTAGAACTGGAGCAGTGGGGATGCAAGGAGCAACCTCCTGGGATGGTGCAGTGTGGCACAGGGCAGCAGGGCACAACCATTCTTTCCTCCTAGGCCTCTTGGCCTGTCATAAGAGGGGCTGCCTCACAGATCTCTGAAATGCCTTCAAGGCCTTTCCCCCTTTGTTTTGACTAGCAAGACCTAGCTCCCTTTTATTCATGCACATCTCTCTAGCAAATGGTTGCTCCACAGCCTGCTTGGATTCTTTCTCTGAAAATGGCCTTTTCTTTTCTTACCATTTGGCTAGGCTGCAAATATTCCAAACTTTTACACTCTACTTCCCTTTTAAATATAAGTTCCAACTTAAGTCATTTATTTGCTCCTACATTTGAGCATAGGTTGTTAGAAGCAGTCAGGTCATATCTTGAATGCTTTGCTGCTTAGAAATTTCTTCTACCAGATACCCTAAGTCATCACTCTTAAGTTCCACAGATCCCTAGGACATGAACACAATACAGCCAAGTTTTTTGCTAGGGTGTAACCAAGGTGACCTTTACTTCAGTTCCCAATAAGTTCCTCATTTCCATCTGAGACCTAGTCAGCCTGGACTTTACTGTCCATATCTCTATCAGCATTTTGGTCACAACCATTTAACCAGTCTCTAAGGAGTTCCAAGCATTCCCTTATCTTCCTACCTTCTTTTGAGCCCTCCAAACTCCTTCAACCTCTGCACATTATCCAGTTCCAAAGGTGTGTCCACATTTCAAGTATCTTTATAGCAATGCTCCACTTCTCAGTACCAATTTTCTGTGTTAGGCTATTCTTGGGTGGCTATAAAGAAATACCCACCAAGCACGGTGGCTCATGCCTGTAATCCCAGCACTTTGGGAGGCCGAGGTGGGTGGGTCACCTGAGGTCAGGAGTTTGAGACCAGCCTGACCAACATGGTGAAACCCTGTCTCTACTAAAAATACAAAAATTAGCTGGGCATATTGGAGTGTGCCTGTAATCCAAGCTACTTGGGAGGCGGAGGCAAGAGAATTGCTTGAACCCAAGAGTGAGCTGAGATTGTGCCATTGCACTCCAGCCTGGACAACAAGAGCAAAACAAACAAACAAACAAACAAACAAAAAAACAGAGAAATACCTGAGGCTGGGTAATTTACAAAGAAAAGAGGTTTAATTGGTTCACAGTTCTGCAGGCTGTACAAGGATGGTCCCAGCATCTGCTCAACTTCTGCGAAGGCCCTCAAGAAGCTTACAATCTATGGCAGAAGGTGAATTGGGAGCAGGCACATCACATGACAAGAGTGGGAGCAGGAGAGAGAGGGGTGAAGTGCCACATGCTTTTAAACAACCAGCTCTCACATGAACTCACTCATCAGCAAGGAGATGGTGCTAAATCATTCAAGAGAGATCCACTTCCATGATCCAAACACCTCCCACCAGGCCTCACTTCCAACACTAAGGACTACAATTTAACATGAAATTTGGAGGGGACAAATGTCAAAACCATATTACACACCATTAATAGCCACCCACTCTGATGTATTAAATGTGTGAACTTAGACAAGCCACCTTTAAAACCTTTCTTTACATATATGTATGCTCACAAACAATCCATAATGTTGCTTTGGAAGGGCATTTTAAAAACCCCACGTAAATGCTATCATACTGTATGTTTTATTCTGTTGCCTATTCTAGTTCGATCAAGACTGTTTTTGAGATTTGCATTAAATTACATAACTCTATTCATTTTAACTACTGTTAAATTTTATCTTCATTTTTAAAATTTGTTTTCAGACTAATGTAACTTGTTGCTATCCTTTTGCTATTATAAACAATGAGGTAATGAACATCTTTGTCCCTATATCTTTACTAGGGTTTCTATGCAGAAGTGGTTTGCTGGTTGGTAGGTTAACATTGTTTTTCAAACTTTTTTTATTGTGACCTATGATAATAAACACATTTTACATCACGATCTCCACATACACAAGTAAAACAAAAGTTTCATGAAATAGCCCTTATCTTTATTACTAGAAATGTATTCTGATGTGTTTTATTTTATTTCATTCAACTTCCTTTTTAAAATGTCAATTACAACTCACAAATTGATTTTACAACATAGTAATGGGTCATGGCCCACAATTTGAAAAACGATGGATTAAAATATATTTAGTTTCACTAAATGCTTTGGAATTACTCTTTAGGGTAGATACACTAATTTACAAGACAGGTTATCATTGCCCTACACCCTAACCAACACCTGATTTTATATTTTTTTCTTTTTGCCAGTCTGATGAGTATAAAGCAGCATGTCATTGTTATTTTAATTTTTCTTTCTTTAATTACTAATAAGTTGAGCTTCTCTTTATATGTTTATTCACTAATTGAGTTTCTCTGAGAGTGAGTTTGCCTATTTTTTGTATTGAGTTGCCAGGTTTTTTCTTGCTGATTTACTGCTGAGTTTCTTATATAATTTAGATTTTAAATCCTTTGATTGTTGTTGAAAATATACTATAAATACCTTTCCCAGTCTGTTAATCATTTGTTAGCTTTGTCTAATCATTTGCTAGCTTTGTCCCGAGTAGCTGAGACTACAGGCATGAGCTATCACTCCTGGGTAATTGATTAAATTTTTTTTTTTTTTTTTTTTTTAGAAAGAGGGTCTCATTATGTTACTGTGGCTAGTCTTGAACTCCTGGGCTCAAGGGATCCTCCTGCCTAAGCCTCCCAAAAGTCCTGGAATTACAGACATGAGCCACAGTGCCTGGCTCTCAGCCAAGTTTTCAATACCCTTCCCTTCATGACACTGCCTCCTGGATCACCTCTTCAGCAAGAGATGACCCCAGAAATACAGACCCTATACAAACCAAACAGAACCAGTAAGGCACTAGTCAGATGAGCACCTATAAAAGGTGTTAAAGCATCTTGGGGACTCTAAAAGAACTTTAGAAATAAAATGACATGGAGAAAATTATATTAACCTGACTTATTCTCAAGGCTATGACTGTATGTATTTGAAGGTGATATAGTTGACTCTTGTACTTTGTTGGGGTTAGGGGCACCAACCCCTGTGCAGTCGAAAACCTGAGGATAACTTAACTCCCCCTAAACTTTACTAATAGCCTACTGCTGACCACAAGCCTTACTGAGAACATAAACAGTCAATTAACACATATTTTGTATGTTATATGTATCACATACTGTATTCTTACAGTAAGCTAGAGAAAAGAAAATGAGCTGAGCACCAAGGCTCATACCTGCAATCCCAACACTTTTGGGAGGCTGAGGCAGGGCGATCCCTTGAGTTCAGGAGCTTGAAACCAGCCTGGGTAACATGACAAAACCCTGTCTCTACAAAAAATACAAAAAAATTAGCTGAACATGATGGCGGGGGCCTGTAGTCCCAGCTACATAGGAGGCTGAGGTGGGAGGATCGCTTGAACCCAGGGAGGTCAAGGATGCAGTGAGCAGAGATCATGCCACTGCACTCCTGACTGGACAACAGAGTGAAACCCTGACTTAAAAAAAAAAAAAAGAAAAAGAAAAAAGAAAACTGTAAGAGAGACAAAATATATTTACCATACTGTACTTATTGAAACCATACGTTTATGTTATTGATTTACAAGATGAATTGTCTGCCTGAAAAGGCAAGCAACCTCCGCTGCAGACCTCAACCTATGATATATATTAAGCAATTCCACTCTTTCTTATAATGTCTCAATTTTTCTCCACTTCTTGGGAGTACTTCCTGCATCACTGGTGGCACTTGTTATGGGTCCCATGATGTCATTCAAGGTTTATGGCATTGCACTAAACACAGCGAAAAATACCTAAGAACTTTGCGAAATCACTTTTTACTGCCCCAGGCAATTTACTGGAGAGATGAACGGCTCATGCAGAGATTATTAGCAGCACACAGCGTCTTAAGTGGAAACTTGCAACCCTTGAGCTCACAGCAATAGCAACAGGAGGTGGCTACGAAATTATTACAGTAGTACACTTACAGTTTTTTGTTTGTTTGTGCTTTTTTTGAGACAGGGTCCTGCTATGTTGCACAGGCTGGAGTGCAGTGGTGTGGTCATAGTTCACTGCAGCCTTGAATTCCTGGGCTCTAGTGATCCTCCCATACAGAGATCACTAGATCCTCCTGAGTAGCTAGGATGATAGTCATATGTCACTACACTTGGCTATTTTTTTTAACTATAGCTAATTTTATGCAATTATGAGTTAATACTGCATCTTCATATTTGTTCACATTTCTCTTAACTGTGAATGGCACCACGCACCATCTGTTTGTGTGTGTAAGTTTTGATGAATTTTAACTTTTTATAATAGATGTGTGTATATCTTATGGTAGTAAATGATAACAATAGGTAAGTATTCACATATTTTCATATGTTGATGACATATTTCCTTTCTCCTTTTTTTGATATTTCTAGGGTATGTTTCATCTGTGAGTTTTTTCAAATTGTCACAAATCTTCAAAAGCATTTCAATATATTTATTGAAAAAAATCTGCACATAAATATACCTACACAGTTCAAACGTGTGTTGTTCAGGGGTTAAGTATACTTTTAAAATAAATACTTGGAATGTTGGAGAAGGGAAGATGATGTTAAACTGCCTTCTAGGAAGACAGCTATGCTTTACTACAGGACTCTAGTTTTTTTAAGCCAGTAATGCAAGTTTGGGGCCAGAGCTGAATTGCTTGTAACAGATGATCCAAAGTATTGTCACAAGAGGTCTTCCTTCCCAGTTGTTCCTTCATGCATGATGCAGCTTCTCTTCTAAACAAATTTTGAGCAAATGTTTATTTAAAGGAAAAAGTGACACTGATTTCTTAGTTGCTCTGGGCATCTGTATATCTCAGGTTGGCAAGGGGTCTTAGTAGAAGCCCAAACCTAGATGAGCCATAAAATCAGGCAGACACCAAGGTGACAACCTGGGGCAGGGACCAAGGTCAGAGCCCTGTCACAGGAACTGTCTAACAGACTTCTTGAATTGGGTAGTTGTCCAGTTATTGAAACACCAACCCACATCCCAACAGAAAAAACAGTAAAAGATCTGACTAGACAAATTTCCAAATGAAGAAAAACAAATGGCCAATATGAAAAAAGGAAGTGTTCAGCCTCATTAGAAAGTAAAACAACAAAGGATATTTTTTTTCCTTGTCTGATTGGCAAAGTTTCTTTTTTCTTTTCCTTCCTTCCCTCCCTCCCTCCCTCATTCACTCATTTCCTTCCTTCCTTCCTTCCTTCCTTCCTTCCTTCCTTCCTTCCTTCCTTCCTTCCTTCCGATACTCATTGTTGAGGGAGTGGTGAAAGGGTATTCTCAAGCACAGCTGGTAGTTGTGTGAGTTGGCATGGCTTTTCTGGAGGGCAATTTGGCAGGCTGTATTTTAAAATTCTAAAGACAAGCACTCTTTTTGATCCAGCAATTCTACTTCTAGGAATTTCTCCTAAGGAAATAATTAGAAGTGAATACAAAAATGAATAATAGCAGCTTAACATTTACAGGGTGTTCACTCCGTGCAGACAGTATGCTAAGCACTTACACTTAACTCATTTAGCCCTTATAGCAACATGCAATGTGAGGAGTATTGTCAAGTCCATTTTTAGGTGGGGAAACTGAGTCCCAAGGAAGTGGTGTAAGTTGATTAAGTTCAAGTAGCTGGTAAGTGACAGGATGCTCAAATCCTGATCTCTTTAACTCCAAAATCCATTCTCTGAACCACCTTGTTATCCTATCCTCTGGAACACTAGGTGTAAAAAAGATGCTGTACATAGTACTGTTTAAAATGGCAAAAATTCTGAAATAAGCTAAATGTGCAAGAATTAGGGGACATTAAATAAATCATGTAGGATCATATGATAAAATACATAGTCATTAAAAATAAGTTCTGAAACAACAATGACACCAGGAAATGTTCATGGTACATCAAATGGGGAAAATGATGTATAAGTTATGTCCCATTTTAATTTTAAAAATGCATGTGTGCCATTTTTGTGAAGTTTAAAAATAGGAAAGACCAGGGTGTAATGATCAAGGTTGGAGGGGAAAGGGGTCATCGACTGGGAAGCCTGCTGGGTTGCATGGATGTATACATACATAAAAATTAAGCCAGTTGTACAGTTAAAATTTGTGTGCTTTATACAAGTTTATGTAAGTTATATCTCACTTCAAAAATACATAAATGCATAGAAAGAGCCCTGGCCCCCCCAAAACAAAACAACAACAACAAAAAACGTTAGCAGTGATTGTCGCTAAGTATAATTTTCATTTTATTCTTTATACTGTTCTGTGTATATGTGGGCTTTTTTTATTTTTCATTTTTTTGTTTTGGGGGTTTTCTTTAGAGATGGGGGCTTGCTATGTTGCCTAGGCTGGACTCGAACTCCTGGGATCAAGCAATCCTCCCGCCTCAGCCTCCTGAGTAGCTAGGATTACAGGCATGTACCACCATGCCCGGCCTTCTGTGCTTTCCTTCCCCTGCATCTCCCACCCCTCCAATGAGCCTGTAGTATCTTATTCTTGGGGGCTGGGGGAGAACATGCACATGACAGCCAGGCTGTAGTCCAGATCTAGAACCCTGGAGGTGGCAGAGCTTTTCAAGGACTCCAGTGCTGGGCACCAACCTGTGTCTAGTCTCGCAGGCACAACACCGTGGTTCCAAGGATACTGAGAATGGTGGAGAGAAGTCCAGTGGCCAGCCCTGTTTGGAGGAAATGCAAGTGAGAATCCCTGAGTAGCCTTAGATGAACTAGAAGCAACACCCTTAAGATAAGTTCCTCCGACTTTAAAATTCAGCTGGGCAAAGGCTGCCTGTAGCCATCCTGGCCATGGAGCCATCCTGGTCACAGCAACAATTCATGGTTCGGCTGCCTGTTGGATGCCTTGTTGCTCACTGGTGATGACATCAGGTCTCCAGGGGAGCACACTGGCTGTCAATCAGAAGCCTTTTTCTGGCAGCAGTGAGCCATCTCTGCCTCCTCTCTCTTTTAAAGGGGCAGCTTCTGCCTGAGCAAGGGAGCTAGATTTGGGCCACCTTGATTCTTTCTTTCCATTTCAAGTCTAATTCCAGGGCAGTGGAGAAATTAGAGAAGAGCAAGGTAGGTTACTGTGGGTATTTCTCAAGATCCCAGCTTCAGCTTACTCCTGACAATAAAATCTTGCCAACCAAGACATGGATCAAAATAAAGATGGATCTAAAAAATTAAAATCCAGTGGATATAAAAAAATTTCACTAAATGTTTTTAGTGGATCTAAAAAATTATGTTTTAAAAATCTTTGGTATATAAAATTGCTGGTAAATACTAAACAGGCTTAAATATAAAATGAAGAAAATAACTGAGAATTTTCAGTTATTTCCATCTTCCTTACTAAGAAATACTAATTTGATTGAGGCCATCAAATGTGCCTAGTTAAAAAAATATTCCACATTTCCTAGCTTCTGTTGCAGCTAGGGGTGGCATATAACACAGTTATGGTCAATGAAATACAGACTAGAAATTCGCAGAAAACTTTACTTTTCTGATTTAGTCATTCTCTCCTTTTTCCTGGGTGGAATAAGAACATGATGGCTGGAGCTTCAGCAGCTGTTTTGCAATCGAAAGGAAAATCCCAGGAGAATTACACAGACCCTTCAACCCTGACATCCTTGAAACACTGAAATGGTGATGGCAACTGCCCAACTCTTCACTACTTGTTTATTTAAGATACTGGCTACTCAGGCTTTCTGTAATTCATGGCTAAAAGCAATCTTTTTTTTTTTTTTTTTTTTTGAGATGGAGTTTCGTTCTTTTTGCCCAAGCTGGAGTGCAATGGTGTGATCTCAGCTCACTGCAACTTACGCCTCCCGGGTTCAAGCAATTCTCCTGCCTCAGCCTCCTGAGTGACGGGGATTACAGGTATGCACCACCAGGCCCCGCTAATTTTCTGTATTTTTAGTAGAAATGGGGTTTCACCATGTTAGCCAGGCTGGTCTCAAACTCCTGACCTCAGGTGATCTGCCCACTTCGGCCTCCCAAAGCGCTGGGATTACAGGCGTGAGCTACGGTGCCCAGCCTAAAAGCACTTTTTAACTGATTCACTCCATTAAAGTAAAAATAACAACATAGTAAAAATAGCAACATAAAACGGGAAGTCTGGGGAGAAGAGATGGAAAGAGTATAACAGTGCCAGTGTTTTATTGCATGTAGTCACCGTCTAAAATCGATATATAAGGCTAAAAACAACAATGTCTGCAACCTCTTAATGTTTTCAGGAGGGATCTTTAAGGGGCTCATATATTTCTTTTGGTGGAGAAATTTGTATCTAGAGTTCATTCTTTCTTTACATTTGTTTCTAAAATTCCATTAAATTCAAGTAAACTAAATGAAATACCCTTCAAAACTTGAGAAGAGTATTATAATATGAAATAATTTTTAGAAATTATTTCTGATTACCTATCTGTACAGATGCATTGAAAGATGTTTGGAGTGATGTTCA
The DNA here is from genome assembly GCF_009828535.3 of Hylobates moloch. Taxonomy (NCBI): domain Eukaryota; kingdom Metazoa; phylum Chordata; class Mammalia; order Primates; family Hylobatidae; genus Hylobates; species Hylobates moloch. The sequence goes on along the minus strand of NW_026652296.1, from coordinate 15,905,829 downwards.
TCTCATTTGAATTATGCTCATTTCTGGCTTTTTATTTTCATTTTTAAACTTTTAATTTTGAAATGATTGTAGATTTACAGAAAAGTTGTAAAGATGGGACAGAAAGTTCTGATTTTCTCCTCACTGAACTTCCTCTAATGTCAACATCTTATGTAATCATGCTACCTGTATAAAAATTAAGACATTAACTTGGTAATTATTATAGTATGATGCTGTTAACTACAATACATACTTCATTCAGATTTTCTAATTTTTCCACTGATGTCTTTTTTATGTTCCACTTTCCAAACCAGAATACCACATTGTGTTTAGATATCACATCTCCTTCGTCTCCTCTGGCCTATGACAGTTTCTTGGTTTTTCCTTTCCTTTCACAGCCTTGACACTTTTGAAAAGTGGTGGTCAGATACTTTTCGAATGTCTCTCAATTTTGGCTTGTCTGGTGTTTTCTATGATTTGACTGAGGTTTTAGGCTTTGGGGAAGAAAAATCACAGAAGTGATGTGTCCTGTCATCCCATTCATTACATGAAAGGGCATGTGATCTCTACCTGACTTCTCACTGGTGATGTTGACCTTGATCATTTGACTTTTTTACTTTATTCTTTGTACTTTTTTATATTGTTTTAATTCCTTATAATGAGTATGTCAAAAAAAGGGAATTTGGAAGTGCTACATATACTGAAGAACTCCACAAATGTGAGGGTCAAATTTTTTATTTGAAAGACGGATTGATGTCCAAGGCTTGGCTGAAAGAGGGAAGAGAAGATAAGTATAGCTACGACATCAATGTTTAATTGCCCGGAGGCCAGCCAGGGTGGCAGGGAAAGATGGAGATGACTTTGAGATTATGTAACTGCTAGCAGAGCAAAGAGTGAGGGCCTCATACAAATATTTCTTAATATTGATACATTTCCCTTTAGCTTATAGCCCTGGGTGAGAGTGGGGGTTACCCCTCTGGCCAAGTTGGAAATGGCATAACAGCAGAGAGCTTATTCCGTTGCAAAAGCAAGTGGGCATGGGAACTAATGTTGACTAAGCACCAGGTATGTTCCAAGTGCTTGACTAAATCATCACAACTCTGCCTGCTAAGTATGCTGGTCATCTCCATTTTATGGGGAAATAGAGACTCAGAGAAGTGAAGTAACTTGTCTAAAGCCACTCGGCCAGTTAACCATCAAATGTCTATCAGGCAATGTACCAGGCAGGCACAGGAAAGCTACTGTTTGAATCTAGATCTCTGTGACATTAAAGCCACACTCTTCCCCCTACCCCCCACATACACACAATTTACACCACCTGCTTCCCAGGAAGGGCTGCAGACACGTACAGTAATCCCAATCATGGGGAAAGAAGATGAGCTTCTGCAACTATTCTGATCCATAAGATTTTTCAAATTCTTCACAGTCTCTGTCTCATGGATCAGAGAGATCCGTGAAATCCCAGGTCAAGATCCCACCACCCTCTGAATGATTTGGACAGCTATTCTCTGCAATCAGATGGGGGAAAGGGCTTGGGGTAGCTGGAACAGCCCTCCCCTATCCCTGCTCTTGACAAGACCGTAGGATGCAGGGAGAAACAACGAAAGAGATGGCAAGAGCAGGGAGGGAAAAAGAGAAGAGGGGGAGAGAGAGAAACTGTTTAGTTTTGGATTCCTCTTTCCAGTTAGCCCTAAGGCCAGCTGCCAATCCCTCCTAAGGATGGATTTGAGCCCAAGAGGAACCCCTTTTTATTAAAGCTAGTTCAAATTTGGTTTCTATAACTTGAAATCAGTGTGGGCACATGGGCGGCGCCCAGTATCATTTACTATCTAGTGGTAACCATGTCACTGCTGATTTTTATGGTGAAACTGATGAGGTGGAGAAGCGGTTCACCTTCAGCTGGTGCTGCCACTGTTGTTGCTGCCACTGCCAGCAACATGGGGCTTGGTTGTGGTGGTGGTGACATGTCATGGTGCTTGTGAGTGTGACAATTATTGGAGGGGCTAGCGATTATGGGTACCAAAATTCCTTAGCAGAGATGCTGGTTATTGGAGGGGCTAAAGATCATGGGTACCAGCATCCCTATTTCTTCAAGGTTTGTCTCTTTCTTTTATGATTTGTATTTCGACAATGGCCCTGGGGAGTGAAACGACTTAGAATTTCATCTTGTCAAGACTGGTAGATGAAAACATGACTGAAGAATTGATGTGCATTCATTCCACCAGTTAAGTCCTGTTGTGTGTATTTTTTTTTAACAATGCTCGCATTCCCTGGGGCTATAATTTATTCTACTTGCCACAATGTCATGTTTCACTGTGAAACGTAGGAGCATGGTGACTTCAGACTTCTCAACACGTGAAACTTATGAGCAGAGTGTAACCCATCAACATTGTGCCGGGAAGTCCTGAAGACTTCTGGGATGGATTCATCCTGCATCAATGAGGGCTAGTTATTTTCACCTAAAGCTTGTGAGTATGAGGGCACAGGGACCGTGCTTGTGAGTAAGCGGGCCGGCATGCTGCTGGGGGTGCATTAGGTAGAGAGACTACAGCGTGTGCGTCTGTTCCTCTCTCTTAATGTCTGCCCGAATCTCCTTCGCCCTCCCCGGAGTGAAGCAGCGAGGCAGGAGCAATGCTCACATTTCACTCCAAGCACTTACCTTGTTATATTTTCAACAAAATAGCTTTCTACCTAAGAAATATTCTGGGACAAATGTAAAGTTTATTCATCCATTCAATTAATATCAGTGATGAGCCATGTACTTGTCTAGGTGCTGGGCGTTTAAGAGTGGAAGGAAGGAACCCACAAATCCCTGCTCTTATACAGCTGACATTCTAACGGGTTTAAACAAGTCTCATTCTCATCACACACAGGTGAGGAAACTGAAGTTAATTGGCTTAACGGAGGACAAACAGTAAAGGGCAGAGCTAAGATTTTAAGTAAGATCAGCCTGATCCCTAAACCTATGCCCCTGACCAATTCCATATTATCTTCAGTGAACATTTTTTAAAAGTTGGTACTGCCCAACATCTTCTCACCATTCTTCAGGTACTAGAAACCTCCATTACTTCTGGTAAACCACTCTTTCCAATCTCCAAGATCATCTAGAAAAACTCCAGTAAAGGCATCCTGTCCTCCTTCAACTGAAGAATGGGTTCATAACCCAAATATGTCATTCCAATGCTGCTTTCTGCTGTCAAGACCTCCTGGAAGTATGATTCTTTTTGCTCTCAAGTTGATTTTTCGGCTTTGCCTATGATTCTGTAAGCCATCCCATATTTTTCCAATACACTTTTTTTATCCAGTTACACAGAGTTCACTTCTGTTGCATGTAACCAAAGAATGAAACTAACACATTGTCCCTTCACCCTCTAGATCTTAATTTGACCCAGAGCAGGTTTTGTTATCTACTAACTGGAAAGTATTGCACCCACCTCACAGGAAGGAAATCTTGTTTACATCAGCCAGGCCTGCGGACATCCCTGGCTTCTGGCCCCTTGTTCAGACCCTAGCCTTCCAGGAAAAGCTTCCCCACTCTGCACCGGGGCTGCCAGACTTGCAGATGCTGCACACTCAGCAAAAGCAGTGGAGGAGCCTGAGCTATATTTGAACTTCTCTGAGAGCACACAGACACAGCCCCCTGTGCTCTGGCTGGCGGAGGGGACTGGTAATTAACAGTACTCTTGTTCAGAGCACAAATGGAACAGGTGATGGATCAGCAAGTTCAGAATCAGAGCCACAGCCAATCTCTCCATCCCCAAGTCTATTTTTGGGTCACCACAGATGCTTATTAACACCACACATCAGGGCCACAGGACAGACAAGAGACTTGTCTTGGGGAACTTGTCAGTTCAAAATTACATTGAGTTTTATGTAACAAGTCTGACCAGATACAGTTTTTTTCCCCTCACCTAACAAGAAGTCCAGTGGTAGGCAGTCCAGGCGGTTATAGAGGCTCAGAGAAATCCTTAAGGGTTGAAGCTCTTTGTATCTTCCTGATCTGCTATCCTTAGCAGCTGGCTCTCACCCTCATAGTCACAAGATGGCTGCCCCACTTCCAGAAGTCTCACCTACATTCCAGGTAGGGGTAAAAGCAAAAGCAAAGATGAGAAGGCATGTTCCTGATGAGTTTTCCCCACGCCTTTGTATGAGGAAGATAAGAGATTCCAAGGAAGCCTCATCCAGATTTTCCTATACATCTCATTGGTCAGAACTGGGTCAGAGGACCAGCTGCAAGGGTATTTTTAACTGGGCATATTGTCATTCAAACAAAACTGGGATTCTGTTACTAAGTAAGAAAGGGAGTAAAGGCATTGGTTAAGTAACTAGTAGTGTCTGTCACAAAAGAGAAGATGGGAAATGGGTCATGATTGAGGGAAGCTTCCAAGGGGCTTAGTCACAGGTTCTCAGGAGCACACAAACTGGACCCATTTCCAGGGTCCCCATGTGGAAAGGCAGAGGGCTGGAGGAAGGTCTTAGGGCTGTTTGCAGCCCCGCCCTCGTTCTCATGGTAACCTACAGAGAAAACCAGGAGGCATATGAATCTATCCTTTATTTATTTATTTAGAGATGAAGTCTCACTCTGTCACCCAGGCTGGAATGCAGTGGCACGATCTTGGCTCACTGCAACCTCCGCCTCCTGGGTTCAAGTGATTCTCATGCCTCAGCCTCCTGAGTAGCTGGGATTATAGACATGTGCCACCATGCCTAGCTAATTTTTGTATTTTTAGTAGAGACAGTGTTTCATTCTGTTGGCCAGGCTGGTCTTGAACTCCTGACCTCAGGTGATCTGCCCGCTTCAGCATCCTAAATTGTTGGAATTACAGGCCTGAGCCACTGAGCCCGGCCAAAGCTGTCCTTTAAAGATGGCATCGAGGTCAGAGAAACGTGGGAAAGGTAAAGGGGTTCACCAAAAAAGAGTCAAAGAGCTCTGATTGCAAATCTAAGCTCTGCCGAATAGCAATGCTCTGACCTTGGGTGAATCACTTAACCTCTCTAAAATGGGGGTGATACCTTGCACAGGTTTTGTGAGGATCAAGAAAAAGAAACTTCAAGTATACATTGCATATCATAGCTATCAAAAAAATGGCAGTTATTATTACGTTAATTCCCTCCTTTTCTAAATGGTGAAAATGAAGCCCAGAGAGAGGAAGCAAGATGACCTAAGTCATACAGCCAGATAGAAGCAGAGCTGCGACCGGGCCCAGGCTATCTGACTTCCACCCTGAGGGGTGTTCCCTATCATCACTGCCTGTCTCTGTAACAAAATGATTAACATTCATTAAAGTGTGAAATCAGGCCTGAATGTAGAACAAAGTCGCTGATTTAGAATTTTATTTAAAAACACAAACCTCAAATTTCGGATACTGAAGATGCCAAAAGTCAAGCAGAAAAGGTAGAGGCATCCTGCTGTGCCCCTTCTGGTGAATTCTACTCATTGTTACTATCATTTACTAAGCGCACCAACTGTGTGCCTGACATCACGCTAAAGGGTCTACCTAATGGCAGTAGCTAACATTTATGGAACACTATGTTAGTTTCCTGTGGCTGCTATAACAAAATCCCACAAACTTAGTGGCTTAAAAACACATCTTTTTTTTTTTGAGACAGGGTCTCACTCTGTTGCCCAGGCTAGAATTCAGTGGCGTGATCATAGCTCACTGCAGCCTCGACCTCTCATGCTCAAGTGAGCCTCCTGCCTTGGCCTCCTGAGTAGCTGGAATTACAGGCATGCACCACCATGTCTAGCTAATAAAAAAAAAATCTTTTTTAGAGATAGGGTGTCTACGTTTCCCAGGCTGGTCTTGAACTCCTGGGCTCAAGCCACCCTCCCACCTCGACCTCTAAAAGTTCTGGGATTACAGGAGTGAGCCACCACACCCAGCCCAAAACACAAATGTATTCTCTTACAGTTCTGGAGGTCAGAATTCCTGAGATCACTGTGTCAGCAGTGCTGTGTTTAGTGAACTCGTTCCCTTGCTTTTTTCAGATTCTAAAGGCCACCTGCATGCCTTGGCTTGTGGCCCCTTCTTTCATCTTCAAAGCTGGCAGTATAGCATGTTCAAATCAATCTCTCCCCACCACACACAAACACCCTCGCCTCTGCTTTCATTGTCACGTCTCCTTCTCAGATTCTAACCCTCCTACCTCCCTCTTCCATTTTCAATCATACTGAGTCCACCAGGATAATGCCCCCATCTCAAAATCCTTAATTTAATCACACCTACTAGATCCCTTTTGCCATGTAAGGTAACATTCATAGGTTCTAGAGATTGGGATGTGGACATCTTTGGTAGACCACTAGTTTACCTACCACAACTTATACGCACCTGGAATTGCTGTGAATTCATATAATCCTCTGGACAAATCTAGAAGTACATACTGAGGCAGGATAGATAGGCAAGGAAGTAACATGTCCTCAGGCCACAGGAACCATGGCTGTGACTGTGACCGTCAACACAATAAGCCCCAGCATTTGCATTGTAGTCCAGCTCATGCAAGCAAAGCTATCTCCAGTAGGGAATGTCTTCTGTGAAGAGCATGCACATTTTGATTTCACCTGTCCTCAGGCTGACCCTTGCTCATTATAATAGTAAAAAACACACTCCTGGGTAGAGATTTAAGATGCTACTGAGACATGCAGTGTATGAACAAGCGTGTGCTACTGCACATGTTCACCCAGAGGACCATCTAAAATATGCTTGCTAGTAACACCTCTTCCTATCCCCTTAGGTAAGACTCCCATAAAGGGAGTTTCCCTGCTCGGAATCACCCCTCAGGGTGGACTGTCTATTCTGTACCTAACTTTCAGAATATTCTTTCTCCTTTGCAATAAATTGCTCTGTGCTGCATCTCCTTTGCTGTGTGTCTCTTGTTTAACCGACTGCCATTTAGGAAAAAAAAAAAGTGCAGCTGGCTGCCAGCACTCATTTAACTTACATTATCATGCTCTTTGAGGCTGAAGCAAATCTGACTGATTTTCAACGTGAAAATAAAATATAAAATCTCTTCTTGGAGTTATTTATTTCTTTTTTCTTTCTTTTCTTTTTTTTTTTTTTTTTTTCTTTTCTGAGACAAGGTCTTGCTCTGTCACCTGTCAGGCTGGAATGCGATGGTGCGATCTCGGCTCACTGCAACCTCTGCCTCCCGGGTTCAAGTGATTCTCCTGCCTCAGCCTCCCAAGTAGCTGGGATTACAGGTGCCCACCACCACACCTGGCTAATTTTGTATTTTTAGCAGAGATGGGGTTTCACCATGTTGGCCAGTCTGGTTTCAAAATCCTGGCCTCAAGTGATCCACCGGCCTCAGCCTCCCAAAGTGCTGAGAATACAGGTGTGAGCCACCATGCCCGGAGTTACTTATTTCTAAATAGAACTTGTCTTTAATCCTAATGTAACAGAAATGTATATGATGATCAGTATTTAATTTTTTTTTTCATGTGGTGAATTGCAAAGCCTGGAACAACACAAAGCAGAACATCACATTCCACACAAAAATGTCGCCTTTCTCTTCAGATCTTCTTGCCATTCCTGTTGTGTGAGCAGCAAACTTTGCAGCCACCACTGGATTCTGTTTCCCTGACGTGGGTGGTATGCTCCTGGGAAAGTGTCTTCCAGACAGGTGAAGAGGTGTGACATCATCAGAGCACAGACGACCTCGAAGACGTTACCACCCTGGCTTAGGGTGCTTTTCCAGCATTCTTCCAATCAGCGTCATTCTGAAATTTACATGGCTAATCGTGTCCTCAGGATTGTCCTTCTCGAGCAGGATGTAGGAGTTCAGCACTGCCATGTTTAGAAGGTGGCGAAAGAGTTTCTTATACCAAACCTTGTGCCTTTTGTGCTCAGTTGGATAAGAAGAGAGCATCTGATCAACTGAGTCCACCGCTCCCATATTCTCGTTATATTCCACAATGACACATGGCCTCTTAGTTTTATTTCCATCTCTGTGGTCTACTTCAATAACAGTATCATTGTGGAATGCTGAAAACATTATCACCTCCTTGTCAGACCATTTTGGTGCCATAAATTCACCACAGAATTAACATCATGCATAGGAATGCTATGTTTTCTAGGATTTGACATTTTCAGTGATTGAGAATCACTATATTTTGTAAATGGAAATACCACTACTAAAAAGAGAATGCTGTAGAATGATGTCTGTCCGAGAGTTATCTCAGGCTAAATGCTGCAGCTGCACAAGTATTCTCAGGGCAAACGAGAAATGGGTTAAATTATTTTATTTTATTATTAATATTTTTTGAGACAGAGTCTCGCTCTGTCACCTAGGCTGGAGTGCAGTGATGCGATCTCGGCTAACTGCAACCTCTGCCTCCTGGGTTCAAGCAGTGCTCCTGCCTTAGCCCCCTAAGTAGCTGGGATTTCAGGCCACCATGCCCAGCTATTTTTGTATTTTTAGTAGAGTCATGGTTTCACTGTGTTGGCCAGGCTGATCTCAAACTCCTGACCTCAGGTGATCCACCTGCCTCGGCCTCCCAAAGTACTGGGATTACAGGTGTGAGCCACTGTGCCCGGCTGGTTAAGTTATTTTAAATTAAGAAGATAAGAACTGAGGTTTCACAACAGCTATCACCAATACTATCATTTTGCCCATTTTCAATTGACAAGCCATGTTAGTTTCCTATTACTGCTACAACAAATTGCCACAAACTTAGTGGCTTAAACAATGCAAATGTGTCATCTTACAGTTCTGCTGGTTACAAGTCTACATGGGCACCTTGGGCTGCATTCCTTCCCGGGACTACCTGCATTCCTTGGCTAGTGACCTTGTTCATCTACCCAGCAACAATGATCAAGTCTTTCTTATCACTCCAGCTGTTCTGCAGTCGCATCTTCTTCCCTCTGAATTTCCTCTCCTGCCTCCCTCTTCCACTTTTAAAGACCTTCGTGATTACACTGGGTCCACCCAGAGAGTAACACAGAATACTCTCCCTGCCTTAAAGTCAGGCAATTAGGAGGGTTTTGTTTTTGTTTTTGTTTTTTGAGACAGGGTTTGGCTTTGTCACCCAGGGTGGGGTACAATGACTGCAACCTTCGTCCGCCTGTAGGACTCAAGCGAGCCTCCCACCTCAGTCTCCCAAGTAGCTGGGACTACAAGTGGGCGCCACTTTTTTTTTGGTAAAGATGGGCTTTTGCCATGTTTCCCAGGCTGGTCTGGAACTCCTGGGCTCAAGCAATCCTCCTGCCTCAACCTCCCAAAGCACTGGGATTACAGGCGTGAACCACCATGCCCGGCAGATTAGCAGTCTTAATTCCATCTGCAACCTCAATTCCCTTTTGCCATGTAACCTAACATATTCATAGGTTTGGTTTTAGGACATGGGCATTTTTGGGAGGCCGTGATTGTGCCTACCACACAAGCCAAAGACCCAGAGAGGCTAAATAATTTGCCACAGGTTATATGGCTAGAAAACAGTAGAGCCAGACTTCGAAAGCAGGCTGACCCCAGCACTTTGAATGAGTGCTGACCCAAGCACTCTCGTTGTTAATCATTGCACTACACTTCCCTAGCTCGTTTTCCCTTCTCAGCAATCCTACTGTGAGGTAGGTATGGTTATGACTGCTATGTGCAGTTTACAGTTGAAGACATGAAGACTCTTAGCGATGATGTGGCTTGCCCAAAGTTCACACAGGTAGTGGAAAGCAGAGGAACCCGGTTAGTCGGACTCAGATAAGAGATGTACCCAAAGCCAGGCACGGTGGCTCACACCTGTAATCCCAGCACTGTGGGAGGCTAAGATGGGAGGATCACTTGAACGTTAGAACTTGAGACCAGCCCGAGCAACATAGGTAGACCATGTCTCCACAGAAAACTTTAAAAAATAGCCAGGCATGGTGATGTGCGCTTGTAGTCCCAGCTACTCGGGAGGCTGGGGTGGGAGGATTACTTGAGCCTGGGAAGTCAAGCCTGCAGTGAACTATAATTGCACCACTGTACTCCAGCCTGGGTAACAGAGCAAGACCTTGTCTCAAAAAACAAAAAAACAAAAAAAACAAAAAGACAAAAACAGAGAGAGACAGAGGTACCCACAATGAAAGGAAGAAACTGGCTACTGTGAGAGTGAGACTGTCATCCTTAAACCAAGAGCATTTCAGCCGGGCGCAGTGGCTCATGCCTGTAATCCCAGCACTTTGGGAGGCCAAGTAGGTGGATCACTTGAGGTCAGGAGTTTGAGACCAGCTGGCCGATATGGTGAAACCCCATCTCTACTAAAAATACAAAAATTAGCCGGGTGTGGTGGCGAGTGCCTGTAATCCCTGCTACTCGGGAGGCTGAGGCAGGGGAATTGCTTGAGTGCAGGAGGCAGAGGTTGCAGTGAGCCAAGATCACGCCACTGGCACTCCAGCCTGGGAGACAGAGCAAGACTCCGTCTCAGAAATAAATAAATGTAATTAAAATAAAATAAACTTTCAGCTTCTCAATTGCACTAGTCACTTTTCAAGTGCTCTATAGCCACACAAAGGTAGTGGTTGGCTACTGCATCAGACAGTGCAGAACATCTCCAGCATTGCAGAAAGTTCCATTGTACAGTGCTGCTCAAGAACCGGGATTGGGGTTCTCAGTAGCTAGATAGTGAACATTCTTGGCTTTGGATGCCATATGGTCTCCATTGCATCCACTCCACTCTGTCATTGTAGTATGAAAACAGCCACAGACAATATGTGGACAATATTCTTAGCCTGTACATAAATGGGCAACAGGCTGGATCTGGCCTGCGGGCCATAGTTTGCTGACCCCTGTCCGAATGCACTGCCTTTTAAAAAAAATCCCCGTACTGTTATTTTAGTGGATTCAGGGAGGAAGCAGAGTCTAAGATATGCAGTCTTTTTTTTTTTCTTTAGCCTACGAGTCTGATTATATGTTCAGGACTTGTCTTTTTCCTACTTTAGGATCCACAAGCACAGAGCCCTGTCTTTCTTATTCACTATTCTCCACCTAGTGTCCAGCATAGTCCCTGACATGTAATTGTCTTTTAGTAGTTCATGTTGAATGATTAAATGCTCACCAAGCCACCCTCTGTGTAATTTGACTTTTCACTTGGCTCTGCCTTCAGGAAAGAATGTGCTGGTTTTGCTGAGTAGATGTCAGTCTGCTTAACAATTATATTTCATGTTATCAACGAATACATTGACTTTCCGATTTTCCATCTCGGTCTCATGAGCTTGGTAAATGTAATTCCACTTCTGAGGGAAGACATCAGCTGCTAAACCTGTGTAGAATCAAACAAATCTTGGTTACAGAAGTGTGAAGTCACAATTGAATTTGATAAGAAGACTTGTAAAGAGAGGGGGAATAATTTGGAGGACATGAGTACCTGGAGAATTTTAAATACTGCACTGAAATTGCCCTCTCAGCAAGATAAGGAAGAGAAGGTTATGTAGAATGTTAACATTGCTGTGACTGTAATAGAACAATATGCCAAGGGCATTGTTGGAAACTGGTCTGGTGGGGCAAAAGCTACAGGGTAGATGAACACTATACATGCCCCAGAAGAGTGGTTATCTTAGAGCTTACTGACTGGGAGGGGAATGAGGGAGCCTTGTGGGATGCTGGGAAGATTCTATATTTTAATCTGGTGGTGGTTTCACAGGTATATGCATGTGTACTATTTCATTCTGCCATGCTGGTAAGATATGGCACTTTATCTTATAACTGTATGTAAGCTATTTCTTAACTGTTTTTTAAAAAAGAAAGGAATCACGAGGGAAATGTAAATCAAACCACAATGAGATATCATCTCACACTCTTTAGGATGGCTACTATCAATAAGTCAAAAAAAAAAGTGTTATATAGAATGTAGAGAAATTGGATCTCTTGGGCACTGTTTTTGGGAAAGTGAAATGATGCAGCCACTATGGAAAACAGAATGGCAGTTCCTCAAAAAATTAAAAAACAGAATTACCATATGATGCAGCCATTTGCCTTCTGGGTACATATTCAAAAGAATTGAAAACAGAGTTTTAAAGAGATATGTGTACACCAACGTTCACAGCAACATTATTCATAATAGCCAAAAGTGGAAGCAACCCAAGTGTCCATTGATGAATAAATGAATGAACAGATTGTGATACATGCATACAGTGGAACATTCTTCAGTCTTAGAAAGGAAGCAAATTCTGACCCATGCAACAACGTAGGTGAACCTTGCAGACACAATGCTAAGTGAAATAAGCCAGTCACAAAAAGACAAATACCTTATGATTCCACTTATATGAGGTACCTAGATTAGTCAAATTCACAGAGACAGAAAGAATAATGGGGGTTGCCAGGGGCTGGGTGGAGGGAAGAATGGGGCGATATTATTAAATAGGTACAGAGTTTCAGTTTTGCAAGACTAAAAGAGGTTTTTGGATGGATGGTGGCGATGGCACAATAGTACAATGTAGTTAATATCACTGAACTGTGCACTTGAAAATTGTTAAGATGGTAAGTTTTATGTTATGAGTATTTTACCATAATTTTCAAAAAGTAAGAAATAACATATATATATAAATTTTTCCTGATTATACTACAGTTGCTCATTCTTTCCTCATGTTCAGCAATATTTAATGAGAAGACACGTGGCTTTCTGAGAGATACCGCTGTAGGACTACACAGATTGTAAATACAATTTTTAACCATAAAACTTGTAACTGTTTAACTAGTTGTTATAAAACACGTTTGTTAAAGAAAATTTTACATGTCCACTTGAGTTGTAGAAAGCAGAGACAACCAGTTTTGTGTGGTTATTTTTGCCCAATAAAGAAGGTGAAAATTTTTCACTGGGCAGAGAGCACTGCTGAATACACAGTCGTGCTGGGGCCTCCCAGTGGTTGGTACTATAGAGATGGAAGTTGCCTTTGATAGATCTGATCCAGCCACCACGGCAAGCTTTGTTTCTCCCACACCTGCAAGATTGAGAGCTAGGCTTGAGCAAATATGCTGTATTAAGGAAATCCAACCTAATAGGTACCGTGGAAGACAGACAGCCTCAACAGGCCACACTTCTCCACCCTGGTGAACTTCTATATCTACTCTAAATATGTATTACTTCTTTAATTAAAAAAATGCATACTTCTAATCAAGCACTTACATAGTGCTTGCTATGTACCATTTGCTGTCCTTAGTATTTTACAAACATTAATTTATTGGCCGGGCATGGTGGCTTACACCTGTAATCCCAGCACTTTGGGAGGCCAAGGAGGGTGGATTACTTGAGGTCAGGAGTTTGAGACCAGCCTAGCCAACATGGTGAAACCCCGTCTCTACTAAAAATAGAAAAAAATTAGCTGGGCATGGTGGTGTGTGCCTGTAATCCCAGCTACTTTGGAGACTGAAGCAGGAGAATTGTTTGAACCCAGGACACAGAGGTTGCAGTGGGCCGAGATCACACTGCTGCTCTCCAGCCTGGGCAACAGTGCGGGACTCCAACTCAAAAAACAAAGAAAAAACATTAATTTATTTAACTCTCATAACAACCCTAAGAGGGTACCTAATATTAGTACCTAAGAGGTAGGCACTAATAGTGCCATCATCATATTCTACAAATGAGGAGGTTGAAGCACAGAGTGGTCAAGTAACCAGCCCAAGGAAAGCTTGTAAATGGCAGAGCTGGGACTTGAACCCAGGCAGTTAGCACCTGTGCCTGTGCTGTCAACAATTATGCTGCCTCCAAGTCAGGCAGAACGAATTTCTCGGTGCTGGGGAGTATCCAAGTTCATTTGTGCTAGTGTAGCAAAATAGCTGAGACTGGGTAATTTATAAAGAAGATAAATTTATTTTTTCACAGTTCTGGAGGCTGGGAAGTCCAAGATCAAGATACAGATACTAGCAAATTTGCTATCTGGTAAGGGCTGTTCTCTGCTCTCATGATGGTACCTTCTTTACTGTTTGAGATGGAGTCTCACCCTATTGCCCAGGCTGGAGTGCAGTGGCACAATCTTGGCTCACTGCAACTTCCACCTCCCAGGTTCAAGTGATTCTCATGACATAGCCTCCCAAGTAGCTAGGATTACAGGCACATGCCGTCACACTTGGCTAATTTTTGTATTTTTAGTAGAGATGGGGCTTTGTCATGTTGGCCAACTGGTCTCAAACTCCTGGCCTCAAGTGATCTGCCCACTTCAGCCTCCCAAAGTGCTGGGATTACGGGTGTGAGCCACTGCATCCGGCCTCATGATAGCATCTTCTTGCTGCATCTTCAAATGGTGGAAGGGGGCAAAAAAGGATGAATACTGTGTCCTCACATGACAGAAGAGATGGAAGGTCTAAAAGGGCCTCGATAGTTCTTTTATAACGGCACTAAGCCCATTCATGAAGGTAGATCCCTTATGTCTTAATCACCTCCTAAAGTCCCCACCTCTTCATACTATCACATCAGGTCTTAGGTTCCAACTTATGAATTCGGGGGAGACACACACGTTCAAACACAGCAAGGAGAGAACACCTTCACGTTTCCTTTCTCCTTTTTCTCTCTCCTTTCCCCACCCTTCTTGATCTTTAATTTCAAGGAGGGGAAATTGTGCAATTTTGATCTAGATTGGTCAAATCCTACATTATAAAGAATTTTTTTTTCTGGGATGGTTTTGAAGAGAGTTAAAAGGTCTATAGCAGTGTTTTTCAGACTTTCAGATCTTCCAGATGTATAATTTTTTTCTCAAAAGTGTTGGGCAGAGACTTCTGCTTTCAGTAATGATAGAGTAATAGAGACCAGATTGACCTTCCCTTAAACAATTAGGAAAACGGGCATAATGATATGAAACAATGCTTTCCATATACTAGACAACAGACAATGAAGACTATGATTCCTGAGAGAAAAAAAAAATGACATGAGCCTTAAGATCACCCCTTCCTGTGTGGAGACAGTTTTCACAATGCAGCTCATAGAAGGGAAACTCAAGCAAAATGGCCAAAGTGGCTAGAATTTATAGGGAAGAGTGTTGAAGGGGAGTCCAGAGTTCTCAACTTCAGAGATCTCCAAGGGGCCGTCTTGAGTCTTTGGCTGTGTACTGAGTTACACACATGTGAGAAAAAGTACCCAAGGCCGGCGGGGGGGAAACTGCTGGAAAGCAGTAGGCTAAAGAACTCATATAAGGTGAGAAATTGTTTGTGATTCCAACAGTTAAAATGCAGACACTTCTTAACATATTGGGCCTCAAGCAGAGACCTCATAAGGAGACTCTTCTCAGTCATGAGGCTAAATTAACCCTAGACCAAAGGCTATTTGGAACCTGCCTCTGAAAATCTTAAAAGCAAGCCTAAAATGAACCCAGATGATCCCATGTAACTTAACAGTATCCCAAAACAAAGTTCAATACTACTTAAAGAAACACAATAAAATCCAGCACCCAATTACAAAATTTACAATGTCCAGTGCTATTCAATGAACTGTTCTCCCTCAAATTCATATGTTGAAACCAATGTGATGGTAATTGGAGATGGTGTCTTTGGGGGGTAATTGAGTCATGAGGGCAGAGACCTCATAACAGGATTAGTGCCCTTACAAGAAGAAGCATGACATCTTTCTTTCTCTCTCTCTCTCTCTCTCTCCCCCCCACCCCCCGCCCGCCACCATGTGAGGATACAACAGAAAGGCAGCCACCCACAAGACAGGAAGAAGGCTCTCACCAGAACCTAACCATTCTGGCACCTGATTGTAGACTTCCCGGGCTCTAAAATGGTGAGAAATAAATGTCTGTTCTTTAAGCTATATGGAGTATCACATTTTGTTATATTAGCCTGAGCTGACTCAAACATTTGCATTCTTGGCCGGGCATGATGGCTCAAGCCTGTAATTCCAGCACTTTGGGAGGCCGAAGCAGGCAGATCACTTGAGACCAGGAGTTTGAGACCAGCCTGGCCAACATAGTGAAATCTCCTCTCTACTAAAAATACAAAAGAAATACCTAGGTGTGGTGGCGGGCACCTGTAATCCCAGCTACTCAGGAGGCTGAGGCAGGAGAATTGCTTGAATCCAGGAGGCAGAGGTTGCAGTGAGCCGAGATTGTGCCAATGCACTCCAGCCTGGGCAACAGAGCGAGACTTGTCTCAAGAAAACCCCACAAAAAACATTTAGCATCCTACAAAACATTATCAGGCATGAAAATTTTTACTATCAATTAATACAAATAGACCCTGAACTCACAGAAATGATGGAATTAGCCAACAAGGGTGTTAACGCAGCTATTACAAATAGTCTGTTCACACTGTGCTATAGTTTGGACATGGTTTCTTTGACTCCTCCATATCTCAGGCTGAAATGTAATACCCAGTGTTGGAGGGGTGCTAATGGAAGTTGTTTGGGTTATGGGTAGGATCACTCATGAATGGCTTGGTGTTGTCCTAGTGATTGATAATGAGTGCATTCTTGCTCTATTAGTTCCCTGGTTGTTAAAAACAGCCTGTGAACCTCCCCCTCTCTCTTGGTTCATTTCTCTCCATATGATCTCTGCACACACCAGCTCCCCTTTGCCCTCTGCCATGAGTGGAAGCAGCCTGAAGACCTCACCAGAAACAGTTACTGGTGCCATGCTTCTTGGGCAGCCTTCAGAACCATGAGCCAAAATAAACCCAGCCCCGAGTATTCTTTTATAGCAATACAGATAGACTAAGACAGGCTGCTATAACAAAATATCATAAACTGGGTAGCTTCTAAACAATAGAAATTTATTTCTCACAGTTCTGGAGGCTGAGAAGTCCAAGATCAAGATGCTTGCAGATTCAGTGTCTGGTGAGGGTCTCTTTCTGGTTCATAAACAGCACCTTCTTACTATATCTTCACGTGGTGAAAGGTCAAGAGGTCTCACTCGGGCCTCTTTTATAAAGCCACTGATCCCATTATCACCTCCCAAAAGCCTCACCTTCTCGTACCATCACCTTGGAGGCTAGGATTTCAACATATGAATTTTAAGGAGACACAAACATTCAGACCATGGCACTGTTGTTTGTATTTAGGGAGAAAATCAAAATGATTAAAAGAGGTGATCTCCAGGGAGTGGTACTGAAGTTGGAAAATAATGTGGTCTTTTTTTTTTTTTTTTTTTGAGACAGTCTCACTCTCTTGCCCAGGCTGGAGTGCAGCGGCACGATCTCGGCTCACTGCAACCTCCACCTCCCAGGCTCAAGCGATTCTCCTGCCTCAGCCTCCTGAGGAGCTGGGCTTACAGGAATGCACCACCACACCTAGCTAATTTTGTATTTTTGGGAGAGACGAGGTTTCGACATGTTGGTCAGGCTGGTCTCGAACTCCTGACCTCTGCCTCGGCCTCCCAAAGTGCTGGGATTACGGGAGTGAGCTACCGCACCTGACCTCAAATAGTGTAGTCTGAGGTCATACATATGAGCTCTTACATTGGGCAAATTGCCAGGCACATTGGCTCATGCCTGTAATCCCAGCAATTTGGGAGGCCAAGGCTGGCGGATCACCTGAGGTCAGGAGTTCGAGACCAGCCTAACCAACATGGTGAAACCCATCTTTAAAAAATTAGCTGGGTGTGGTGGCAGGCACCTGTAATCCTGGCTACTCGGAAGGCTGAGGCAGGAGAATTGCTTGGATCCAGGAGGCGAAGATTGCAGTGGGCCAAGATCATGCCATTGCACTCCAGCCTGGGTGACAGAGCAAGATTCCATCTCAAAAAAAAAATTGCCGTTGCCTAACTTCCCTGAACTTCAGCCTCCTTTTCTATAAGGTGGGAAGGTGGGGTGACACTCTCCACTTCCTGGACTTGTATGAGGATTAAGTGAAATTATGTATGGCTAGAGTTTGGCAGAGCAGCTGGCGCATGGCTAGATGTACTGGCTAGAGGGATGAGGTCCAAACTGATGTTAGGTCCAGATCCGAGTCCCGATGGAAGAGCAGAGACCTCAGATTCTTGGAGACCATCCAACCTACTGCTTTCCCGGCCATCGAGCACTTGGGGCCCAGTCTTATCCACAGCCACACAAGGAATCAGTCTGCAAGCCCAGGACTAGAGCTGGCTCCTGACACCCAGCTCAGGGCCCTGCTGGCCACCCCTGCCACCTCTGAATCATCGACTACATTTGGCTTTGGACATGGAGAAAAGGGAGCGATTTGGGAAGAATGAAAACATTTCCTCCTGTGCAAATTGTTTCTTTTTGTGCTGGCAAGTCCAAGGTGTTCTGACAAAGGTCAAAAGTATTTATTTTCTTGAATATCATGGGAGTGAGAATGTGACACAGATGAGGGGGAGTGAGGGGGAGGAAAGGAGGGAGGGGGAGGGCTGTTGCCAACTTCAATAGCTGAAAGGGCTTCTTTTTATTACGGGAAGTGTTTGGTTTGGGGGCACAGAAACAATCTCTAGTTTTCTATCAAAAGGAGCAGAAATTACAATTAGGCAAATCACAGTTTATAAACAGACTGACAATTCCGTCAAGGCTGTGCTCCATGCGGCCCTGCCCACCTCCCCAGCTCGGCTCCCGTTCCTCACCCCCATCTGAGCTTTGCCAGCCCACTGGGTCCTGACCAACTGCACTCCCCTATGCTGTCCCTCTGACTACACTGCCCGACCCTAGTGCCAACTCAGGCACTGTTCTTGACCTACCTGAGTCCTCCTCTAGGCCTCCTCCTCAAAAACCCTCCAGCTCTTCTTCTGTGTATATCACACCACATCTTTCTGTCTTTGCACTTACCAAGCTGCATCTAAATTGCCCCTACACCCATCTGTCCCTCCCAGTGGACTGCAGATCATATACTGGACCCTCAGGCTCAGGTCTGGCATTCAGACAGAATCCTGCTTTTTTGGCCGGCTCCATTGGGGGCCACATGGTGTTTTTGAGCTGTTTGCGTTCATCTCCAGAAACTAAAAATTAAGAGATTTCACGTTAAAATCCAGATTGTTGGCTTTTCTCAATAAACTGTAAATCCAGCAACATGGGTCCAGCCCTCCTAGCAGTGGTCCCTTTTGGATACGCATGGCTTTTCTGTTTCTTCACAGTCCCCACCACGCCCTACTGTCTCCCTGACATTAAAGCCTCATGTCAGGAGCCATTTGTCATCATTCTTGCAATACGGTTTCTTCTTACAGTGGATTAATAAGAAAGTGAAGTATTTCTTTAACTCATGTTCCTTCCTCACACCTGGCTCACTTCCCTTGTTTACGTTACCAGACTGGAACCCATAAGTACCTGGGCTTTCAACCCTTGCACCAGGCTGAAAACTTCTTGAAAACAGATACAGGCTAAGTGTAGTGACTCACACCTATAATCTCAGAACTTAGAAAGGCTGAGGTGGAAGATCACTTGAGCCCAGGAGTTCGACACCATCCTGGGCAACATAGTGAGACCTCATCTCTACTAAAAAAAAAAAAAAAAAAAAATCAAAAAAATTAGCTGGGCGTGGCACCCACCTGTGGTCCCAGCTACCTGGGAGGGTGAGGTAGGAGGATTGCTTGAGTGAGGGAGGTTGAGGTTGCAGTGAGTCATGATCGCTCCTCTGCATCCAGCCTGGGTGATAGAGCCAGACCCTGTATCAAAAAAAAAAAAAAAAGAAAAGAAAAAAGATACAGTGCTTCGTAACATCTCTGTAGCTCCAACAGCCAGCACAGTGCATAGCTCAGGGTAGGTCTCTCATAATGAATATAACTCTTGCTACTAGAAGAAGAGAGCCTCTTTATAAATTCGTTCGTCTTCTTCATCATCCATTCTAAGGCAGGAAATTAAAGAAAGAAAGAAAAATAAAATTAAAAAGAGAAATTATCTTTCCTATATTAGGCTGACTTGTCCCAGAGGCAGCAATGGGCACAGCCCAGACCCAGGGAAAGTCTTGATAATACTATCTAAGAGGCCAGGACACAAAGGAATGTGCTCTGGAGACTCTCCCAGCACTCCCTCAACACAGGGAGAAGAAAAAAAATTTGCCGGGCGCGGTGGCTCACGCTTGTAATCCCAGCACTTTGGGAGGCCGAGGCGGGCGGATCACGAGGTCAGGAGATCGAGACCACGGTGAAACCCCGTCTCTACTAAAAATACAAAAAATTAGCCAGGCGTGGTGGCGGGCGCCTGTAGTCCCAGCTACTCAGAGAGGCTGAGGCAGGAGAATGGTGTGAACCCAGGAGGCGGAGCTTGCAGTGAGCCGAAATTGCGCCACTGCACTCCAGCCTGGGCGACAGAGTGAGACTCCGTCTCAAAAAAAAAAAAAAAAAAAAAAAAATTTCCTTTGTTTTATGGCATGAGTTTATAGATTCTTGTTCTCTGTAACTGGTGACTTCAAGTATTCTGTTTTATCTAAGCGGTGGTGTGAAGGTCATAAGCCATCTGAGCAGGCCACCTGGGCGCCATAGTGAGGGCCATGGAATAAGCCAAGCTAGGCACTAGGCAAACCTAGGTAATGGACATCTGGGTTGCATAGCAATGGTCATGTGTAACCCTGAGTTATGAACCTGTTACAATTTGATTAACTGTCTTTATCCTGCCTCTGTATCCCTGCTTTCACACCGCTGTAAGCCTGCTTCAAGCTAGCCCACCCCTTTTTAAAGTGTGCATAGAAGCCAAGTGCTGTCTTTGTTCTTGGCCCAGTCTTTGGATGTTAAGTCGGCTGGGTCTGAGTGCACTCAATAAAGATATCCTCCTGTATACACTCCAAGGTCTCTCTCTGGTCCTTCTGATTCCACAACAATTCAACAACTATTTTCTGAGTTCACCTATAAGCCTATTTTCCTTCCTCAGTGTTCTTTCTCTTTGATGTCCTGGTACCTCTTGTAAACCCTAAATACTCAAAACCCCTCCTTAGATTGCCCTTTTAGGTACCTCTTACAAAACTTTGATGTTAGCAGTTACATAAAAGAAGATCATAAAAACCATTAATTAGTAGTGACAGTATTAATGTCAGTAATAAGTAGATATTAATATTATTTACTGAGAGTTTCCCATGTATATCAGTTTGTTCTCACACTGCTAATAAAGACATACCAGAGTCTGGATAATTTATAAAGGGAAGAGGTTTAATTGACTCAGAGTTCCACATAGCTGGGGAGGCCTCACAATCATGGCAGAAGGTAAATGAGGAGCAGCAAAGTCACATCTTACATGGTAGCAGGCAAGAGGGCATGTGCAGGGAACTCCCCTTTATAAAACCATCAGATCTCATGAGACTTATTCACTATCATGAGAACAGCATGGAAAAAACCCACCCCCATGATTCAATTACCTCCCACCGTGTCCCTCCTATGACATGTGGGAATTACGGGAGCTACAATTCAGGATGAGATTTGGGTGGGGACACAGCCAAACCATATCACCACGTACCAAGAACTTTACATAGATTTCCTCACTCCAGCTTTACAACAACCCTGTGTATCATTAGTCTTCATATTAGTCAGGATTGTAAGTTGCAAGTAGAAAAAAGTAACAACCGACTCTCAAATGGTTTATGCCAAAATGTTCATATAACTGAAAAATCAGATCTAGTATTCATGAAACCATTATGTGGATGACATAATTCTAAGAATTTTACATGTATTAATTATTTTAATCCTGTGAATAATATTTTAAGAAATGTACTAATATAATTTCCATTTTGCAGACAGGGAAACTTGAGTACTGAGATTTCACAATTTTACATCTGAACCCACTTTCTGTGTGTAAGGGAATTACCTACTTCATTCAACTCCTTGGAACCCAGAGTTCAATCCCACAGAGGAAGCAGAAAATGCCATGTCCTCCTTGCATGGAGGACATCATTGTGTGACTTAGGCATTGCCCATCAGGTGCATCTGCTGTGGACTTTGATTTTCAAACTCATATAGAGACTGTTCTGTGGCAGGTGTGGTGAGACAGTAAGATCCAGTTCCAGAGATGACAATCCAGTGGGGTTACGGGCAGCACTGGCTGTCTGGAGCCAGAGGGCCAGCAGTGTCCCCAGGCCAATTCCGTTGATGTGAATGGAGACACCATGCCTGGCTTCTCAACCTCTGAGTTTGGTTCCCCTGTAATTCTATAATCTACTCCATATGCTTTCAACAAAACTCGTGTCAGTCAATATTCCACAATAAACTCCCTTATATATATACATCTACCCTATTAGTTCTGTCCCTCTAGAGAACCCTAATACACCATCTCATAAAATAAATTAAAAATTAAAGAGGAAGAAACTGAGGATCAAAGAAGTTAAGTAATTTCTTTAGAGTCACACAGTCACGGAATACAGAAGTTAGAATTTGAATGGCTCAAATTTTGTTTTACTTTTGTTCTTTTTTTGTTATTGCTTTTCTCATTTGGCTTGCAATAATGTTCTTAATTTTGTTTTTTCCCACTTTCCTGATTTAAATGCTCCCTATAAAAAATTTAAATATATAAAGTTATAAGGAAGAAAGTAACATTCTTTGAAATCTCATCAGCACATAATAACTACTGTTAACATTTTAGTGGGCATCTTTCATGCCTGTCTTAATGCGTATGGGCAATAGAAGTAACCTTTTTCATAAATCATGACAAATAATACACATTCTTTTAATCAGGAGAACCCTTTTTAAGTGTGTGTTTTTTTTTTCTTATCTATCCTTTTCTTCTTCCTTTTCCAACCTCCATTAATCCCCCTTACTTACTCCACACTTTCTGGCTCACGATAACCCCTGTTAACAACTGATGTGTACACTTGTAGACTTTTCTCCAAGCCAATATAATTATACATTTCTTTATAGAAGTCCTGTTTTTAACTCCTGCAATATTCATATTAAAGGACACTAATGGGCCGCGCGCAGTGGCTCGTGCCTGTAATCCCAGCACTTTGGGAGGCCGAGACAGGCGGATCATTTGAGGTCAGGAGTTCGAGACCAGCCTGGCCAACATGGCGAAGTCTCATCTCTACAAAAATATATAAAACTTAGCCTGGCATGGTGGCACGTACCTGTGGTCCCAGCTACTCAGGAGGCTGATGCTGGAGAATTGATTGAACCCAGGAGGCAGAGGTTGCAGTGAGCCGAGATTGCACCACTGCACTCCAGTCTAGGTGACAAAGTGGGACCCTGCCTCAAAAAAAAAAAAAAAAAAAGAAAGAAAGAAAAGAAAAGAAGAGAAATAAAGGACACCAGTGGTGGCATTTGCGGCATCAGACAGTAACTGTTGAAAGAGATTTCACCCATAGAAGGAGCCCTTCTTGACACCCCTAAAATTGCATTGCCGAGGTGATCGTCAGGTGAGCTCACCCCGTCACAGTTCTGGAGTGAGTATGAGAAGGCTGAGAGTGAGCACCTCTGTCCCCACCAAAGAAATGGATCGCCAGGCCCCGGTCTCATGGTTTCCAGGTTTGCTTGCAGGCCTGCCTGCGAAGCTCAAGGAACTGCAGAGTCACTTCTGTCTGGAGCTCCTGAATGCAGTCCAGCTAACCTTCCCTACCCGGAAGCCCTTCAACGTCTTTTCTCCATTCCCTTTGTGGGTTTTATTCTTCTTTCGCCTGCTCAGCAATTTTCACCAGTCCAAGGACCGAATGCTCTGCTCTCAGATCAATAGCCCTTGGGAAGTACTGCAGACAGTCTCTGAGATGCACCCTAGCTGCTCCTGCAGAGGAATTGCTTTCTTTCGGACTCAGTTTCACTTGAATTAAGCTTCTTCTGCTTTATGAAAGCAGACTCCTTCCAGAGCACAAGTTGACATCAACCTAGACCCAGAAAGAAATCAGTGGCTGGAACTTGTCTTATTCATCTCTGGAAAGTCCAGCTCTCCAGCAGGGGCTTAGAATTCTATTTCCTTTTTTGTTTCTTAGTCATTGCGTTTGAGAAGGCATTTAAAGATGCTCTTTGGCTAGAGTAAGTGCTCAGCAAGCATTTGTTGGTGAAGGGATAAAACAGTAAATGATGGAATAATCAGCATTTGGTAAATGGTTGGTGAAGGAGAATCAAATGAGATAACACATGTGAAATTGATATGTAATCTGTGAATAGTGAAAATTGTTCCTGGCCAGGCGTGGTGGCTCACACCTGTAATCCTAGCACTTTGGGAGGCCGAGGTGGGCGGATCACTTGAGGCCAGGAGTTCAAGACAAGCCTGGCAAACATGGTGAAACCTCCTCTCTACTAAAAATACAAAAATGAGCCACGCGTGGTGGCACATGACTGTAATCCCAGCTACTTGGGGGGCTGAGGCAGGAGAATCCCTCAAACCTGGGAGACGGAGGTTGCAGTGAGCCGAGATCTTGCCATTGCACTCCAGCCTGGGCGACAGAGTGAGACTCCATCTCAAAGAAAAAAAAAAAAAAACACACAAAAAAGAAAACGAAAAGAAAACCAAAGGGACTGGTCTGCAGCGTTATCTGCTGGCGCCATCTTCTGGAAACAAGTTAGCACAACAGGTCTATTTCTGTTTCCGCGGGGCGTGAGGGCACTGGAAATGCAGGCAAGGAGGGAAAAAGAGAGAATGAATTTTAGCAAAATCTCTCCATCTCCTCTGTCCTGGATCACCTAATTATTCTACCAAGATTATCAGTTTAATGTAATAGTACTACTAACATGCTAGCACTTGTTTTGAGCACCTAGCATGCGCCAGATACTGTGCTCAGTGTTTTACATGCGTGATTTCATCCTCACAGTAACTGCAAGAAGTGAATACAGTAAGTCCTCACTTAACTTCTTCGATGGGTTCTTGGAAACTGCGACTTTTCGCAAAATGATGTGCAGCACGACCTCAAGTAATGTCCTTTCCATTATGATTATGAGGGAAAAAATGGTTTCATCATACATCATTTCACTTAAAGTTGCAGTTTCCAAGAAACTATCAACATTCAGTTGATATTAAAAACCCGAGGCATACAAGGTGTATAGTGAGTGGACTTATCATCTCTAGGGTTACATATCTAGTTGGTGTTTGGGATAAGACTGAAACCCAGTTCTGTCTGACTTCAGAGCCTGTGGTGGGCTGTTGTGAGTCAGGTCCTGAGGAATCAGACTCCAACACGGAGATTTGCAGTCAGGAAGTCTGTTGCAGAGTGCCGTCGGGATTACATCTGTGGAAGGGAAAAGTCAAACTGCAGTGCAACCTCAGCAGAGGCGTTGGCTAATGCCATGGGGAATATGGAGCTGGGATGGCAAGAGGACAGGACCTTGGAATGTCCACATCGAACAGTCATAGGGACTCAGCTGAGAGCTGCCAGCAGCCAATGCTCCCAGCAGCTGGGGGAATAAATGCCCCATCCTGGGGATGGGGGTCTGCGTGGCATACCACAGTATGTACTGCAGCGCTCACTACCTATTCCCCATGCATTGGTCCTCAAATAAGGGAGATGGCTGGGAGGGAGACATCAGTGATGGGGTAGTGGAGGAGGAACTTAGAGGGTAAAAATTGTTTTGTCTGTCTTCCACCCACCTGTGACCTAGGCTATGCATGCCATCCAGCTGCAATAACCAATACATTTTGGTAATTCATGTTGATATAATGTATGGATTATTTTATGGGTTGCAAGCCATTAACAAATAAATAAAATGCAATATTCCACTGGCTGATTGGAGATGCATTCTTTGACATTCTCAAATAAGAAATGGAAGAATTGGCCAGGCACAGTGGCTCACGTCTGTAATCCTAACCCTTTGGGAGTCTGAGGCAGGGGGATCACTTGAGGTCAGGAGTTTGAAACCAGACTGGCCAACATGATGAAACCGCATCTCTACTAAAAATACAAAAAAAAAAAAAAAAAGCCAGGCGTGGTGGGCGCGTCATCCCAGCTACTTGGGAGGCTGAGGCAGGAGAATCGCTTGAACCTGGGAGTCGGAGGTTGCAGTGAGCCGAGGTTGTGCCACTGCACTCCAGCCTGGGTGACAGAGTGAGATTCCATCTCAAAAATAAAAATAAAAATAAAATAAAAAGGAGATGGTGCCTTCTGCCCTGGGGTTAAAAAATTAAAAAATTAAATTAAAAAGAGATGGATCTATTTGTATAACATGGAAAGACCTCTAAGACATATTTTTGCATGAAGAAAGTAAGATTCAGTACCCTAATAAATTATATAAAATGATATCTATTTCTAGAGTTTTACATACACTATAAAAGGATGGAATTTTTTTTTACTGACTCGCCCTATGGAAGGATTCTACATCCCCACCCCACATAAGTCAGGCATAGCCATATGATTTGCTTTGGCCAAGGGAATTTGAACGGAAGTGACATGTGAGACATCCAAGCAGAAGCTTTAAGAGGCTCCCCCATTCTCTCTTTTCCTTCTTCCATGAGATCAGCATGTTCCAGCTGCTTCTTCCAGCTGTGTCCAGAGATACAGCTGAATTCAACCCATCACAAACATGCAATTAAGATATAAATTTTTAGGCTGGGCACAGTGGCTCATGCCTGTAATCCCAGCACTCTGGGAGGCTGAGGCAGATGGATTGCTTGAGCTGGGGAGTTCGAGACCAGCCTGAGCAACATGGCAAAACCCCGTCTCCACAAAAACCACAAAAAATTAGCTGGGCCTTGTGGCACACATCTGTAGTCCCAGCTACTTGGGAGGCTCAGATGGGAGGATCACAAAAGCCTAGGAGGTTGAGGCTACGGTGAGCCATGATCATGCCATTGCACTACAGCCTGGGAGACAGAGTGAGACCCTGTCTCAACAAAAAAACGAAAAAACAAAAGACATAAACTTTTATTATTATAAGACACAGACTTTGGAGGACGTTCTTATTGCAGCATAACCTAACCTACCATCACTGATAATACATGTTGCTATATATAACTGATATGTGGTTACTTCTGGGGAGGAGAAATGGCATTGGGAGGTGGCCATCATAGGGAATTTTAGTTTTTAATCTTTAATATTTTAGTTTTCTTACAATAAAAATATATCCCTGCATTACTATGTAATAAATATACCTAATTTAAAAATGAATATAGCAAGTATTTCCCTACTTAAAATTAAATGCTAAAAAATATGGGGGTTTTTTTGTTGTTTTTTTTTTTTCAGACAGAGTCTCGCTCTCTCACCCAGGCTGGAGTGCAATGGCACAATCTCGGCTCACTGCAACCTCCGCCTCCTGGGTTCAAGCGATTCTCCTGCCTCAGCCTCCCGACTAGCTGGGATTACAGGCGCCGGCCACCACGCCCAACTAATTTTTGTATTTTTAGTAGAGACAGGGTTTCACCATGTTGGCCAGGCCGATCTCAAACTCCTGACCTCAGATGATCCACCCACCTCGGCTTCCCAAAGCGCTGGGATCACAGGTGTGAGCCACTGAGGAGCTCTATTTCTGATTAAGCCTATAGACCTCTCCAAGTTAGGATCTCAGCCCTTGTTCCATTAAAATGAAAAGCCAAAATTGGTTGGATGTATAGCAAAGACCTTGAAATATCATAGACTGCCTTGCAATTTCAACTTCTCATTCAAGCCAAACAATAGCCCTCTTTATCTTTGAACTTTACTTTTGAGCAAAATCAAAGCAGCTAGACTCCCTGATCCATTGCCTAGTCCCCAGCTTTATGTGTTTCAGATAGTTACAATGACCAGAGCAAGAGTAGCAGCAGCACCTCTGGTCTCTCAATCACATCTACGGTTACTTTGAAACAAAAGCCTCCTGGACTTCTGCAACTCCTGCTCTTCTCATGCATTTGTAACCACCTAATTCCCTATAGTCAATCCCTTTCTGCCTACAATACCTAGAGTGGTTTCCGTTCCTATCTCCTGCACAGAAGCATAACTTAGTACAGGTTGGAAGATAATATTCAGAAAAGAGACACAAAGACAAAAAGATGAAAAATTGGAAAGAAAAAGAAAAAAACAGTAAAATTAGAAAGCCATTCCAAGAGGTCAAACACCTGAAAAATTAGAGTTCTGGAAAGTGAAGATATAGAAAATGGGGAGAGGAAGGAAGAAAATATTCAAAGAAATAATTCATGAAAACTATTCCAGAGCTGAAGAAAATATATTTTCAGATTGGGAGAGATGATTGAGGAACAATTAGACGTTATGTGCCTCCTGAGATGACGCCATAGAAAATACAAGTCCTGTCTATAAAATATGATTGCCAAAAACTGAACTGAAATCTAATCAGGCCTCTAGATTGAACTACCAGTTTATAGGACATTGGAGGGATGGTGTCACATTTTAAAACACCATGAAGGGCCGTGCACGGTGGCTCACGTCTGTAATCCTAGCACTTTGGGAGGCCAAGGCAGGCAGATTATCTGACCTCAGGAGTTCGAGACTAGCCTGGGCAACGTGACGAAACCCTGTCTCTACTAAAAGTACAAAAATTAGCCGGGTGTGGTGGCACATGCCTGTAGTCCCATCTACCCAGGAGGCTGAGGCAGGAGAATCACTTGAGCCCAGGAGGTAAAGGCTGCAGTAAGCCAAGACTGCTGCACTGCACTCCAGCCTGGGCAACGGGGCAAGACTCCATCTCAAAAAAAAAGAAAAAAGAAAAAGAAAAGAAAAAAAAGAAATGAAATCTAAGCAATGACTTCCATGAGCTTGAAGGTGGATTCAGCTCCATGACCTCCGGAAAGGAATGCAGCCCAGCTGACACCTTAATTTTTGCTTTGTGAGACTCTAAGTGGAGGATCCCAGCAGACAAACACTATACTCAGTCTTCTTACCTACAGAATTGTGAGATAAGTGGGTTCTGTTTAAGCTACTAAATTTGTAGTAATTTTTTACAGCAGCAATAGAGAGCAATCATTAGCAACGAGAATATAGAAAATGGCAAACAAACAAGAAAAAAAACTTTGTTAATATTAGGGAAAACAAAAAGTTGTATAAGAAAGGGAAAGCCATCATGGAATACAGATGAGCGAGGCTGACAATAGTGTATTTATGGTCACAAAACTGTAAACACTGAATATAAATTTAACTAAAACTATGATATAATCATTTTGAAGCGATGCATGGGGGCCTGGAGCAGTGGCTCACGCCTGTAATCCCAGTACTTTGGGAGGCTGGGCAAGTGGATCACTTGAGCCCAGGAGTTCAAGACCGGCCTGGGCAACATGGTGAAACTCCGTCACTACAAAAAATACAAAAATTAGCCGGACACAGTGGTGCACACCTGTAGTCCCAGTTACAGGGGCGCTGAGGTGGGAGGATTGATTGAGGCCAGAAGGTTGAGGCTGCATGAGCTGAGATCGTGCCACACTGCACTTCAGCATGGGTGACAGAGACCCTGTCTCAAAAACAAACAAACAAAAAAAAAGGAAAAGAAAGAAAAAAAGGATGCATAGGGAGGGACAGAACATGACATTTACCTGTGGGATTTGGAGGATTTGGAGAAGATGCTGCATAGGGTGTATGAGAAAGAGACAGTCTTTAAATTCCATAAAAATTCCTCAATAGATATTGCTAAAAGTAAGAAAATTAGGGAATTATGGGCATAATTTTGTGCATATTTAAGTGCAAAATTAAGTGCATAATTTTGGTAGCAAAAGGTGGTTGCTCATAGAAGCAGGATATAGGGAAAGGCGTTAAATAAAGACTTTTAAGGCCAGGTGCGATGGCTCACACCTGTAATCTCAGCACTTTGGGAGGCCGAGGTGGGCGGATCACCTGAGGTCAGGAGTTTGAGACCAGCCTGACCAACATGGAGAAACCCCATCTCTACTAAAAATACAAAATTAGCCAGGCATGATGGTGGGTGCCTGCAATCCCAGCTACTCAGGAGGCTGAGGCAGAAGAATCACTTGAACCTGGGAGGCGGAGGTTGCAGTGAGCCGAGATCACACCATTGCACTCCAGCCTGGGCAACAAGAGCAAAACTCCGTAACAAAAAAAAAAAAAAAAAAAAAAGAGACTTTTAAAACACACACATATAGCAGGTCTTGAAGAACTATTTTCCTCTATCAACTATTCAACTATGTGCAGGTTTAGTCTTAAGTAAGAATAAAATCTAATTTTAAAGCAATTGTTAACTCCAGGGGAAAAAAATTCCAAGTAATATATAAACAAATTGAAAGAATGCTGTAGTGGTATATGTGTAAAGTGATTTTAGAGAGCAAAATCGATTAGTCCATAGTAGGAAGTCAATAGAAACTTATCCAAAATTGAGAATTTAAGAAGGAATTGTGGTTTGTTTTTTCTTTTCTTTTCTTTTTTTTGAGACACAGTTTTGATCTTGTGGCCCAGGCTAGAGTGCCATGGCTTGACCTTGGCTCACAGCAACCTCTGCCTCCTGGGTTCAAGCAGTTCTCCTGCCTCAGCCTCCTGTAGTCCCAATTGTCTTTTTTTTTTTTAAGAAATAAACAAAGAAACAGCTGTTTATGTTATTTAGAAATATGGAGGCACATAGCAGAAGGAACAGCTAAATGAGTTGAAAATCACCACCTCTTGGGAGAGGTTAGCAAAAGGATGATGGGTGGGGGAGTGCCCTCTTTCATAATGAAAACAAAATTATCTGGCTTTTGAAATTATGCATAGTGTTACCTAGACAAAAATAAGAATTTACATTGCATTGCTCTGAGATGTTCTTGATTTTATAAGATGACATGCCACTGACGGTAAAACACATGATTTCAGATATGTTAAAATATGAGAATATGCATATCTTTGAATCTGTGAAATCGAGTACTTTTTTAAAATAGATTTTTTTTTTTTGAGGCAAGTTGTTGGTCTGTCATCCAGGCTAGAGTGCAGTGGCATGATCCATAGCCCACTGCAACCTCGAACTCTTGGGCTCAAGTGATCCTCAGAAAATTGAGGTCATAGGGTACACTGCCAGCCTGAAAACCAGACAGACAGGAGAATACACAGAATCACGGTTTACCAGGAGCAGAAGCAGCTGGAAACAATAACTGGTGGGAACATTTAAACGGTAATTATGAATTGCTGGAAGCTGAGTGTGGACTAGCTTGAGGGTTTAAAAAACCCAGGTGCCCATTCTGGGGGGGCTATGGGGTGGAGGTATATTTTTGTGAGTTTGGCCTCCCAGAGTCCCACCAGTTTCTCACAGTGAAGATCCGAACAAAATTCCCTCGCACTTCGGACAGGAGTAGGGTAAATTATCCATGTGGAAATGAGCCCAGAGTGCTCTGTTCTCTGTAGCAAAGGCCTGCCCTCAGTGGATACTACTTTACCAGCATCTTACTAGCCTAGAGGAAGGGCATTTAGACAACTACAGCCTCCTTTAGCTTTCCCGTCTCATGTAGGGAGAGAAAAAAAAAAGCTAAGAAATTTTTTGGAGGTTATAGCCCAGGGACTCGGGCCCGTTTAAAAAAAAACAGAAGCCGGGAGTGGTGGCTCACGCCTGTAATCCCAGCACTTTGGGAGGACAAGGCAGGCAGATCACAAGGTCAAGAGATCGAGACCATCCTGGCCAACATGGTGAAACCCCGTCTCTACTAAAAACACAAAAATTAGCTGGACATGGTGGCATGTGCCTATAGTCCCAGCTAGTCCAGAGGCTGAGACAGGAGAATCACTTGAACCCGGGAGGTGGAAGTTGCAGTGAGCTGAGATCGTGCCACTGCACTCCAGCCTGGCAACAGAGCAAGACTCCGTCTCAAAAAATAAAAATAAGAATAAAAAACCAAAAATGGAGATTTAATTATAAGATTAAGCTTTCCCCTCACCAATACCTCACCACCACAGCAACAGAGCTCCATGTAAAAACAGTGGATTACAACTCAAAGAGCTGCAAGACACAAACCGGAATTGCCAAGTTTCCAGAGAAACTGCAAGACAACAAGGGAGACAAAAACAAGAACATTTGAGGAAATTGAAGTCTCTGACACTTACAGCTACAGCAAACAGTAAACACAGCCTAACTCCTAGACAGACAAACAAAAAAACCACTAAAGCCCAATTTACCTCCGTTACTATTACCTGATACATCATGCCTGACTGTCAAGAAAATTTATGACACGTTAACAGGAAGAAAAAACACGGTATGAAGAGACAAAGTCAGTGGCAGAAATTTTGGAATTATTGGATCAGAAATTTAAAATTACTGTGATTAGTGTGCTAAGGTCTCTAATGGAAAAAGTAGACAACAGGCCGGGTGCAGTGGCTCACGCCTGTAATCCTAGCACTTTGGAAGGCTGAGGCGGGTGGATCACCTGAAGTCAGGAGTTGAGACCAGCCTGGCCAACATGGTGAAACCCCATCTCTACTAAAAATACAAAATTAGACGGGCATAGCTCTATTAATTTTAGCCAAAGCGGACTTCAGAATAAGGGAAATGTCAGGGATAAAGATGAGCGTTACATAATGATTAAGGGTGAGATCTCCATGAAGACCCAACAATCCTTAATGTGTATGTGCCTTACTACAACAGACCATCAAAATATGTCAGGTAAAACATATAGAACTGCAAGGAGAAATAGGAAAATCCATTATTATTATTATTTTATTTTATTTTATTTTATTTTATTTTTTTGAGACAGAGTCTCGCTCTGTCGCCCAGGCTGGAGTGCAGTGGCACGAACTCGGCTCACTGCAAGCTCCGCCTCCCCAGGTTCATGCCATTCTCCTGTCTCAGCCTCCAGAGTAGCTGGGACTACATGTGCCCGCCACCACGCCCGGCTAATTTTTGTATTTTTAGTAGAGACGGGGTTTCACCGTGTTAGCCAGGATGGTCTCGATCTCCTGACCTTGTGATCCGCCCGCCTCGGTCTCCCAAAGTGCTGGGATTACAGGCGT
Organism: Hylobates moloch; assembly: GCF_009828535.3. NCBI lineage: Eukaryota > Metazoa > Chordata > Mammalia > Primates > Hylobatidae > Hylobates > Hylobates moloch. The sequence continues at coordinate 15,873,293 of NW_026652296.1, read as the reverse complement.
GAGCCACCGCACCCGGCCAGGCAAATCCATTATTATAGCTGAAGACTTCAACATACCTCTATCACTAATTGACAAATCCAGTAGGCAGAAAAAATTAGTGAGAATATAGATGTGCAGTACCATCAATCAACTGGATCTAATTGACATTTATAGACTAATTTATCCCCAAACAGCAGAATACACATTCTTCTCAAGCTCCTATGAAACATTAGCCAAGATAGACTACATTTTGGACCATAAAACATATCTTAACAAATTTAAAAGACTAGCAATCATACAAAGTATAACACCAGAGAATTAAACTAGAAATAAGAGAAAGCTGGAAAATCCTAAAATTTTGGAAATGAAACACTAGTAAATAACACATGGGTCACAGAAGTCTCAAGAGAAGTTAAAAAATATTCTGAATTAAATGAAAATCAAAATTTGGGGGATGCAAGGAAAGCAGTTCTTAGAGGCAAATGTATTGCAATGAATGTGTGTATTAGAAAAGAAGAAAGACCTAATATCATTAATCTAAACTTCCACCTTAGGAACCCAAGAAAGGAGACCAGTATAAACCTAAAGGAAGCAGCAGAAAAGAAATAAAAATTCAAACAGAAATCAGTGAAATTAAAAACAAGAAAATATTAGGAAAAATTGAGAAGACCACAAGCTGGTTCTTTGAAAGATCAGTGAAGTTGATAAATCTTTGGCCACGCTAATGAAGAAAAAAGGAAAGAAGATATAAATTAATAATATAAATAAAAGAAAGGCCAAGGCCGGGCGCAGTAGCTCATGCCTGTAATTCCAGAACTTTGGGAGGCCGAGGCAGGTGGATCATGAGGTCAGGAGATCAAGACCATCCTGGCCAACACGGTGAAACCCCGTCTGTACTAAAAATACAAAAATTAGCCAGGTGTGGTAGCGCATGCCTGTAGTCCCAGCTACTTGGGAGGCTGAGGCAGGAGAATTGCTTGAACCTGGGAGGCGAAGGTTGCAGTGAGCCAAGATCGTGCCACTGCACTCCAGCCCGGCAACAGAGCGAGACTCCATCTAAAGAAAAAAAAAAAAAGCCATCACTACTGATCTCATGAACATTAAAAGGATAAAAAAAATAGAAATAATTCTGTGGCCACAAATTTAACACCATGGATAAAATGGATCAATTCTTTGAAAGATACAAATTAACAAAATTCACAAAAGGAGAAAAACATAATCTGAATAGGCCTAGACCTATTAAAGAAAGTGAATCAATATGTAATAAACTTTCACAATATAAAGTGCCAGACCAAGACAGTTTCACTGGGCGAATTATACAAAATTTTTAAGAAATAAATGATACCAATTATCTGAAAATAAAAGCAGAGTGAATATTTTCTATCTCACTTCAGGAAACCAGCATTACCCTGATACCAAATCTACACAAAACATTACAAGAAAGGAAAATTAGAGACCAGTTTCTCTCATGAATGCAGATACAAAAATCCTCAACAAATTATTGGCAAATCAAATCCAAGAATGTATAAAATAAATTGTGCACCACGATGAAGTGGGATTTGTTCCAGGTATAAAAAGGCTAGTTTAATATTTCAAAATCAATGAGTATAATCTATCACAACAACAGACCAAAGGAAAAAAATCATGTGATCACATCAACAAATGCAGAACAAGCATTTGACAAAATCTAACACCCATTCATTATAAAAACTCTCAGCAAACTAGGAATAGAAAGATAACTTTTTAAACTTCATAAAGAATATCTACAAAAACACTGCAATGAACAGCATTCTCAATGGTAAGAAATTAGATGCTTTCTCCTAAGATCTAGAACAAGGCAAGCCTGTCCCTTTTCACCACTCCAATTCAATATTGTACAAAAGTCCTACCTAATATAATAAGATAAGAAAATATAAGGTACACAGATTCAGAAGGAAGAAACAAAACTGTCTTTGTTCACAGACATGATTATCTACATGAAAAATCCCCCAAAATTGGCAAAAATTCCTGGAACTAGTAAGAAATAATAGCAAGGTTGCAGGATAAAAGGTTATTATACAAAGTGAATTGCTTTCTTACATACCAGCAATTAACTTGTGGGATTTGAAATTTAAAACACAATGCCATTTACACTAGCACAAAAATAAGTATAAATCTAACAAAATATGTACAAGTCTATGTGAGCAAAACTATCAAACTCTGGTGGAAGAAACTAAAGAAAACCTAAATAAATGGATAGATATTCCATGTTCATGGATGAAAGACTCAATACTGTTAATATATCAGTTCTTCCCTATTTATAGATTCAACACGATCCCAATAAAAATCCCAATGAGTAATTTTGTGTATGTCGACACATTTATTCTAAAATTTATACGGAAATGCAAAAGAACCAGAACAACCAACACAATGCTGAGGAAGAAGAAAGTTGGAGGACTGACACTACCTCACTTCGAGACTTACAACAAAACTATAGTGATCAAGGCAGTGTGGTCTTGGCAAAAGAACCGACAAATAAATCAATGGAACAGAATAGAGAATTTAGAAATAGACCCACACAAATAGTGAACTGATCTTTAGAAAGAAGCAAAAGCAATGCAATGGAGAAAGGATAGCCTTTTCAACAAATGGTGGTGGAACAACTGGACGTCCGCACACACAAAAATGCATGTAGATACTTGTAACTTTCACAAAATTTAACCCAAAAAGGCAAAACTACAAAACTTCTAAATGATAACATAGAAGAAAATTTAGGTGACCTTGGGTTTGGCAATGAATGTTTAGATATGAGAAAGAAAAGACTCTTTTTATCTGAAGAATGTGAGCCCCTTTATCAGGCCCAGAGAGGCATTGAAATGTGACAGCACTCATGTCTCCTCCCACCTGGAGGTAAGTAATCATTTCGAAGATGCCTGTTAAATGAATTATAGACTGACTATTGCCACCAAGAGCTATGAATTAACCTAAAACACCCCATGCTGAACACCATAATGCATGCTCTATAGTTCAACAATGTATATAGCCAATCACTAACCAATGTTATCTCTGTAAACCAATGACAATTCATTAAAAACAACTTTTGTAATCACCCTCTCTCCCTTTTTTTTTTTTTTTTTTGGAGACGGAGTCTTACTCTGTTGCCCAGGCTGGAGTGCAGTGGCGTGATCTCAGCTCACTGCAACCTCCGCCTCCTGGGTTCAAGTGATTCTCCTACCTCAGCCTCCCAAGGAGCTGGGATTATAGGTCCGCGCCACCACACCTGGCTAATTTTTGTATTTTTAGTAGAGATGAGGTTTCACCATGTTGGCCAGGCTGGTCTTGAACTCCTGACCTCAGGTGATCTGCCCTCCTTGGCCTCCCAAAGTGCTGGGATTACAGGCGTGAGCCAGTGCGCCTGGTCGCATCATGCTCTCTCCTAATTTGTTCTTTTTTCTTTAAAAACTTGAGACTCTCTTTTGTTCTGTGGGGCACTTCCTAGTGCTTCCCTGGCTGCAGTCCTCAACTTTGGTCCAAATAAATTCTATATTAATTTTGCCTGAGTTTCTTTCTTTAGCTCAACAGACATCACATAAAAAACATGATCTATGAAGGAAAAATTGGTAAGTCAGACTTCATTAAAATTAGTGCAAAGTCACTGTTAAGAGGATAAAAGACAAGCTACAGACAAGAAAAAAAATCTTTGCAAAGCACATATCACGTAAAGGACTAGTATGCAAAATATACAAAGAATTCTTAAAATTCAGTGATAAAAAAGCAAATAATCCAATTAAAATGAGTGAAAAAATCTGAACGTACACCTAACCAAGGAAAATATACAGGTGGCAAATAAGCACATGAAAAGATGCTCAACATTGTATGTCATGAGGGAATTGCAAAGTAGAACAATGAGATACCATTACACACCTATTCAACTGGTTAAATTCAGAAAAACAAAAACACAAACAACAACAAAAAACTCTCACTATATCAGATGCTGGCATGAATATGGAGCAACTGGAGCTGTTACTGTTGGTAGAAATACAAAATAGTACAGCTCCTTTGGAAAACAATTTGGTAGTTTATTTTTCATTTATTTATTTATTTATTTATTTATTTATTTATTTATTTATTTATGAGATAGAGTCTCACTCTGTTGCCCAGGCTGGAGTGCAGTGGCACGATCTTGGCTCACTGTAACCTTTGCCTCCCAGGTTCAAGCAATTCTCCTGCCTCAGACTGCCAAATAACTGGGATTACAGCCACCCACCACCAAGCCTGGCTAATTTTTGTATTTTTTTGGTTTTTTTTTTTTGTTTGTTTTTTTAGTAGAGACAGGGTTTCATTCACTATGTTCGCCAGGCTTGTCTTGAACTCCTGATCTCAGGTGATCCACCAATCTCAGCCTCCTGAAGTGCTGGGATTACAGGCATGAGCCACTGTGCCTGGCCTTTTTTTTTTTTTTTTTTTCTGAGATGGAGTCTCACTCTGTCGCCAGGCTGGAGTGCAGTGGCACATTCTTGGCTCACTTCAACCTCTGCCTCCCGGGTTCAAGTGATTCTCTTGCCTCAGCCTCCCAAGTAGCTAGGACTACAGGCATGTGCCACTACACACAGCAAATTTTTGTATTTTTAGTAGAGATGGGGTTTCACCATATTGGCCAGGATGTTCTTGATCTTTTGACCTCGTGATCCACCTGCCTCGGGCTCCCAAAGTGCTGGGATTACAGGCGTGAGCCACTGTGCCCGGCAGCCTATTTTTATTTTTAATGTTTTTTTAGAGATGGGGTCTTGCTGTGTTGCCCAGGCTGGAGCACAGTGGCTATTCACAGGCACCATCCCACTACTGGTCAGCACGGGAGTTTTGACCTGCTCTGTTTCCAACCGTGGCCAGTTTACCCCTTCTTAGGCAATCTGGTGGTCCCCTGCTCCCGGGAGGTTATCATATTGATGCTGAACTTAGTGCAGACGCCCAGGCAACATAGTGCACTGCAGCCCAGAACTCCTGGCCTCAAGCGATCCTCCCGCCTCAGCCTCCTGAGTAGCTGGGACTACAGGCATGCGCCACCACACCTGGCCAGTTTACTAGTTTCTAACAAAGCTAAACATTGTCTTAACATATAATCTAACAGTCACACTCCTGGGTATTTACTCAAACAAGCTGAAAACTTACGCCCACACAAAAACTTGCACATAGATGTTTATCATGGTTTTCTTCATAATTGTCAACAGCTGGATCAAGATATCTCTCAGTAGGTCTATTAGTTCCCTAAGCCTGCCATAACAAAGGGCCACAAACTGGGTGGCTTAAAACCACAAAAACGTATTCTCTCACATTTCTGGAGGCTAGAAGTCTAAAATCAGTGTGACAGCAGAGTCATGCTCCTTTGAGACTCTGGGTAGAATCCTTCCATGCCTCTTCCTGGCTTCTGGTGCTGCCCAGCAATCCTTAGTGTTCCCTGGCTCGCAGTTCATCACTCCAGTCTCAGCCTCCATTGTCATGTGTTGTTTCCCATGTGTGTCCTGTCTTCAGATGGCATTTTCCTCCTTCTTTAGGGAACCAGCCACGTTGGATTAGGACCCACTCGAATGACCTCATTTTAATTGATTATACTGCAAAAGCCCTTTTCCAAATAAGGTCAAATACACAGATTCCAAGGGTGAAAGCTTCAACATATCTTCCTGGAGGATACAAGTCAATCCTTAAGAATAGGTTAATGGGCCAGGTGTGGTGCCTCACACCTGTAATCCCAGCACTTTGGGAGGCCGAGACGGGTGGATCACCTAAGGTCAGGAGTTCGAGACCAGCCTGGCCAACACGGCAAAACCCCGCCTCTATTAAAAATACAAAACTTAGTTAGGCATGGTGGCACGCACCTATAATCTCAGCTACTTGAGAGGCTGAGGCAAGACTCGCTTGAACCTGGGAAGCGGAGTTTGCAGTGAGCCGAGATCATGCCACTGCACTCCAGCCTGAGCAACAGAGTGAGACTCTGTCTGGGAAAAAAAAAAAGAATAGGTTCATGGATAAACACACTATGGTAGATTCATACAAGGGGATATTTTTAAGCAATCAAAAGAAATAAGCTATCAAATCATAAAAAGACATGAAGGAAACTTAAATCACATTACTTAATAAAAGAATCCAGTCAGAAAAGGCTACATATGGGCTGGGTACAATGGCTCACACTTTATTACCCAGCACTTTGGGAGGCCAAGGCAAGAGGATTGCTTGAGCCTGGGTGTTCAAGAGCAGCCTGGGCAACATGGCAAAACCCCATCTCTATAAAAAATACAAAAATTAGCTGGGCGTGGTAGCACACACCTGTAGTCCCAGCTACTAGGGAGGCTCAGGTGGGAGAATCACTTGAACCTGGGAGGTCGAGGCTGCAGTGAGCCGTGATTGCACTACTGCACTCCAGCCTGGGCGACAGAGTGAGACTCTGTCAAAAAAAAAAAAAAAAAAAGAAGGAAGGAAGGAAAGAAAGAGCAACATATTTTATGATGCAACTATATGATGTTCTAGAAAAGGTAAAACTATAGTGTAAAAGGTCTGTGGTTGCCAAAGGTTGGAGTGAGGGGAGGGAGTAAGGGATGAAGAGTTGAAGCAAAGATTTTTAGGACAGTAAAACTTTTATTTATATACATGACATTATGCATGTGTCAAAACCTATAGAACTATGTACAACATAAAGAATGAACCCCAATGTAAACTACAGACTTTAGTTAATAATGATGTATTAATACTGGCTCATCAATTGCAACAAATGTACCACTCTAATACAAGATGTTAATAATAGGGGAAATTGTATGGAGGAGGGAGAGGGAATGTGGGAACTCTGTAATATCTGGTCAATTTTTCTGTAAACCCAAAACTGTTCTAAAAAATTAAGTCTATTGGCCAGGCACAGTGGCTTACACCTGTAATCCCAGCACTTTGGGAGGCCATGGCAGGAGGATCACTTGAGGCCAGGAGTTTGAGCCCAGCCTGGGCAACATAATCAGACCCTGTCTCTACAAAAACATTTTTAAAAATTAAGTCTATAATTTGAAAAAAGATTCATTGCAGTATATAAGGCTCAAGTATCACTTCTTTAAGGAAATCTTTCCTGCTTTTCCATCATATTCCCAAGATGGGTTAGGTGCTCTTCTCCCAAGCTCCCATAATACCCTGCACATATATTTATTTCTATGGTTGCACCTACCACATTGTATTTTAACATTTCTCTGTATCGCTGGCAGTTCATAGCTGTGGTTCGCTGACCCTCGGCCTAGAATGCAGAGATGGTGAAATAAGCTAATCCATGCAACCCTTTAACAGGCACCTAGGAATGCCTGAAAAAGGGCACTTCTGTTCCCTCCATGCACTGTTGATGTCATTTGTGGCATTAGCCCTCTGGTCCATTAGGTTATTTTATGGATGATGGCATAAGGCACAGTCACGTGACATTAAAGGTTACTTAGCCTGAGTAGTCTCTAGATTACTGGCCTAGGGTCTGCCAAAGACGATCCTCATGGGGAAGTTTTTGCACTAACCTCTCCAGGATTCAAATCCAATGGTTTTGACCCAAAACCATGCTGTTTACATTACACAACACGTTCTCAATCTTGTTCAACTTAAAAGGTGGCACAGTACAGGGGTCACTGGCACACATGCCTACATGACAGATAACATAAGTGACGAAAGCAGACTGAGGTCGAGAAGTGTCCCTGGCATTTGGGAAAGTCCATGCCCAGTCTAGAATAGGCAGCCACTCCTTGGCTTCAGCCAATTGTTGCCACACAGAAATTTGGACACAGTGTTACCAGACAAGGCAGAGAGGCAGATTTCTGTTCACACAGAAACTTTTCAGTTTAAAAAACTGTTGGCAACTAAGTCAAACTGTTTAGAAATACTGGGGATGGCATATTGGAAGGGAAAGGAATCATCCAATTGAATTGGGGTATTTACGATGGGGGAGAAATAGCAGCTAAAGGATAAGGGCAGCTTTTGGAGAACCCTGATTGTCACACTCAAGGAACTTATATATTGTCATCTAGGTCTGAGTGCACACCAAATAATTTAAGCAAGAACAGGACACGATTAGAATGGTATTTTTAAAAGATCACTTGGCAGTTGACGGGCGAGGCTGAGAGTAAAACGGTGAATTAGAAGTCTGTCATTTAGCTAAAGTAAGGGTAAAGGCAAGACGGCAAAGGCCTGTTTACTTGGTTCTTTCTCCTACCCGACTGCAAACTCCAAGACAGCAGGGCCCCATCTGCCTTGTTCATTGCTGTGTCTCCAGCACTAAGCAAAAAGCCTGTTCAACATTTGTTGAAAGAATAAATGAACAGGAGAGAGGGAAGGCAAGAGGCATTTTGAAGGACTGAGTTTAAAAATCAACTACCTTGAAGCCGGGCAAGGTGGCTCATGTCTGTAATCCCAGCACTTTGGGAGGCTGAGGCGGGTTGATCACCTGAGGTCAGGAGTTTGAGACCAGCCTGGCCAATATGGCGAAGCCCCGTGCCTACTAAAAATACAAAAACTAGCCGGGAGTGGTGGCATGCACCTGTTATCCCAGCTACTCAGGAGGCTGAGGCAGGAGAATTGCTTGAAACTGGGAGGCAGAGATTGCAGTGAGCCAAGATTGTGACACTGCCTGGGCGACAGAGACAGACTCTGTCTCAAAAACAGAAACAAAACAAAACAAAACAACAAAATCAACTACCTTGAGAGGAGTAGAATGTTGGTGATTGTGAGAGCAGTCATGGAAGGGAGGGGAGCCATGGAGGCCTGTTTCCTTCCCTGAACTTCCTCAAGGAGAGGGCATCTTAAGGAAGAAATCATGTACACAGATTTTTGTGGGGTTTTTTTGGAGACAGGGTCTCACTCTGTCTCCCAGGTTGGAGTGCAGTGGCATGACCATAGCTCACTGCAGCCTACAACTCCTGGCCTCAAGCAATCCTCTCACCTCGGCTTCCCAAAGTGCTGAGATTACAGGCGCGAACCACCGCGCTCGGCCCTACACAGGTTTTTAAAAAAGACGTTTGTGCATTGGATTCCTGGCACTTCACGTGGCCTCTTCAGTCTACCAAAGAAGGAAAAAGTAAGTACCCTGAATGATTGAAAGGATTAAGTGAACACTGAGGGATGAGCAATTTCTGTTCTTCCCTGGCTCCAGTATACACACAGCAAGACGACTGACATCGGCCTCCGACCCAGTGAGGATTACTTTCGGGGTGGAGGGGGAACTGCTAAACCTCGAGTCTCCGGGCCTGGCCCTGGCGCGTTTCCAGTCTCAGCAGAAAGGGCAATCACCACCCAGACCACACTCCTAGTCCTCCTTGTTCCCACACAGCCCATATCTTGACCACCCCCAGCTCCGCCCTCTCTCCTCCCACCTCCTTTTCCCGCTCCCCCGCCCCATTTCCTTCTTCTCCGCCCACCTCCTCCTGGGTCCCTCCCCCGGCCATGCACCCTGCCCCGGCCGCTGCAACCCTGCCCTTCGCTCTTCTTCCTCCTCCCTTCAGTCTGCGCCCCTCCCGTGGGGCCGCGGCAACCCCGTGCCTCGCTTGCCCAATGAGAACACGGTTTGGGGCGGGGCGCGGCCAGGACCGGAGCGGAAGTGGTGATCGGAGCGGAAGCGGAGCTGCCGCCACCGCCGCCGCCGATTCCGGAGCCGGAGTAGTCGCCGCCGCCGCCGCCGCCGCCGCCGCTGCAGCCACTGCAGGCTCCGCTGCCGCCGCCTGAGGAGTGGGCTTGGGAAGGAAGAGGTCATCTCGCTCGGAGCTTCGCTCGGAAGGGTCTTTGTTCCCTGCAGCCCTCCCACGGTGAGTGCGGCGCGGGGTCCGACCGGGGCCCCCGGGGGCCCAAAGTCGAAGCCCCTCTCTGGCTGCTGCGACGACGGCGGCCCAGCGGGTGGGCCCCGGGGGGTAGCGGCGCGCTGCCTGTTTCGCTCCGGGCGGCCGCCAGCGGCGAGGCCAGACCTCGCAGCGGCCCCTCCCTGTTTCCGGGGCCGGGCCCTTTACCTCTTGTAGAGGCCCGGGCCGCCTGAGGTCCTGCCGGCCGGGCGGGGTGCAGCTCCGTACTGCGCGCCGTAAGGGACAGCGGAGCCGGGGATCCCGGACCCTCCCTCACTATCTGCTTCGGTCCCCACGCGACCCCTCCCTGTGTCTTGGTCGGCAAGAACCGTCCCCTTCAGCCCTGTCACCTCTGCTCCGTGCTTTCTGGTTTCCCGAAAATAAAATTTAATCAAACGCGGGTGAGTTTTCTAGCCCCAATCCCCGTGTTTGCCTCCTCTTGGATGAGTAAGGGGTTTAACCTTGGGAGACAGCAGTGGGGGAACCCCCTCCCATTTTGCAGTAAAACCATTTCATCATCCTTCACTGGTTATGGAGCCTGGCAGGACCCAAGATTTCCTAGGAAGGGAATTGGGTTTGAATCAAGAAAATGTGTTTGTTGGAGCCGGTTACTGAATTAGGCCAGATCCCCAGGAAAAAATATCAGGGGATGAGAATCGGAGTATTTTCCCACAGTATTTACCGTCATTTAATGCCAGATTCTTTTGTGTCTTTACCCCAAATTCCCCCATATTGTGTGTTAGCACGTCTTTCGGTCTGAAATTTGCCCGGTGGCTTCCTGGTCGGGGGGTGGGGAGCGGAGGGAAGAAGAGGTGGGAAGGTGAGTGCATCTTTGCCGCAAATGGAGAACTCCCATATAATGGGGTTTTCAGAGGTGGCAGCCTTGGTAAGCAATTTGCCAACCTTTCTGTAAAATACATGTTTCTTGTCGTTGCCTTCATTGCATTTCTCTTTGGTAAGGCTAGATAGCTGGTCCTGATTTTGCTTGCCCTGTGTGGGAGATGGAGTTTGGCAAGATGATGCTATGAACATAAAATCAACCTGCCTCGGGAACCAAAAGAGAAAGGTGAAGCACTTATAAGAATATGAAAATTGTCTGCATTTCTCATTCTGTCAGTTCATGTGAAGCCAGACACAGATGCAGTTTGTAAACCTGGACGCTGCAGCTTTTGCATTTTCATGTTGGAAATGTATATACGTATTTGTTCTTGGTGAATTTTTTCTTGACTGCTTCCAGTATACCCTATTTCTTACTTAGGGATATCTCATTTGTTTGAGCCCTCATTTTTCTTGGATCCCTGTCCTTGGCAACACACAGTGTGTGAGTGTAAAACCTGTCAATCTTACTGGACCTAAGTTGGAAATTTAAGTGTGGCTTTCAAAATGGAAGGCTAATAATCCTGTAGCAACTGCAGAATTATTTTCCTGGCCTGTCCGTCCAATGAGATAAGAAACCATTCACTTATCTTGCAGATGAAGTCTTTATGAGAAATGAGGTGATTTGGCCTAGACTATACACCTAGTTTTTTTCAAATTGAATATTCTCATTCATCAGTAGCAAATATTTATGGATTGCCAGCCCCTGGAGTATGACTCCTACCCGATAATCTTTTGTACATTTCACGTCTTGCAGTGCTTGTTATATTGAAGCCATTTTAGAATTGGAGCGCTATAGATCAGGGAGGCAGCCTCTATAAAACCAGGCTGAGCAAATTCCCATGATGCTGGTTCTCTAGGCAGAGTCTCCAGAGATTTGGGCTGCTACAAAAAGTACATTTTGCCCATTTGGCTGTGGATAGAGAAGCAGGAAGAGCACTGGACTTGGAGTCAGGTAAATTTGGTTGAAATCTTGCCTGCAATATTTTCTAGCTTTCTGAACAGCATGTTAATCTCTGGTTCTTGGTTTTCTTATTTCCAGGGTTATCATTTTTTATAAACTGTAAATTGTTTTACAGTTTATAAAAATGTAAATTTTATAAACCTTTTTTATAAACTGAAAATTGTTAAATATAAGCTTTTGGTTTGTTTTTTAATCAGAGTTCACTATTAATGGCTTTTTCTCTCCAGTTGACATCTGATGACACTAAACCCTGCTTTGTACACATGTTGCTTTCAAAAAATGGTATATTATTAGAGGACTTTATTTTGCATATAGGCAAATCCAGTCTTTCTGAATCATTTTCTCGTCTATATAGCACAAATGGTAATGCAGCTTTTGATATATTTTTGTTGTGACAAGCTCAATAATGAAAATAAGCATCTGGGATATAGTTGGGGTTCGATAGGTGTTATTTGACCATCTACATGAATATACACGTGTATAGATTAGACATAGCATATGTGCTGTTCATGGACATTTATATCGAATCCATCCATTTGTGATTTATTCGCCAACTAATGAGGTGGTATCAGACAATTAGTCTATAATAATAGTTACCACTTACAGTACTTACTGTGTGCTAAGCTTTCTTTAAGCACTTTAAGCATATTAGCTCACTCTTCATAACAACCAATGAAAGGTAAGACTGTTAGCCCCATTTTACAGATGAGGAAACTAAGGCACTGAGAAGAATAATTTTCCCGAGGTCTACACACAGCGCAAGGTGAGTGCCAGAACCAGGAATGAAACCAGGTGATCTGGTTCTGAGGAATGATATTATAGATTTCTACATGTGGTAGAGCCAGCACATGTATATGTTTTATGTGAACACCATTTAGTCCTTAATTTTTCTTTACACCAGTCCTAATAAAGTAAACGTTTGAATGGGAATATTAGCTATTTTTGAAGATAGATACAGGACAATTTATTGTGGAGCATATACCCATTCTGGCCTGTAGGGATGATAATTGCTAGCATGCATCAGGAAGCAAGCTTGGGAACAATCCAGTTTTTCTAGTACTTGCTTCATACTAGGGAGAAAGTCATCAGTTACTTTGGCATAGAATTTTGGGTTCTTCATCTAGTAGAATTTGATTGTGACCATTAATTTTTGTTTATCTTACTACTTCATCAGTAGATGTTCAGATTTTTCTCATTTTATTGGCAGGGAGGAAATGAGGAAATATAGCTACGTAAATAGAGAGAAACTTCTAAATTAAAACATCCTGTTGTGCTACCTGCTGTTTCGGTGTCAACAAACTGAGTTTTCCTTTAAATGCTGGTACCTTAGAGAATCAACTAAAATTTCCTTGTAAAGATACTTTTAAGTTCCTTGTTTCTACATTTTTCTAGGGATAGGGAAAGATGACAATTCACTAGTTAAGGGGCAAGAAATTATGGTTATATAATAGCAACCTTTAAGCTTTAGAATCCTTTTGATCTCTATGTGAATATGATCTTAGCAGTCATCTGTATGTCATGATGGAGAAACTAATGGTTGGAGCTGGATTCTGAGGGAATTTTTCTAAGGGGAATACTTGAGGAAACATAGACTAAAAGTGCTTTCTGTCTCATGATATGTGTGCTGAAGGCCAATCATCTTACTGCTTTCTCTTCTAAAAGATTTTCTAATAGAGGTGTGGTTATATGTATCTAATACTCGTAATAAGATGTAAATGATCAGTAGCCTCAAGTCATTCCTAGCAGATTGTAGGTTAGTTGACTTTTTTTTTTTAATTCTGGCCAGTTCCTTATTATGTAAGTTTTTCCCGTACCGGTTAGTTTATTTTATTGTTTTCCCTAAGAGAACCAACAGGAAGTTATTTCCGAATGGCCTTGACCAGGACAAGAAGATTGAAGGCTACAATAAAGTAGATACGAGTCCTATTATTATTATTTGCCCTCAGCTAAGAGCTTTCCTTTAAAATTTGACATTTTGATGAGTCTTTGGCATGTTTTTATGCTGTTTTTAACTCCTTGATTTTGTTTTTATTTTTAAAGCTAGATACATTAGCTTAATAGGCCTGTTTTAAAATTTCACTGTTAACAATCTTGTATAGTTCTTTTAAAAACTGACAATTCTCTCTTTTCCTTAAGTGAGCATTGGAGATCATAACTGATCTTTAGGAGATAGGGTTACGTAAAGGAAAGAGCATTAATTTTAAAATTAATGTTGGTTTAGATCCCAGATTTGCCATATATAGCTGTGTGACCCTGAATGAGTTAACTCTTTGCATTTATAAAAGGGGACAATGTCACCTGCCTCATAGGATACTTAGGATCAAATGGGTTTCTAGGAATCCCTGAGTGCTTTGCAGGCCATAAATGATGGATGGATATTTTTGTTATTTACTAAACGAGTTAGCTGGTTTGGGTTTTTGTGTAGTGAACTTTTTGTATAGCGAACTGATTGGACTTCTGAATGGAGGAGATGGACAGAAAGTAATCCAAAGGCTTGTTGAAAGTCAGTTTGAATCTATAAATACAATGATTGGTAGCTGAAAAATGTTAGTCAGAATGTATAGTGTTGCCTCTTGATGAGAGCTGGCTGGCTTTTTTCAAAAAGTAGTCTAAGACTATAAAAACAGTCTGTATTTGATAGGTCAGATGTGTGCTACCTTCCTCTGTCCACATAGGAAATAATTGCTTTTTCACTTTTTAAGAATGCATCAGTTGATCAAGTAGTCACTCAGTGTGCTAGGCCTTGTGCTCCACATTGGGTGTCCAAAGATACAAGTCTGGATTCTTACCTTTTTTTGTGTGTGTGTGTGTGTGTGTGTGTGTGTGAGATGGAGTCTTACTCTGTCTCCCAGGCTGGAGTGCAGTGGCACGATCTTGGCTCACTGCAACCTCTGAAGCATTTCTCCTGCTCAGCCTCCTGAGTAGCTGGGATTACAGGTGCCTGCCACTGCGCCCAGCTAATTTTTGTATTTTTAGTAGAGACAGGGTTTCACCATCTTGGCCAGGCTGGTTTTGAACTCCTGACCTTGTGATCCACCTGCCTCGGCCTCCCAAAGTGCTGGGATTACAGGCGTGAGCCACCGCACCTGGCCGGATTCCTACCTTAAGCTCACAATCCAGTGTGGGAGCCAGCAGAGACACTTGCATTGCAGTAAACTGTGATAAGGGCCATTTTAGAAATAAGCATAGGGAAATTGTTACATGCCTTTCTTTTAAAAGTCTTTAAAGAAAGCAGAGTACGTGTAAAGTTTCCCTTCGCTGGCTGACCATTTGTTTTTTAAGTTTTGTGTGGAATGTACTGTGGATGCCATTTATTTGAGTGCTTACTGTTTTGCATCATAAACAGTTTTACTCCTTAGAGGAACCCTAGTAAGTAGATTTGCCTATCTTTTTTTTTTTCTTCACAGAGTCTTGCTCTGTCGCCTAGGCTGGAGTGCAGTGGCGTGATCTCAGCTCACTGCAGCCTCCGCCTTCGGGCTGCCTCAGCCTCCCAAGTAGCTGGGATTACAGCCGCCTGCCACTATACCCGGCTAATTTTTTTATATTTTTAGTAGAGACGGGGTTTCACCATGTTGGCCAGGCTGGTCTTGAACTCAACCTCAAGTGATCACCCTCCTCGGCCTCCCAGAGTGCTGGGATTACAGGCGTGAGCCACCACGCCCAGCCCAGATTTGCCTGTATTATGGATGAGAAAACAAATTCACAGAGGTCACATAGCCTGTGGACTTGGTGTGCGGTACTGGTAAATCAGACTGATTGGCTTCATTATGTCAGTGGGCCCCAAACTGTAGAAATTATTCATAAGGTCAACCAATTGGGCTGTCTTTATGGATCAGAATTAACATAGTGTCTTTTGGATTGATTACTTAAAGCCAAGAAGTCAATTTATTGTCCTATCTACCATTAAGTCACATGTGTAACCTTGCGCCTGTCACTTAACATCCTCAGTAAGTTTAATCATGGCTAATTGGACATAATTAGCAATGATATTCAACAACTGATGCGAAAGAGGGAAGGGATTTTGAAATAATAGAAATGCAGTTTCTCTCCAAATTCAGTGTTCACTGGACATAGTGCTAATGACTTTGTATTACAGATATGCTGTGTTTTGTTTCCTAACAAAGAACCTGCAAATGTTTGAATGGAATTAAATTTATTGCAGGACTCTAAATTTTATGTGTAGAATGGCACACAGACAGTTTTATAGTGGGTGTTTTTTAGTGAGTAGTTTTCTCTGAGAGCCAGGAGTGTTTAACTTTTTCTGGGTAACACCCACTAACCACCTGGTCCCACTGACTTTCTCAGTCCCTCCTGCAGTAGCTTGGCATCTGATTTTTCTTCAGCAGAGAGACTCCAGAACTAAAACTTCTACTTTACAGTGCTGTGGATGCTCTGTCTGGAATGGTACATCTGTGAATGCTGTTCAGAATATGTGATCAGTTCCTTACCCCATTGAAACATTTGAACCTAGATTTTTCAGATTTTCTTGTCAGTTTTCCTCCTCGTTCTCATTTCTTTATCTGCTTTGGCCTTTGATTTTTATTTCATCTAGAAAAACATACAGGCACTTTATTAATAACATCTCTTTTTAAGTCACGACCTAGCTACCTTTAAACCTCTTTCCTCTAATTCTTTCTGGTTGGTTTTCTAAGGAGAGGCATTGTAACCCTTAAACATGCGCTGTGTTTTTTTTTTTAAATTGATGCATAATAGATATACATGTGCTCTTTTCTTGTGTTTCTACCACTAGAGTTTAAGCTCTCTGAGGGGAAGACTACACTGCTTTCTTTTAAATTCCTCTCAATGAATAATCCAAAGAGTTCTTAGGAATGTGGTAGTTTTTCATTTTGTAGTTATTTCAACACACATTGGATTATATGTGTTACATTTTTGTGAGGTAGCTTAAGAATAAAGAATAAGAATGGCTTATGAGCCTTTAACCAGCACTATATGGGCATTTGATGTTCATTGTCTTATTTGATAATTATTAATGTCTCCTTTTAACAGTGAGAAAACGAGATTCAGATAATTACAATGTGGAAATGTAGAAAAATCACCTACTTTCTCTTTAGAAGCTCAGATGTGTATGTAAGGCTTGCTAAAAGCAGACCCCACCATATATTTTATATGTATAGAGCTTGGGTAATTCCTGACATATAATAATGGAGTCCTCATTTGAAATTTCTAACAAATTATTAAACTCAAAGCTTATTATTTTAGAATTGAGCATGTTCTTTTCCTTGAAAACAAAACATAGCTGAAAGCCAGTGCTTCTAAAGGCCACAGCTGTCATTTTCAACTCTTTCTGTCTTTGCAGTGCCTTTATAAAAAAAAAAAAAAAATGGATTAGCAATAGGTAGTCTTCTTTTTCTTTTCTTTCTTTTTTGATTCTTATCCTAGGGTATCTGCTCTAGCCACTGGGAAATAACTTCTCAGTATTTTCACCCTGACAAGAAAGATGTCCCTTGGGGAAGGAATTGAGATAGAGGGGCTAGGCTGTTTCCTAGATCCGCCATTTTCAGCATTTATTATCTGATTTAGGATTTTGTTTCTTTGAAGAAAATCCTATTTTGTGAGTACCTTTAGAATTATTTTTCATAGCTGTTTATCTGCACTAGTGGTTTGTCTTTAAACAGAAAAACACTTTTTTTATTAAAAAAAAGAAGTAGTACCAAATTTTTTTAAAAGTAATACATACTTGAAGAAAATTAAAAAGATAAGAAAATGAGGATATAATAATGTTATTACCTAAAGAGAGAACCGGCGTTAACCATTTGGTGTTAACCTTTCTGTTCGGGTTTGTTTGTTCTTTAGGGGATATTTTACAGAAATAAAATACTATTGTGCAGCTTCCTCCCCCCAGCCCCCGTTGCTCTTAAATAAATCTTTTAATGACATTAAATCTCTTCTTTTGATGGCCACGTAATCTTGTACCATCTATCTTCCGCCTCCTCCCCTTTTGTTTTTTGAGATGGAGTTTCGCTCTTGTCGCCCAGGCTGGAGTGCAGTGGCGCAATCTCGGCTCACTGCAACCTCCACCTCCCAGGTTCAAGTGATTCTCCTGCCTCAGCCTCCCGAGTAGCTGGGATTACAGTCGTGCACCACCTCGGCTAATTTTTTTCTATTTTTAGTAGAGACGGGGTTTCACCACGTTGGCCAGTCTGGTCTCGAACTCCTGACTTCAGGTGATCTGCCCACCTTGGCCTCCCAAAGTGCTGGGATTACACGTGTGACCCAGTGCACCTGGCCAATCTCCTTATTTTTTAAACCATTCCTGTATTGTTGGATATTTAGATTTGCTTCCATTTTTTCACTAAGCAATCTCTGCGTTTATCAACAAATGCTTCCCAGTCCTGACTTGCTGCATCCAGTGGCTTAGAACAGATTGACAGCCATCATCATCATGTAGGTGTGCTGGAGAGCTCCTGTTCTCAAGCACATCAGTCTCTTCCTGAAATATGCCCAGCACAAGGAAAATCTCTTGGCTTACTGCAGGGTTGGGCCCTTTGTGGCCTCTAATGAGTTTGCCTGCCCCAGTATCTTGATGCTTCTGCAGTGGTGCCAGGCCTGATGATGAGACTATAGTCTTTCAAAAACTTTTTAGGAGACAAAGAGTTATCTTGCTGACTTTGTTTTTAGTAGGAACCTCATTCAAAGTCTTGGAACAACAGTAGGTCTTGATTAAAAGCCATCATGGCATATCACTAGAAAATTCAAGTAGAAACTAATGGATAAACTTCAGTTACAGTTAACATGTATGTCCATTTTAACATAACATACTATCTGTACAAGATTAATCTAGACTTTTGCTTTTCCTTCTCACAAAATTGTATATTTAAAAAGAAAATTCAAGCTTATGGTTTTCTGGGCGACTGCAATGTAATAGTCGTGGAGAAGAATAATAGTACTTCAGTTTGATTTTGCACTATCCGTTTTCCAAGGAAGATTTCCACATTTAGTATTCTTTAATTCCCTGCCCCTCATCTTCACAGCAACTCTCCTGAGGTAGATGCCATCTTCATTTTATGGATTGGAAGGCTGAGATTTAACATGCTCACATGGCAGTATAGTGGCACATTGCTCTGTGACACACAGTCCTGCTGCCTTCTGACTATACTACATATAGGTATTCTGTGTTCCTTGTACTCTCCCAATAATGATTTGTAGAAAAACTTGATATTCATTTGCATATGAGTTTTGTGTTTAGCACAGTTATAAGCATTAAATGTGAAACAAATGTGAAGCTTTCCTTTGAGGGCACACACGTGAAGCTGTAAATGGTACAGTACTCATCTGTATCATAGAAAGGCATAAAGAAGCCCTAGACCATGCAATAGGCTATAAGTATATTCGGAGTCATAGGCAAGGTAAAATCAGTGAGGGCTAGGGCAGTCAGGGAAGGGTTTGTAGCCCTAGAAGAGTGGATGGGGTTTGGATAGGCAGGCAGTAAATAGGAGAGCACTGTAGATGAAGGGAACTACAAAAGCAGTTTCAGACACGTTTGAGCATGGTGTTTATAGGGCATGCGGTGCTGGCCAGCCTGAGAGAAAGGTACATGTTGGAGAACAGTGGATGAGAAAGCCAAACAAGTAAAGAGGAGACAATTTATCAGGAATTTGAAAGCCAGGTAGAGCTTCAATTTGATGGAGTAGCCAAAAGGGAGTCATTGGAAGTTACTGAGTAAGGACAAAGGCAAGACTAGAGGTAATTTAGTAAGAGTAATTTTTTGTTTGTTTTGAGATAGGGTGTCTGTCACCCAGGCTGGAGTGCAGTGGTGCAATCATGGCTCACTGCATCCCTGGCCTCCTAGCCTCAAGCGATCCTCCCATCTCAGCCTCCCAAGTAGCTGGGACCCCAGGCATGAGCCACCACACCTGGCTAATATTTTATTTTTTGTAGAGACAGGGTCTTACTATGTTACTGGTCTTGAACTCCTGGTCTCAAGCAATGCTCCAGCTTTGGCTTCCGAAAGCACTGGAATGTGCACTGGATGTGATCCGCCATGCCTGACTGGAAGAGTAATTTTGGAATTACTCTTTGAATTTCAGAGGGCACAGAAATCCAAGAAGGAACTAGGTACAAATGTAATGAAGATTTAATATGCTTGCGAGGCTAATAGGTGCTTTGAATTATTTGAGAAAAGGGAGAACTCTACCAACTCTGCAGTTTTATGCTTACATTTCAGGATCCGTTCGTTCATTCAGCAGATATTTGTTCCTACCAATTATGTACAGGATGCTGTGGGAGATAATGCCCAAAGGAGCTAATGGTGTAGGAAGGGAAATAGGAGATACTATATAAGTAATTTTAGTACTGAAGAAACGTGATAAGACATTGACGGGTATCAGCGAAATGCTTTGTAAGAATATATTCATCTTAGAGCAGTGGTGTCCTGTAGGAATAGAATGTAAGCCATATGTAATTTAAATTTTTCTGGTAGCCGCATTTAAAATTTTTTTTGAAGTGAAATTAATTCTATTTGTTTTTACTTAACCCATTATGAACAAAACATGATTTCAATATGTGGCACGAGCCACATTTTAAGTGAATAGCCACATGTGGCTATGGCTTAAACAGCTTAAAAAAGGCTTCATGGAAGGGATGGTATCTGAGCCACACTGTGAAGAATCTTGTATGCAGAGTAAATTTGGGAAAAGCCATTCCAGGTAGAGGGAGTGGCTTAGTGAGCAAAGATAGAAAAGCGTACTTTGTATGTAAGAAAACCATTTTGGCAGAAGCACACATGATGTGGAAGGCATGATGTGGGGGTCTGGAAGATAGGTTGGCAAGCTTTCACTGATAGGGGAGGAAATCTGACTATGCTTTTGGCATCAGGGAACTTTAAGGAATTTTGAGCAGGAAGTGACTTGATCAGAGTTACAGGAAAATGGGTCTTATAGCAAAGGCATGGAGGGGGCTGTAGATAATGAGTGACTGAAAGCAGTGCCACTAGAGCAAGATTTTGGATGGGAGATTTATTGTAGATGTAGAAATAGGAACAATTTCATTTCTCCTTTGTTTGCTGCCTTCCTCCAAACTGCTGGGTGTTGTGTAACCCATTTCCTGTTGAAATTGGTCTAGTTGCTTCAAAATCCATGTTATATAAGTCAAAAGTTATGTAAGCAGTAGCCATCAGGACCTTTAGCTATGGATTTTGTTTGCTGTAAGTTGTTTCTGTATGTGTATAATTAAAAATATTTGAAACAGATAAATGGATACAGATTTTAAAAAGGTATGCATTCAGTCTTTATCTTACCATGATGATTCTCAATCTCTAAGAAATCTTGCAGTAATCTCAGAGAAGCTTAGAATAGCTGACCCCAAACAGAAAGGGTACATTCTATTTTGGGAAATAGGGAAGGCATATTTGGGAGGTCCCATTGAATAGTCCAGATTCTTTGGAGAAGTATGATTTAACTTTTAATCCTTGAGAAGGAGAGAAGTAAAAGGGGGGTAGCTTAATTTTGGGGCCTAGTAGCGCTGAAGAGGTTGATGGCATCATTCAGCAATGGCAATCCTTTATTACTCCATTATGATACCACATGGGATGGCTTAGCTCTGAATTGGCTTTTGGCCAGTGCTTTATGATTTGGAGTCATCCATAGGTAGAGTTGCATAGGTAGCGTTCTATGAACTTTGTAGTGGGCCTCTAAGTGACAGTTCTAACTTTGAATTAGTCTACAGACGGGAAATTTTCTAAAGGTTGTTGGGTCATTGAAAGTTGGCTTCTTTCTGGTGTACCTGGCACTTTGAGGAACCATGAAGTAGGGTTATTTAATGATGAAGATATTTATTGTCCTGATCTCAAAGACCTTATGGTCAAGAAAGTTAGACATATTAAGACAGTGGTCATCCTTTGGTATCCACGGGGTGTTGGTTCCAGGACACCTGGGGATACCAAAATCTGAAGATACTTGTTTATTTTGTGTTTTTTTCCTTCTTTATTTTCCACTACGGTTGGTTGAATCTGTGTATCTGGAACCTGCAGATATGGAGGGCTGACTATATATAATTTTAAGATTGATAGAGTATTTTTGATGTACTTGTATTAGAGTAGAACAGGTTGTCTTGTATCCAACAGCTCCGGCATCTCAATGTTTTAACCCAGCAAAAGTTTCTTTTGTTTTCACCCTTCGTGTCCAGTGCAGGTCTGCAGGAGTCTTGCACTATACAGTCACCCGGGGACTCAGGCTGACAAAAACTCTACAGTTGCATGACTGTACCACCTAGAATACATGGCCGTCTCAGTGGCTGCTGTGAGGGAAGAGAGCCTGGGGAGCCACACGTAGGATATTCACAGTGTTAGCCTGGAAGTAGCATCATTTCTACTTATCTTTCATTGGACAGAACTACCACGTGGCCTCTTCTAACTGCTGTGGGGGTAGTGGGAAATAGAAGGGAACAAATGGAATGTTTCTTGAGGATTACTCTCTCTGCCTTAGTTTTATTCTAGTATTGCGAGTGAAGATGTCAGATGGATCAAAGTGAGACTTGCCTCACTGAATGTAAGCTTACAATTAGTGAGCCTTATATAAGACACAGCTCTGCATGTGATTTAGATAATAAGTAGTAGGAAGAAAAATCATAGTTATGAATTGGAGAATCAATTCTTTCTGAATCACCTAGATTTTGAGTGTATCTTATTGTGCTCCCTAAAACATTTTTTAGGTGATAAGGCCCTGTGTGTAGAATTTCTCTCTTGAAAATACAGAAATGACTTTTGAGGCAAAACCATTTTGTGAGTGGAGGTCATATCATACTTTCTTTTTTTTTTTTTTTTGAGATGGAATCTTGCTCTGTTGCCCAGGCTGGAGTGCAATGGCACGATCTCTGCTCACTGCAACCTCTGTCTTCTGGGTTCAAGCGATTCTCTTGCTCAGCTTCCCCAGTAGCTGGGACTATAGGCACGTGCCACCATGCCCAGCTAATTTTTTGTATTTGTAGTAGAGATGAGGTTTCACCGTGTTAGCCAGGATGGTCTTGATCTCCTTACCTCTTGATTCACCTGCCTCGGCCTCCCAAAGTGCTGGGATTATAGGCCTGAGCCACTGCGCCCAGCAGAATATGATTAATTTAAAAATAGCAAAGAGGCCAGGCACGGTGGCTCACACCTGTAATCCCAGCACTTTGGGAGGCCAAGGTGGGCAGATCACCTGTGTTCAGGCGTTCAAGACCAGCCTGAGCAACATAGTGAAACCCTGCCTCTACTAAAAATACAAAATCAGCCGAGTGTGGTGGCGCATGCCTGTAGTCCTAGCTACTCGGGTGGCTAAGGAGAATCGCTTGAACCCAGGAGGCGGAGGTTACGGTAAGCCGAGATCACGTCACTGCACTCCAGCCTGGGTGACAGAATGAGACTCCATCTCCAAACAATCATTTTCAGAGCCTTAAATTGTGATACCATGTATATAGTAATGAAAGAATTTGTTTTAAAAATACTGACATTGGCTAGGCACGGTGGGTCACGCCTGTAAGTCCCAGCACTTTGGGAGGCCAAGGCGGGCAGATCACCTGAGGTCAGGAGTTCAAGACCAGCCTGTCCAAAAATGGCGAAACCCTGTCTCTACTAAAAATACAAAAGTTAGCTGTGCATGGTGGCACGCGCCTGTAATCCCAGCTACCCGGGGGCTAAGGCAGGAGAATTGCTTGAACCCTGGAGGTGGAGGTTGCAGTGAACCGAGATCGCACCACTGTACTCCAGCCTGGGTGACAGAGTGAGACTCTGTCTCAAACAAACAAACAAACAAAGCACACAAAAAAACCTGACGTTACTACTACTGTTTAAAGTAGCATTTCATGTTTTTATAGCTCAAGATATTAGCGTATTTTTATACTGTGTGGCACAGATTGATATATCAGTATTTAAACCAACAGTACGTAAAGTTAACTCTTCTTGTTTAGTAAATAACTTTTCAATTATTTTACCCAAAAATTACTTATTAAAATTACCACACTCTGTAAATGGTGATTATTGCAGTGGGGAATTGACTGCGGTGAGTTGATAAGAGGTATTCACTGATTGGCATATGGATTTGATAAATTGATAAACTGAAGTCACTAGGATTTTTGTCTATTTCAGAAAAATTTTAAATGAACTCAGTTATGGTTCAGATGAATTCAGTTATGGTTTCAAGTTAAGTTGCTGTACATCTTGTTATACACCCCTTTCTCTTGCAACCCATACCATATACAAAATTAGTGCCTGATATTTTTATATAATGCTTTATACTTTTCAGGGTGCCTTCACATGTATCAGGTCTTTTGTTCCTCATAACAGGCCCACTAAAAGAGTTGGTAGTGTTCTTTCTTTTGTTTTAGAGACAGGGGTCTCACATGGTTGCCCAGGCTGGAGTGTAATGGCACGGTCACAGCTTGCTGCATCCTGGAACTCTGGGCTCAAGTGATCCTCCCACCTCAGCCTCCTGAGTAGCTAGGACTACAGGTGCACACCACCACACCCAGCCAATTTTTTCTTCTTTGGTAGAGATGAAGTCTTACTCTGTTACAGACTGATTTGCCAGGATAATCTTGAACTCTTGGGTTCCCAGGCGTGAGTCACCACATCCAACCCTGGGTACTGTTCTTATTGCCCAGTAAAGAAACTGAAGCTCTCAGGTTAAGTGATTTAACCAAGGTCATGCCACTTGTAAGTAAGTAGCAGAGCTAGTGCTAGATAGAGCCCAAGTCTGACTGCCCTTAGTTTATGTTCTTCCTGTGCAGTGTGTCCTAGTAACAAAGTTTTAGCAGATTACAGAAGATATGATAATAATCTTTCCCATCTTTCAGGTATCTACTGCTTGATGGGTGCAGCCAAATAGATCATTTAAAATCATATCTTTTGCTTCAGGATTGATTGAAACAATCATCATACTTACTTTTTCCTGTACTATGGAAAAAACAGGTTTAGTCAAAACCAGAGTTCCTTACAGGACAGTGAAGAGAGGACTTCCTGTATTACAGGATATCATTGGATTAAAGTCATTAAAACAAACAAACCAGACAATTACTGAGAGAAGTCAAAGACATATATATAGTAAGCATAAACTTTTTTTTGAGATGGAGTCTCACTCTGTTGCCCAGGCTGGAGTCCAGTGGCATGATCTCGGCCACTGCAACCTCTGCCTTCTGGTTTCAAGTGATCCTCTTGCCTCAGCCTCCCAAGTAGCTGGGATTACAGATGCCTGCTACCACGCCCGGCTAATTTTTGTATTTTTGGTAGAGATGGGGTTTCACCATGTTAGTCAGGTTGGTCTCGAACTCCTGACCTCGTGATCTGCCCACCTCGGCTTCCCAGAGTGCTGGGATTACAGGCGTGAGCCACTGCACCCGGCTAGTAAGCATAAACTTGTAAAGAAATAGTTATTAAGCAGTCTGTATGTGCCAGGCAGGTGAATTAGGTTAATGGATGAAAACAAAAGCTCTAGAGCCAGATAGATGTGAGCTGGAGTTCTGGCTCTCCACCATCTATTTGCATGTTGCTCTGGGCATATCACTTGCCTTCCCTCACCCTCCATTTCTTCACCCATAAGAAGGGGAAAGGAGTTGTTATGAATATACCTACTCTGGGACTGTTGGGAAGATTACTTGACCAAAATAATATAAAGGCCTTAGCAAAGTACTTAACCCTAGAGGTGTTTGATACATGATCAATATTGTTGATGGCATTTGGAACGAGATGTTTCACATTTAGTATGCTGCTTTCCAGATGGGTTGGAAGAAGATTCACACACGTTTCCTAGGCCCCGAAACCTGACATTTGCTCTTTTTCTCTTGCTCTTGTTCTAGGGAATGACAATGGATAAAAGTGAGCTGGTACAGAAAGCTAAACTCGCTGAGCAGGCTGAGCGCTATGATGATATGGCTGCAGCCATGAAGGCAGTCACAGAACAGGGGCATGAACTCTCCAATGAAGAGAGAAATCTGCTCTCTGTTGCCTACAAGAATGTGGTAGGCGCCCGCCGCTCTTCCTGGCGTGTCATCTCCAGCATTGAGCAGAAAACAGAGAGGAATGAGAAGAAGCAGCAGATGGGCAAAGAGTACCGTGAGAAGATAGAGGCAGAACTGCAGGACATCTGCAATGACGTTCTGGTAAGAGGCCAGTGCTTCTGTTTTGGACAGTGGTTTCTAAATAGTATTAATTTAATGTATAAATGCAGACTCTCAAAACAGCTTATGAGAGAGAGGTGTCTGAATATACTGGAAAGCTGCCGGCCATTCACAACTAATTTTTAAGCATATGATATAATTTTTGTCACCTATTGCCTGATCAGAGGTTGTACATCACTTCGGAGATATTTTCCTCTCCTATCAAAAAGACCTGTGAAAAACAGTGACATTTATTCAGCCTCCCTCCATCTTTTAAAATTGAGGCCAGATAGACAGGATTTTAATAGATACAGCTACAGATAGTCTATTGTGTATATTAGTCAGAGTAGTGATGTCATCGCCAGTAGGGGAGGGAGATGAAAAAGCTGAGCTGCCTTTCAGCCTTGCCCCAGTCATGCCTTCACACTGTAAAGTCCTACTTTGGTCTGAAAGTTAGGCACATCCATCAAGTTCGGCATGCATCCCAGAGCCAAATTCAAAGTGTTTTGGGCATTCTCCTCTCTTGTATTTTATATAAGCCCTTAGTCAGATGATTGATTCCCTCTGGCCGCCACTTGGGATTGAATGGGAGGGATACGTACTCTAAAACAAATCATAATCATATTGTCTTTCCCCCACATCCTGAGCCCATTGGGAACTTTCTTTTTCTTCCAGGTGAAATCAGGTAAAAATGAACTCAGTGAGGGCTGCTTTGAAGGGAAAAGGAATTCACACTTGGGGACCTACCACCTTCCCTGCTGGCTGCCTTTCCGAATTACTGCCCATGGCTCCTTTCTTTTGAAAACCAGTACAAAGCTTGTCAGCCATCAGGCAGCACCCCTTATCCCTAACCCATTAGGAGTTACACACTGTCTGTCTACAAAGAATATTAAAACGACTACCACCCCCTGCATCTTCTCACTGTGGTTGATTAAATCCCCTTATAACTAAGCTTTGCATTGAGCTTCTCTTTTTATTAGCCTCATGGCGTAAGAGTGTCATGACTAAATTTGTTGCCTGTTGGTAATTTGGGGGTTTGTTAATGGTGCACTAATTCCTGAATGTTAGGTACATCTGGTATTCAGATGAAGTATGTCATGCATTCCAAGGGCAAGAAAGTTCCATAATTCATGAAATGTAGACCAACTTTTAAGAGCATCTGAAAGAATGTGAAGAAGAGCTTGGTACTTACTGCCTCTTAACCAGTTTTTCAGGATGCCACATTCTAAAACAACTCTTCGAAAATATTGCTCTGTATACGAAGCTTGGACTCCTTCAGAACTACTTTTGTTGTAAGCATAAATGTTTAAAGGAATTTATTATTAATAGTATTAGCTACTCTTTGAGTGCTTACTACGTGCCAGGCAACGTGTTAAGCGCTTTATGTCTGTCAACTTATTTATCATTATAACTACCCTAGAAGATGGCTATACCCTAGAAGATGACCCTTCGTATAGCTGAGGAAACTGAGGCTCAAGGTGATTAGGTATTTGTCCAGAGTCATACAGATACAGATAGTAAGTGGCAGAAGAGGGATTTCTACCCAGGTCAGATTGACTTTAAACTTAGTTCTTGGCAGTTTTGCTCTGTTGTCACCTTTTTCCTCCTAAGGAAAGATATTTTTTTCCCCTTTAATTATAGAAGTAATACCAGTTTGTGGGTTTAAAAAGGGTGGGGAGAACAAGTCAGAAGAATATAAATAAGAAAGTAAAAATCACTTATAATCTTACCACCCAGAGAACCATTATTAACATACTCCTTCCAGGCTTTTCCCTTATGTATTTGTGAGCATGTACACATATGTATCTTAATGTTAAAATAGGATTCTTGTGGTATTTATAATCTGCTTTTTTTCACTCAGATTTCTTTTGAGAGCCTTTCCATTATCTGTGTAGCTCTGCATCATTTTAAAGGCCTACAAAGCATTTCATTGTATGGCTATACTTTAATTATCCCCTATGGATGGTCAAAGTGATTTTTAACAGAAGAATACAGGCATTTGCTGTTATGACCTGGGCTAAACAACATTTAGTAACTTGGATGAAAAATTGGTGTTTTTTTAATCTTCAAAAAAATTATTTAGAAGCAGTAGTGTGTGTCTTGAATCTCAAACATAGTTTTAACATCTTGTGAATAATTCTAAATTCTTAACAATGTGAATCATTTTTTAGGAGCTGTTGGACAAATATCTTATTCCCAATGCTACACAACCAGAAAGTAAGGTGTTCTACTTGAAAATGAAAGGAGATTATTTTAGGTATCTTTCCGAAGTGGCATCTGGAGACAACAAACAAAGTAAGTAATATCTTTAAAAAGAAATTTGACCAGTAATGGAGCCAGTCTTCTTTCACAGGGACTTTTAATGATTTTTGCTTTGTCTGTTCGCCATAGACACCAGTGTCACAGTACTAAGAATTTAAAAGACCATAGCATTGTGATGAACAGGGTCATGGGTGGGCAAATAAAAATTTATCTGACAGGGAAATATGGAGGGCATTAAAAATCTGGTGCGCAGTATATTTAAAAAGATCTTTATCTTGAGTATTATTTGTTAGCTCTCTTTTTAGCGGTGAAACTTTTTATACTTGGTGGTATGAAACTACCCTAGTGATGCATTGCTTTTATCACATGTGATAATCTTAACCACACTATTAAGTGCCTGTGTGCCAAGTACTTTCGAGTCTCACTTACTCTTCACACAGCCTTACGAGTTAGGTGGCAGGCTGCCCATTTTTCAGATAAACTGAGGTTTATGGAGGTTTTTACTTGCCCCAAGGCACAGACCTAGGGAGTAAGAGCTGGGAATTAAAGTTTGGATCTATCGACTCTAAAGCCTGTGATCTTTGCACTAGAACATATGGTTTTTCACATTCTGTATTGTTAAAGGTTATAGCTGTATTTCTTAACTGCTTTAGTAGACTTTGTCATCATTGTTTTCCCCCAAAGCATTTAATATACAACTTGGTTTAGAATAAATATCTAACATGTATAATTGAATGGCAGAGACACTGACACCTCATTTGATAGGTCATTGCTCCTGCCCAATTTGGGACTGAGAAAATAATTTGATAGTTGGTCCAATGTGTGATACCTGTGAAAGAACCAAGCCTTTAATATTTTCATCTTTATGTTACAGCCACTGTGTCGAACTCCCAGCAGGCTTACCAGGAAGCATTTGAAATTAGTAAGAAAGAAATGCAACCTACACACCCAATTCGACTTGGTCTGGCACTTAATTTCTCAGTCTTTTACTATGAGATTCTAAACTCTCCTGAAAAGGCCTGTAGCCTGGCAAAAACGGTGAGAAAGACCCTTTGTGATATCTAACCATAGCAAAACAGTGCTTGTGTTATTAACTTCTTTTTATTCCTGAACATACTCATTGTCTTGGACTTTTTTTGAAAGATTTTCTGGGGGTGGGAGTGTATCTTTTATGAGATAAATACAGATCTGTTACTTTTTAAATTCATTCTCAATACCTTCTGCTGACTTTGATTACTGTTTTTTGCGGGGTGGTTGTAGAAAGTTCCAGGTAAATGTAGTTAGTTGTTTCTTACCAAGCTTTGGGCCTTGGTTATACATTGTAATTCTTGTACCAAGATTTGAGGTTATAGTTGTATAAAAGAAATACACACCACATTCTTGTTGTGTGTTGGATTACCTTCCATATTCTTCCTGTGGCCTTTTCTACATATTTTTTGTAGTCCCTCAACATGCACACAACTTTTTAAAAATATTTTTATTCGGGAAAGGTGCCTTAAAGTTCCATCACTTAAATCAGATTTAGTGATGTGAGTTTCACTTTATCCATTGTATCCAGACCTTTTGAGTTTTAGTTAAAATAAATAAATAATTTTAAATAGAAGATTGCTAGAAATGTCTTTGGTAATTAAAAAAATCACACACATTTGCCCAGAATGACTGTGCTAGGGTTAGCAGTAATACTGCTTAGTTATTAGGTACAGCAAAGTTCTTATCTCAGAATTTCTGTCATTGTTGGTTGTTGCTTTGTAAATATGCCATATACTTCTGCTGGAAACAGCTAACAGACAGGGTAATAACAGCCTAGGTTCCCCCAAAGTACTGTACAAGAAGATAAATTATATTCACTTAGCAGAAAAAAAGTGGGCTAAACTAGCTCCAGAGAACTTGTGAATTCTTTGCTAAAGGCTCTTTGTTTTAGGCATTTGATGAAGCAATTGCTGAATTGGATACACTGAATGAAGAGTCTTATAAAGACAGCACTCTGATCATGCAGTTACTTAGGGACAATCTCACTGTAAGTACTACTTCCACAGGGTTTATAGTCTCTTTCCTATTCACCTACTTAATAATTCACTGTTATCTTCAAGAGGGGATTTGTACCCTGTTAAATGTAGTTACAGTTTTAAGTTGTTAAATTTGCTATAAATGACTGCTGAAGTTTTGACCTTGGCAGTCATCCCTGTCTGCAGTGACACAGGAATAATTTTAAACTGTTGAGTGAGATAAGATTATACATACTGGGCCACCTACCTAGGGAACTTTTAGTAGCCCTGCTTTGATTATACTTCTTTCTCTTGCAGCTGTGGACATCGGAAAACCAGGGAGACGAAGGAGACGCTGGGGAGGGAGAGAACTAATGTTTCTCGTGCTTTGTGATCTGTTCAGTGTCACTCTGTACCCTCCACATATATCCCTTGTGCGATAAAAAAAAAAAAAAAAAAAAAAAAAAAAAAGAATCGTACGTCGACTTTCGATTTTTCACAGCCTCAGCCTAGGAAAAATGGTTCATGGGATAAACAGCTGGTATTCTTATCTAAAACCCAGATTGGTCACATAAATGCCACGGCATTCCGAAGTTTTGATTTTGATTAACATTGACAGGATTACTGTGTGTTTAATTTTTTTTAAACTGAACACTGTGATTATGGGGTTTTGTAATTTAGCAGAACTCTTACTGGTAGAAAAAATAGACCTGAATTATGTGTAACTTTTGGAAGGTTTAATCTGATATCAAAATAATCATTGAAACACAATTCCATTGTAAAGTTGTACAGAAAGTTATAGAGATTATATTGTGATGCTGGAACTTGGAGTGAGACACACATCATTTGGCATTTGAGTTTAATGGTAATTCACAGTAATGCTGCCGTTGTTCGGGACTTAAAGACACTTGACCTGTTTGGGCTGTTGCCACTTAAAAGTTCATGACCGCAAATGTCCACAGTGTCTTCCTCTGAGGAAACTCGAATCTTGAAATGGAAATTCTTTGTGGCAGATAACTGGCTTATGACACCTTGAAAAGTTCAAGTGCTCATATAACATACCAGACTGAACCCCCTTTCCTACAGCAATATGTTCACTATGTTACCAGTTTGCAACTTGTGCTTCAATAGTGGAATCTATTTTCATTGTCAACACTGAGCTAAAGAAAAAAAGCCGTGTGTTTTATGAATGACCTTATCTGTTTCCTGGATAATACGTTTAAGAGTGATGTCCTGAGTCAGGCGTGGTGGTGCGTGCATCTAGTCCCAACTATTTGGGAGGCTGAGGCAAGAGGATTGCTTGAGCCCAGGAGTTTAAGGCTGTAGTGCCCTATGGTTGCACCTGTGAATAACTGCACTCCAGCCTGGGCAACATAGTGAGACCTCATCTCCAAAAAAGAAAACAAAACAAACAAAAAAGGATGTTCTGTAGAGATGGCCTTTCACTTGAGGAGTACTCAGTTTTCAGGTTCTTCCTAGCTCGGGGCTTTTAAATTTTGAAATCTAAACGTTCTTTCCCACCATCCTTTTTGCCTATTGACCTTGGTTTTCTCTTCTAAGTTTCTGTCCCTCTGCTTCCTTACTTTTTTTCCTTTTTGAATTCTATCTTTATCTGTCTTTTGTTCACTTTTTAATGCTATATATGGGCAGGGGTGAGAGGCATTACTGAGCACCTTGGTGAGCAAGCCTGGCTTTAAAGAGTTGAGAAGTGCTTCTGGCACCAGAACTCTGTCTTCCTCCAGTTCTCAACACAGTGTTGCTCTTCAGTCATACCAGGATCTGAATCAAAAAAGTATTTTTAAATATCCATGATTTCTGCCTGTATTAGGCTAGCCCTGATCATGCTTTTTGTGCCTGTCACCAGGTCTCCCAAGTGCACTCATCCAGCTCAGCGCTCAGATGTGTTTAAGGAGACCCTGTATTCAGGGAAGTTGCATGGACACTGCAGTGGAGAGAATTGAGAATAGTCAGGCCTATCAGTCTCACAGAATCACCCCTCTAACTTTAATATTCCACCTAGCTGTAGAGTCCATCTGTTTGTCCATCTGCTGAAATGAGAAAAGAAAAATTTATGCACTGACTTAAAACCAAAAAAAAAAGGAAAAAAAAAACAAAAAAAAATCCCTCCTTTCTAGCTGAACAAAAATGTGCAGTTAATACTTGGCGCTTGAAAATGCAGTAGTGAATGTGGAACCAAGCCTGTCTGTATATCTGGTAGCTCTTTTCTTGCTTTGTTTTTTCTTACCAGTATTCTGCCTAACGTTTGCTTCTGTGATGGTTATATTGCCTAGCAAGCACACCCGTGGTTGTGAAAATAGTATAGCAAAAAAGAAAAATCCCCGGTTATTGATGTACTAGATTTGTGTATGTCTTTTAAACAGTTCTAGTTTCACCTTACACAGAATAATCAGGAAAAGTGTAAAAATTCAAAAGTGAAATAAAAATTTTATCAGTTAGTTGCCTGTCAATTGATGTGTCACCACCATCTCTGTTGCTACCAGACCTAGCTAACTATTCTGATCACACTTATTTTTAACTCTCTTTTCTTTAAAAATAGGCAAACAGTTTTATTTTATTATTTAGGACCAGAAGTCAAGGTGTTATCCAGGGGGAGAAATTACCATTAATTAAACAGCCTCTTTCCACCCGTTACTTGATACCTCTCTACTTTCCACAACAAACCATGCAGGTATTAGGTCCTCGTTAGTGACTTCTAAGATTTGGTATGGACAGTTATTTTGCATTGTATTCAAGCCCCCCATCCCTTCCCTATTTTTTAACCCTGAGATACAACCAAGCCAGTGAAATATGTTACCTGTGGTTGCATGAGGCTTGGTCATCACCAAGCTGGCGTCTCACCTGTCCTCACACTATGGTGGCCTGCAGAGCTGGTTCCTCACAGGATTTGCCCCTTCTGAAAACATCCACACTACCACAAGGAGAGAAAAAAATCGGGATAGAGGGGTCTTTTTTAGCCCAAGATTAGAATTAGTGCTTCCTTGCTACTCTGAGGCTGGACAGCCAGATGGGCACCTTCTGTCCCTAGTTGGGGAGCTGTTCCACCTGTTGAAGCCACACTCAACCAGAGGTCAGTGGGGGCCTACCTGCTTTGTTGGATCAGTGAGACCAGGAAAGTCCTATCAGAGGAAAAGTGAAGTATTGGTGCTCAGTGGAGTAGTTTTGTTTTTGTGTTGTTTTTAATGTCCCTATACCAGATTGACGCTGCAAGCTCAGATTCACAGTCTTGCACTGTTTAGGTCTTGCTCTGCTATTAGTTCCCAACTGTCCGCATTTAGGCTGAGTCACAAGTAACTCAAGTGAACCTCCCTGGTGTAATGGATGTGTAATGGCTTAGCAGAGGGACAGGGAATGTCCCAGGAAAAGCGGTCTGGGTAATATGAGCCAGTACCAAGAAAGGCCTTAGTGGTCTCCAGTTCTCACGTCTCAAAGCCATTTCCATCCTTGGTGCGAAACGGTGGGACTGGATCAGGCCGTTTGGAGGAAGACATCTTCAATGGAGCAGGATAAAATGCTCTACACAAGCTTTGAAACAGTGGCCTCTTGGGAATTCCGCTTGTCTGTGAAACGCAAAAAGCGCGGTCTGGGTCTCCTTTCATTCATGTCAGGAGGGAGTCATTCCCATTTTACAGAGAAGGGAAACGGGTTCAGAAAGATGATCTATTCTGGGGTTAGAACTCAATTCCCTGCGTCCTTTCCGTCCCAGTCCTCGGCCCTTTAAAAAGAGCTCGGGGTTTTGAGAGCCACTCAAGTCCCCGCAGCCCTGCTCAAGACCAGGTTGAAGGCTTTTCCCGCCTCCCAGGGCGGGGTCAGAGGTGTCCTCACCTGTAGCTTTTAGATCCCCAAGTACTCACAGGTGGGGTGCGGGCCCAGGAGGGATCCCGGGGAGGACGTCCGTGCGCGCCCACGATTGGTGCGCAGGGACCCGGGGGGCGGTAAAGGGAAGGGGCGGGCCCGCGCCCAGGAAGGAGGGCTCCCGCCGGGTGAGCGCGGGGCCGCTGGGTGACCCGGCTCCTGCTTGCCCCGCAGCCCCGGCCCCCTGCCCACCATGAACGCCAGCGGCTCGGGCTACCCGCTCGCCTCACTCTACGTGGGCGATCTGCACCCCGACGTGACCGAGGCCATGCTCTATGAGAAATTCTCTCCCGCCGGCCCCATCCTGTCCATCCGCGTGTGCCGCGATGTGGCCACCCGGCGCTCGCTGGGCTACGCCTACATCAACTTCCAGCAGCCCGCGGACGGTGAGCCCTGGGGATGGGGCGGGAGGGGACGGACCGACGGACAAGCAGGCGGACAGACAGAAGCCGGAACTGGGCCGCTTGCGCTTTCATCTTACACTTTGCAGCCGGGGAAACTGAGGCTCAAAGATAACAGGGCGTTGGCAGAGGCCTGGCCCCCGAGACGGGAATTGGTAATTAGTGTGGTTTACTGCTATTCCGCTACAGAGGAGAGAGATTAGGGCCGAGTGAAAACAGATACAGGCTTTGGGGGCGGGGTGGGGTGGGGTCAGGCGGACCAGGGATAGAAGCCCAGCAGCTGTGTGACTCTGGGCAAGTTACTCGACCATTCTGAGCTTCAGATGCCTGTCTGGAAAATGGGGGTCCTAGCTGCCTTATAGAGTGCTTGTGAGGATGAGAGATTCAAAGCACCTGGTGAGGAAGATGCCCAAGGCGGCACAGCTGGTGAGCGGGGAGGCAGGAGAACCCAGCCTTGGGCTCAGCCCTTTCCCAGCGCGACGTGAGATCCACACTGGGCGCCTCTACCTGCACGGGCTCTGAAAAACCGCTGCCTCCAGGCCGCAAGGCCGCTTTCTCAGAGCTGATAGCGTTGATTAGAGCTTGTCCGATGAGTTTGCCTGCACTTCTGTTGAGAGTGGAGAGGATGAAGATAAGAGCACCGGGTTTCAAGGGCGTTCTGCCACTAGGGTGTGTTGGGCAAGACTTCACCGTCTGCACCTTTTCGTCTGCAAAATGGGGCTAAGGCTTATTCTCCGATAGCATAAAGAATGGAGAACTGGTGTCTGTGAAGTTATCTCTTGTATCACTTGTTACCTCGTAAATGCTCTTAAGTGATACGGGCGCGGTGGCTCACGCCTGTAATCCCAGCACCTTAGGAGGCCGAGGTGGGCAGATCACTTGAGGTCAGGAGTTCGAGACCAGCCTGGCCAACATAGCGAAACCCTGTCTCTACTAAAAATACAAAAAATAGCTGGGCGTGATGGCGGGCGCCTGTAATCCCACCTTCTGGGGAGGCTGAGGCAGGAGAATCGCTTGAATTCGGGAGGCAGAGGTTGCAGTGAGCCGAGACTGCGCCATTGCACTCCAGCCCGGGCGACAGAGCGAGACTCCATCTCAAAAACAAAAAAAACCAACAAAAAAAAAACAACAAAAAGACCCCAAAAATAGTAGCTTTAACATTCTGACGTAAGACTCCAGAAACTCACCCAAAAAATGCCCGGGGTCCACTAGAGGGATCCCTTGCGCCAGGTCGCCTGGGTGGACCGGGTAGTTCCCTGAGTGGGTGGTTTGCTACGGAAGGGGTTTTCCCGCGGGGCCTGTTCCCTGCCCGTTACTGAGCTGGATTCCTGGGCACCTTCCTTTGTTCTGCTTTGCTCCACCTCCTGCCTCTTCCTGTCTTCCTCCAAGCCCTGTGAATAAAGTGGGACTTGGCCTTTTTGCCCCACCTCATAGATGGAAACCGTGCTGCAGAGAGAAGGGTTTTGCCCCAGGTATTTATGATAAGACTAGGTGGAGAAGCCGGGCTTCCTGAAACTTGCTCCACTGTGTTCCCCACAGCCCCCTTCCACGTCTCTGCACTAGCAGACTCCCTGAAACAGGTCATATGTATCACCCGGGAGGGACACAGGCTGCAGCAGTGGCCGGAGGCTGGGCATCGGCTGCTGTTTTGAGACATTATTTTGTGTCAGGCACAAAGTTACAAACAAGGCACCTTGCATACCTTCTTTCTTTTTCAGTCCCTCCAACAACCTGGTAGTTGGCAGTATCTTCCTTTGTTAGGTGTGGAAAAGTAGGTAACATTATCATCGTTCCCCCTTTACAGGTGAGGAACTGGCTCAGAGAGGTAATGTCCACTTTCCCCAGAGCCCGACTGCTTGAGATCTAACCTCAGCTCTGCCCTGCAGCACCTCTGAGTTTTAATTTCCTCAAAGTGCTTGTCATATGGACATTCTTATCCACTCAGTGTACTTTAGAAGCCAGTGTACTTTAGAAGCCAGAATAGACCTGACACTGCCACAGACCTTTCATGTTTCTTAGTCTCAGTTTTCCCATCTGTAAAATGGGGGGCAGGAATCCATGCTCATGTGGCTGCAGGGAGTTGAATGAGATCATAACTGGAAGGTTGGGGGAGTACCATACACACTAATTCTCAGCTTATCCTTCCTGAGCCTTTGGGCTCTTATCTCGGGTGGGACCCAGACAATGACTTTCTCTTTATTGGCTCCTAGTTAAGCACCTCGAGGGGTGGGTGATCAAGGTAAGAAAATTCCCTTAACTTGCTAATTTCTCTCTTCTTCCTTCTGTCCAGCGGAGCGGGCACTGGACACGATGAACTTTGAGATGCTCAAAGGCCAGCCTATTCGCATCATGTGGTCCCAGCGAGACCCAGGACTTCGCAAGTCAGGTGTGGGCAACATCTTCATCAAGAACCTGGAGGACTCCATTGACAACAAGGCTTTATATGATACCTTCTCCACCTTTGGGAACATCCTCTCTTGCAAGGTAGAGGATGAAGGGTGTATGTCTTTGGGTGGATCGGTGTCAACTACCTGCCTGGTAGAGGGATGACAAGCAACACCTCACTTTACAGTTTACAAGGTCCTTTCAGTCAAGTTTCAGGTACAGCAAGCACTGAGTGATAGCCGTTCTTTCAGTTTCATCTTCCATGAATGATCAGACGTTACCTGTGTATCAGTCAGCTCTCGCTGTGTAACCACCCTCAAATTTAGTGGCTATCAACAACAATCATTTATTTAGCTCATAATTCCACCGTTGGCAATGGGCAAAGTTCAGCTGTGCAGTTCTTCTGGTCTTGGCTGGGTTCCCTCCTATGCCCACTGAAAGCTGAGTGGAAGCTCTCGCTGGGTATATGAGGGAGTGACTGGCTGTCAGCTGGAACATCTCGGCTTTCCTCCCTCTGGCCTTTTGTCCTCCAGTAGGCTAGTCCAGGCCATTCTCATGGTATTCTCATGGCAATGGCAGGGGCTCAGAAGACAAGAGTGGAAGCACACCGGGCCTCTTGAGAACTAAATGCAGAACTGGAACCATCACTTCCACTACATTTTTTTTTTAATTGAGATGCAGTCTCACCCTGTTGCCTAGGCTGGAGTACAGTGGCATGATCTCAGCTTACTGCAACTTCCTGGGTTCAAGCCTCCTGAGTTCAAATGATTCTCCTGCCTCAGCCTCCCGGGTAGCTGGGATTACAGGTGCAAGCCACCATACCCGGCTAATTTTTGTATTTTTAGTGGAGACAGGGTGGGTTTCACCATGTTGGCCAGGCTGGTCTCGAACTCCTGACCTTCTAGAGTGCTGGGATTACAGCCATGAGCCACCGCACCTGGCCACTTTCACTACATTCTATTGACCAAAGCAAGTCACAAGACCAGCCCACATTCAGAGTGAGAGGGGAGTAGAAATTATAGGATGAAGGGTGTGGCTACAGGAAGGCCATTAATTGGGGCCATCAAGGCAATTAAGTTATTAAATCTTATTTTTAAGATTGTCTTACATTAGATGTAAGTTCCATCAGTGACCTTGTTCTTAGTCATTATTGTATCGCAATACTTAGAATAAGATGTGACATATATTAGGTACTCAATAAATATCTGTTGAGCCAGTGGAGGTATATCATTTGAGAAGGATTCTGATTATTTCTCCTGTCGAGGATCAGCGGCCATATAGCAGGTCAGTATGTCTGGAACAGAGGGCTTAAACCTGGGGGTTCTGCTTCTAGATTTTATGACGATGGTTGATTAGTTACCCTGTAGCCTTTGGAGTGTCTGCTATTCTAGGGAGGATAGGGACAGTTTTTGTAGCCTATGTGTCAGAACTTTTTGTTTGTTTCTTTTTTGTTTTTTGTTTTTTTTTTTTGAGATGGAGTCTCACTCTGTTGCCCAGGCTGGAGTGAGTGCAGTGGCACGATCTCGGCTCACTGCAACCTCCTCCTCCCAGGTTCACGCCGTTCTTTTGCCTCAGCCTCCTGAGTAGCTGGGACTACAGGCGCCCGCCACCACGCCCAGCTAATTTTTTTGTGTTTTTAGTAGAGACGGGGTTTCACCGTGTTAGCCAGGATGGTCTCAATCTCCTGACCTTGTGACCCACCCGCCTCAGCCTCCCGAAGTGCTGGGATTACAGGAGTGAGCCACCGCGCCTGGCATGTCAGAACTTTTATCAAGTGCTACTGTGTGCCAAGCATAATCCTGAAGTTCCCAGTGAGGGCTCTCAAATTCCCGTCAATAAGAGGCTATCCCTGTGGCTCAGAGGAGCAGGTAGACTTAAGGAGATGTAGTAATGCACTAAGGGTTATCTGTGACAGAGAGACGGGGCTTTTTCCTGTCTTTGAGGATCAAAGGAAGAAAGAGACTCTTAACTGTGTATTAAGTTCTTCACAATAATAATGGCAGATTTATCACGTACTTTCTGTGTGTTAGG
Organism: Hylobates moloch; assembly: GCF_009828535.3. Taxonomy (NCBI): domain Eukaryota; kingdom Metazoa; phylum Chordata; class Mammalia; order Primates; family Hylobatidae; genus Hylobates; species Hylobates moloch. The sequence continues at coordinate 15,834,637 of NW_026652296.1, read as the reverse complement.
TTTTCTGCATACATGTATACTCCTTAAAAGGGTACCTGGCACACTGTTAAGCTTCTAAGTGATAACTGTAACAATCAAAGAATTACTTCTGTTGGCTGACCTTGGACAAGTCATTTATTCTCATTTTCCCTCTGGGGCTCAGAGGTTAAGAAATGCCTGGAAGGATTCTTGTGGCATAGATAACAAGGGAAGTATGTAATGCCCTTAGCAGGTTTTTGACCCACAGTGGGGACTCAGTCAATGTGATTAAATCCAAATGGCCAAGCTGAGGCTTGAGTTGAAAGTGGAAGGACCCTGTTTCAGGATGAGAGGTGGAGGGGTATGTGCAAGGCATGGGTTTGGAAGCAAGATCTGTTGTGCAGCACCCATTGGGGAGCCTCAAATGCCAAGTTGATATAGTTCTGTGGATAGAAGCTACTAGAGATTGAAGGGATGTGGTCAGAATTACATTTTAGAAAGAGCATCCCAGTGGTAGTGTGCAAGTTAGGCTGAGAGGCCAGTGCTTGTCATCAGGCAGAAAATGCCACTAGCTGAGCTGAGCCTGTAGCCACACGGATGAGTGGAGCCACAGTCACCTTGAAGTGGGGGTTAGTGGTCTTTCTGCGAGTTCAACAAGAGGGATAGGGACTATGTGAACTAGAAGGTCTTTCCCTGTTCTCAAGTTCTGTCCTGCTGGCCTGAGTCAGGAGGGTTACAGAATGGGAATAGGATATTGTGCATCTTTAAAAAAAATTGAGGCTGGGTGCAGTGGCTCATGCTCCTAATCCCAGCACTTTGGGAGGCCAAGGTGGGTGGATCACCTGAGGTCAGGAGTCCAGGACCAGCCTAGCCAACATGGTGAAACTCCATCTCTACTAAAAATACAAAAAACTAGCCAGGCCTGGTGGCATGCACCTGTAATCTCCGCTACGTGGGAGGCTGAGGCAGGAGAATCGCTTGAACCTGGGAGGTGGGGGTTGCAGGGAGCCAAGATTGCGCCATTGCACTCCAGCCTGGGCAACAAGAGTGAAACTATCTCAAAAAAAAAAAAAAAAAAAAATTGAAATGAGTTTGTTGTTGCAGTAATTCATGAATTGGTAAAGTTTAAACAATGTGGAAGGGAAGAAAGTGAAAAAGAAGCTCCATTTCTTTCAGCCCTAGTTCCCAAAAGTAATATGAATACGTTTTATGTGTCTTTTTCAAAATTTCCAATGTGTAGATGCCCACTTTAGCCTGAATGGATTTTTTTTTTTCACTTAACAAGACTGTCAGCCATGTAACCTACCACATTCTCTTCAACTGTGCATATACAGTAGACTGGTATACCATCGAGGCTTCCCCTTGATGAATACCCAGGTTGTTTCTAGTTTGCTGATAGAAACGAGGATGCAGATATGGGGGTTTGAATCTAACCCTTTTGCCCATTGCCTTAGGAAGACAATTAAAAGCCAGTATGCAGTATAGATGAAACCTATGTTCATTTCGTTCTCCCTCTTAAATCTGTTTTTTCTTTTCTGTTTTTATTTTTTTGACACAGAGTCTCACTCTGTTACCCAGGATGGAGTTCAGTGGTGCAATATCAGCTCACTGCAACCTCCACCTCCTGGGTTCAAGCAATTCTCCTGCCTCAGCCTCCTGAGTAGCTGGGATTACAGGCACCCGCCACCACATCCGGCTAATTTTTTGTATTTTTAATAGAGACAGGGTTTCACCAGTTGTCCAGGCTGGTCTCGAACTCCTGACCTCAAGTGATACGACCTCCTCGGCTCCCAAAGTGCTGGGATTACAGGCATAAGCCACTGCACCCAGCCTTCCTTAATCCATTAACTTGAGTGGCGGCACTCTCTGAGCTTCCATATCCCATCCCTAACATGCAGGATTGCCTTTTCCATGCACACAGCAGGCATGCAGAGACTGGTCGTGATCACCTTTGCCATTCCTTTCTACCTGAACCCTCTGTCAGGACTCTTCCTGTCCTTCCTCCCTGTGGCCCAGGTGGCGTGTGACGAGCATGGCTCCCGGGGTTTCGGCTTTGTCCATTTTGAGACCCATGAGGCCGCACAGCAGGCCATCAACACCATGAATGGGATGCTGCTGAATGACCGCAAAGTGTGAGTGGCTGGGCCTGAGGGAGGGGCGGAGGCTGCAGGGACAGAAGCATGGCACCACTGACTAGGAATTGATGCTACCCTCAAGCTGCTAATGGACACCGGGCACTTGAGCGGCAGGCAGCCCTCCTAGAAGTGTGACCTCGGAGCAGCTGCTCAACCTCTCAGGGACTCTTTCCTCACAGAAAGATGGAGCTGATGATCTGCATTAGAGTATTGTTCTGAGTGGTAAAGGAAGTGGTGATTTTAAAACTCTAGAGGGACTGGCTAATGGTCATATCATCAATGGACTCAGTGTTTTCATCTGTTTTCCAGCCTTCTCAGTATGGGGTGTATGTGTATGTGACAGGGTCCTGCTATGTAGCCCAGGCTGGACTGCAGTGGCACGAACACAGCTCACTGTAGCCTTGACCTCCTTGGCTCAAGTAATCCTCCTGTCTCAGCCTCCTTTGTAGCTGGGACCACAGGTGACCATATGCCACCATAGCTGGCTAATTTTTTGATTTTTTTTTTTTTTTTTGGTAGAAATGGGGTCTCACTTTGTTGCTCAGGCTAGTCTTGAACTCTTGGGTTCAAGTGATCCTCCTGCCTCAGCCTCCTAAAGTGTCAAAATGCTGGGATTACAGGCATGAGCTACCGTGCCTGGCTTTTTCTTTAAACCTTTCGTGTTTCATGAGATTTTGGCAGAAAGAAAAGTAGGCATATGCTTAGCCTGCCCTCATCATACTGTTAACTTTGATATCATCCCCACTACACAGATGGGAAAACTGAGAGGCAGATAATAGAGAGAATCTGCCTCTGGGTGTTCCCTGCCCAGAATTTTGATTTTGTTCATCTGAGAGGCCAGCCCCCATGGTCAGAGCCATGGAGAGAAGGTGGCTTTGAGCTGGGGGATGCACTGAGAGTCATTTTGTCCAGGGTTACTCAGGGGAGGGTCCAGTCAACCTGTCAAACAAATCTTGGTGGGCTTTACCCAGTTCTCAGAAGAATGCTCTTCATTAGCTCCAGTTTACTCAAGTTCACTTTTGCCACTCAGTTTTCTTCAAATTTTGGTGCCTGGTACAACTTTGTTTGTGCTAAACGTGCTATAGATACCATCAGAATTTATTTTTATTTTTAAAATCTGGGATACTCTCCTAGATGTGTTTACAAGAACTTGGAAATGAACTTTTAAAATTAATCCTGTGACTGGGTATGGTGGCTCACACCTGTAACTCCAGCACCTTTGGGAGGCAGAGGTGGGTGAATCACCTGAGGTCAGGAGTTCGAGACTAGCCTGGCCAACATGGTGAAACTCCATCTCTACCAAAAATACAAAAATTAGCCATGTGTAGTGGCACATGCCTGTAATCCCAGCTACTTGGGAGGCTGAGTGAGGCAGGAGAATCGCTTGAACCCAGGAGGCGGAGCTTGCAGTGAGCTGAGATCGCACCACTGCACTCCAGCCTGGGCGATAGAGCGAAACTGAGTGTCAAAAACGTAATAAATAAAAATAAAATTAATCTTGTATTTAAGTGATTTTAGTCAATGCCCCCCATAGTAACACTAGCATTGACTGTGTCTGATTTACTTACCCCTGCTTCCCCAGTGCACCCAATACATGTTAATAAGCAAAGCCCCATGATGAGAATTTGAGTTCCAATTTTACAGCAATGAACTCTGAGGCTCAGAGAGGTTAAGTAGCTTGCCCAGGGTCACACAGCTAGGCAACTGCAGAGCGAGGATTCAAGCCCTTGTCTGTCTGACTCCCAGGCTCATTCTTCTGTGCTCTCAGCTGCCTGGTATATAATAGTAGTTACGTGTGCATTTGTCGCAAGAATGAAATCTTCTTAACCTTCTGCTGGGGACAAACTCTGGAACATAATATAACATCTTAGCTGTTGGAGGTAGCCGGGCCTTGGGGATGTTCTAAGGAGTATTGTCCTGCCCAGTTTCCTGATGAGGGATATGTAAGCCTGGAGAAGGGCAGCAGTTGAGCAGGAGTTGGCATGGGGGTGGCTGATGGCTGGTAGCTGTCCACAGCCATCAGCCAGTGTGTCGTGACCACAGCTTTGTGGGCCACTTCAAGTCTCGACGGGAGCGGGAGGCGGAGCTGGGGGCACGGGCCCTGGAGTTCACCAACATCTACGTGAAGAACCTCCCGGTGGATGTGGATGAACAAGGCCTGCAGGACCTCTTCTCCCAATTTGGTGGGTGTGTCCCCAAGGGAGCAGGGGTATCACTGTTTTTCCTCTTCCCTTCCAAAGTCTGGTAGGGAGGAGGGGCTCTCCTGGGGTTTCCTGAGGACTTCCCAGACTCCCCTTTGAGCCAGGTTGGTCCTTTGCAGGGAAAATGCTGAGCGTGAAGGTGATGAGGGACAACAGCGGCCACTCGCGGTGCTTTGGCTTTGTCAACTTTGAGAAGCATGAGGAAGCCCAGAAGGTAGGAGCCTCCCCATGGCTCTGTTCCACAGCAGGGGGACTGAGCTGGGACTAGGAAGAGGGCCCCAGCTCCCTATAGAGTGGAAGAAAGTCCCTCCCCGGCCTAAACCAAGAGGGTGGGAGAGTCCTGTGTGCAGGCAGAGCCCTTCCTTCGTGTGGTCAAAGGCCAAGGGCTTCATTCTTCTTTGGTCACTTCTAAGCCCTGAGGTCTGCAGAACCGAATATTTAGGTAGGAATGCAAAAGTCATTATTATATAAAAATATTTACTCATGGACTGACCACTTAAATCAGTTTCCACCAGGTGTGGTGGTGTGCACCTGTAGTCTCAGCCTACGTGGGAGGCTGAGGCAGGAGGACCCCTTGAGCCCAGTGGTTTGAGTCCAGCCTGGGCAACATAGCAAGACCCTGTCTCTAATTGTTTAAAAACTGTCCAGATGTGATGGCTCATGCTTGTAATCCCAGCACTTGGGGAGGCTGGGTGGGAAGACTGCTTGAGTTCAGGAGTTCGAGACCAGCTGGGCAAAACAGCAAGATGCCATCTTCACACACGAAAAGGCTTTCACACTTAGCAAAGAGGACTATTTTGTGCCATGAAATCCAACTCAAAGTAAGGACGTTGATGATGCTGTCATGCCACTATGAAAGAATTATGCTTGCTTCTTTGTTCAGATTATCCATGTGTAGTTACAGTTAGAACCTAAATTTTTTTAAGTTCTTTTTTTAATGTAGTTTTAGGTTCAGAGCAATGTTTAGTGGAAGGAACAGAGGTTTTCTGTATACCCCATTCCCCAACACATGAACAGCCTCTGCCATTATCAATGTCCTGCTCCCAAGGGTTACATCTGTTACAAGTGATTAACTTACTTGGACACATCATTAACACACACAGTCCCAAGTTTACATTAGGATTTACGTTTGGTGTAGAGTCTAGGGGTTTGGACAAACGCATAATGACGTGTATCCACTATTATGGTGTCATGCAGAGTACTTTCAGTGCCCTAAGCATCCCCTGTGCTCCATCTGTTCATTCCTCCATGCCCCTTAACCCCTGGCAACCAGTGATCTTTTTACTGGCTCCGTAGTTTTGCCTTTTCGGGAACAGAGAGTATGTCACCTAGATTGGCTTCTTTCACTTAGTAATACACATTTAAAATATAGGAATATATAAATATTTACATTTTATTTGATTTTTATTAATTAATTAATTTATTTTTGAGACGGAGTCTCACTCTGTCACCCAGGATGGAATGCAGTGACGTGATCGTGGCCCACTGCAACCTCCACCTCCTGGGTTCAAGTGATTCTCCTGACTCAACCTCCTGAGTAGCTGGGAGTACAGGTGCCCGCCACCATGCCCGGCTAATTTTTGTATTTTTAGTAGAGAAGGGGTTTCACCATGTTGGCCAGCCTGGTCTCGAACTCCTGACCTCAAGTGATCCACCCGCCTTGGCCTCCCAAAGTCCTGGGATTACAGGCCTGAGCCACTGTGCCCAGCCATTTGACATTTTAAATGTGGGAAACTTTGCAAATCTAAATTTTATTTTATTTTTATTTTATTAAGACGGAGTCTCACTCTATCACCCAGGCTGTAGTGCAGTGGTATGATCTCAGCTCACTGTAACCTCCGCCTCCCAGTTTCAAGGGATTCTCCCACCTCAGCCTCCTAAGTAGCTGGGATTACAGACGCCTGCCACCATGCCTGGCTAATTTTTGTAGTTTTAGTAGAGATGAGGTTTCACCAAGTTGGCCAGGCTGCTTTCGAACTTCTGACCTCAAGTGATCCGCCAGCCTTGTCCTCCCAAAGTGCTGGGATTACCAGGTATGAGCCACTGCGCCTGGCCATCAGTTTTATTTCTTAAAATACACCCCCAGTCCGATTTTTTTTTTTTTTTTTGGAGACGGAGGTTCACTCTTGTTGCCCAGGCTGGAGTGCAACGGCGCAATCGCGAACTCGGCTCACTGCAACCTCCACCTCTCAGGTTCAAGCGATTCTCCTGCCTCAGCCTCCCGAGTAGCTGGGATTACAGGCATGTGCCTCTATGCCTGGCTAATTTTGTATTTTTAGTAGAGATGGGGTTTCTCCATGTTGGTCAGGCTAGTCTCGAACTCCTGACCTCAGATGATCCGTCCCCCTCGGCCTCCCAGTGCTGGGATTACAGGTGTGAGCCAAAGTGGATATACTTAAGTGGCCTTTGTCCTGGTACTGATTATTCTCAGCTGGTGTGGTCAGCCTGGTTTGCAGGTGGCCCCTCTAGATCCAGAAGATGAGCCTGGGCCAGGGCCACATCTGAGTGGTTACCAAGCATGTTCCCTCCTCCTCTCCCCAGGCTGTGGTCCATATGAACGGGAAGGAGGTGAGTGGGCGGCTGCTGTACGCGGGCCGGGCCCAAAAGCGCATGGAGCGGCAGAATGAACTGAAGCGCCGGTTTGAGCAGATGAAGCAGGACCGGCTGAGGCGTTACCAGGTGAGGTCAGACTTCCTGGTGGCAGCCACTTCTGTGTGAGAGCAGCTGTGTGTCGGGGACCCTGAGTGGTGACTGTTTCCTCTAGTTAACCTACTTCTGGGCACTTGGCTCAAGGTGGGAATCGAATGAGCATGGGATGGCCCCCACTGCCTGATGTATAACAGTGAGAAACTGTGTACAACCCAACTGTCCAGCCATGATAGGGGTTAGTAGAGGTGCTGGGGACCTCTTGGTTAGAATAATCCTTCATGTGGGACTGGTTAGCATCCCACTCAGCCCACTCAATCCCAGTTGCATCCTCTAGTCTCAGACAACCAAAGTACCCCGCATATTGCCAGATGCCCCTAGAGGAAATCCTACTCCTGGTTGAGAATAATCAGGCCAAATATGTTACATCCAAAAGTTGGAATGTTGGAGAGCCTTTGAATTATATGGAGTTAATAATTAAAGTGAATATTGTAGGCTGGGCGTGGTGGCTCACGCCTGTAATCCCAACACTGGGAGGCTGAGACGAGTGGATCACGAGGTCAGGAGATCGAGACCATCCTGGCTAACACAGTGAAACCCTGTCTCTACTAAAAATACAAAAAATTAGCCGGGCGTGGTGGTGGGTGCCTGTAGTCCCAGCTACTTGGGAGGCTGAGGCAGGAGAATGGTGTGAACCCAGGAGGCGGAGCTTGCAGTGAGCTGAGAAAGCACCACTGCACTCCAGCCTGGGTGACTGAGTGAGACTCTGTCTCCAAAAAAAAAAAAAAAAAAGTGAATATTGTAAATATATTGTAGATCAGTGCAATTTAAAACTTCATTGGGAAGTGAACCCCTCCAAGGTTTTTTTTTTTTTTTTTTTTTTTTTTTGAGACAGAGTATTGCTCTTGTCACCCAGGCTGGAGTGCAGTGGCACGATCTTGGTTCACTGCAACCTCTGACTCCTGGGTTCAGGAAAGTCTCCTGTCTCAGCCTCCCAAATAGCTGGGATTACAGGTGCGTGCCACCATGCCCGGCTAATTTTTATATTTTTAGTAGAGACGGGGTTTCACCATCTTGCCCAGGCTGGTCTTGAACTCCTGACCTTGTGATCCGCCCGCCTTGGCCTCCCAAAGTGCTGGGATTACAGGTGTGAGCCACCGTGCCTGGCCTCATTTTTGTATTTTTAATAGAGATGGAGTTCATCATGTTGGCCAGGCTGGTCTCGAACTCCTGACCTCAGATGATCTGCCCGCTTCAGCCTCCCAAAGTTCTGGGATTACAGGCATGAGCCACCATGCCTGGCCCCCCTCTAAGATTTTTCATAAAAGTTCTAGATCCTTCATGGAGAGGGGCATATAAATATATACATCCACACAAAAACACGAACACATACTCAGTAGTCCTCAGTGAGGAGCAGTTTTGCCTCCTGGGGGACATTTGGCAACGTCTAGAATTTTCAGTGTCGTGCAGGTGGTGGGGTTCTACTGTCATCCATGGGGTAGAGGTCAGGGATGCTGGCAGACATCCTACAGTGCCCAGGACAATGCTACAGCAAGGAACTATCTGGCACCAAATGTCACTAGGTCTGAGGCTGAGAAACACATACATCCTCTTATGTACATACAGTGTGTCCAGGGGCTTTCAGACCTGCAGAACAAAATACTCATCACATAATCTACGAGAGCAGGATGCTATGCTGTACAATTGTGTGGTCTCTGTTCTCTTGTACGTTCATATGCTGTTGTGTTTGGGAGGTCTGGAAGGAGAAAAGTCAAGGTGCTAGAGGCAGCTGTCACTCAACAGTGAGGTGCACAGACTCTGAAGTTAGTCTGCCTGGGTTGTCCTGTCTCTGCCACTTAGCTACTGTATGATCTGGGGCAACCTATTTAGCTTCTTTGTGTTTCAGTTTTGTCTGTAAAACAAGGATAAAAGTTTCCTTCACGCAGCGTTGTTGTGAAGATTAAAAATCAAAATGTGGCCTGGCATGGTGGCTCACGCCTATAATCCCAACACTTTGGGAGGCCGAGGCAGGCAGATCACCTGAGGTCAGGAGTTCAAGACTGGCCTGACCAACATGGAGAAACCTGTCTCTACTAAAAAATACAAAGTTAGCTGGGCCTGGTTGCACATGCCTGTAATCCCAGCTACTTGGGAGGCTGAGGCAGGAGAATCACTTGAACCCAGGAGGCAGAGGTTGCGCTGAGCCGAGATTGCACCATTACACTCCAGCCTAGGCAACAAGAGCAAAAATCCGTCTCAAAAAAAAAGAGTCTTAAAAAAAATCAAAATGTATGGGAAAGCTCAGAGTGGCACCTGGCACCAGCATGAGTAAGTGCCCGAGGTTCCTGGGCTGGCAGGCGGTGGAGGGGCAGCTCGCCTGTGTTAGGGGTCTGGTCATGGGCCGGCCTGCGAGGAGCTCTGCCTCCTGCTGCCAGGCGTCCACCATCTGGAGAGCTCGGCTTGGGCTTGCTCTGCACCTCAGCCTGCCACGGGACCTGGGACATCCTCGTGGGCCCCATCTGTGAAATGGGGAATAGCTGTGGTGAGGCTGGGACCAGTGTAGAAGTGTGAGAACTGCAGGGGAATTCGGGATGTGGGGACTACAGCTTGCATGTGATGGGCACGCTGAGGGATGTGGGTACCTGAGTGCTGAGGGATGTGGGTACCTGGGTGCTGAGGGAGACAGGGAGCAGGAGGCTGGGCTGGTGGGGCTCCCCGTGCCCCTTGTGCCTGTGTCAGCCCCCTGCTCTCCCCAAGGCAGTTGGGGCTTGGAGGGGAAGGAGCCATCCAGCAGTTTCTCTTCCCTCCCAGGGTGTGAACTTGTACGTGAAGAACCTGGACGACTCCATTGATGACGACGAACTGAGGAAAGAGTTCTCTCCCTATGGAGTGATTACCAGTGCGAAGGTGAGGGCTGGGGCACCTCCGGGGCACAGGGTTCCCTTCCATCCTCTCAGCACCATCCCCCCACAACCCCACCCCTCTGCCCTCTCGCCCAGCGGCCTCCAGGGGGTTGGTGCCGGCTACCCCTTCTGGGGCTCTGCTGACCCCGTTGGAGCTTGTAGCCCATCTGCAGCCTTGTCTGGGCTGGAGGGGAAGAGGGTAGAAATATAGTCCCAGTCACACAGCTGGACTTGGGGCTCACTGTAACCTTGGCATTTATTGAGTGCCTACTGTATGCCAGATTCCAGAAATTCACATCTTAGTATTTCCATTGACTTTTGTTGTCTGGCCTCTGCCAGTGACATCACCCTCCTGGGCCTCCGTTTTCCCATCTGGAAAGTGAGAGGGCTGGACTTCGTCATTCTTCATTTGTTCTTACCTATTTCTGGAGCACCAATTGTGTGCCCAACCCTGTTAGGCCCCTGAGATATGGCAACTGGCCCATCTACTCAGCAGCTCTATGAGCTTTAGCAGATGTGTCTTATAGATAAGGACACTGGGCTCACTGGATGGCTTTCGACTCTGGCTTCTCATTACAACCCCCTGGGCAATTCTTAAATACACACACCTGAGTCAGGCATGGAATGTGGATCCCCGGGGTGTAGGGCTTGGGCTTTTTATTTTTTTTTAAAAGCTCCCAGAAGCTGGGCAATATGGCTCACGCCTGTAATCCCAGCACTTTGGGAGGCCGAGGCAGGCAGATCATGAGGTCAGGAGATCGAGACCATCCTCGCTAACACGGTGAAGCCCCATGTCTACTAAAAATACGAAAAATTAGCCGGGCATGGTGGCGGGTGCCTGTAGTCCCAGCTATTCCGGAGGCTGAGGCAGGAGAATGGCATGAACCCAGGAGGCGGAGCTTGCAGTGAGCCGAGATCGCGCCACTGCACTCCAGCCTGGGCAACAGCGAGACTCCGCCTCAAAAAAAGAAAAGTGCCCAGATGGTTTTTAAGATGATCCGGTGTTTATTCATTCTATACTTAAATACCTGCTGTTTTACCAGGCTCTGTGGGAAACAGGAGCAAATCAGATGTGATCCTTGCTTTCCAGTAGCTTATAGTCTAGTGAGGAAGTCAGCCCGTCACTAACTCAAATGGATTATAAGATGGGGGACAGTATGGGAGGCAGAGCTACAGGAGCTCAGTGGAACAGAAGGGAAGGCTGCCTGGAAGAAGTGGCAGTAGCAGCAATGTTTGACTTGGCTGTGAGGAGGTAGGGAGCTGGAGTGGGAATGAGAAATTTTCCAAAGAGATCAGTGTGAGTGACAGGATGGGGGGACCCGCCTGAATGATGTGATGTTGGGTTCTGAGGAAGTGGTCTAGAAGTTCTCTTTTGGCTATTGTGTCCAATTGTAAACATCCTTCAGGGAGCCTTGTGCTTGGAGGAAAAAAGGTTGTCTTTTAGGTTAAGATCCTTTTGAAAAATGCGAGAGAAGGCTGTGGTACATGTAAATTAGGTATCAGTAAATTTGATTACACATCATTAAAAGCTAAGAGCAACAGGATGAGACCTCATCTTTACAAAAAATGAACAAAATTAGGCATGGTGGTGCTTGTCTGCAGTCCCAGCTACTTGGGAGACCGAGTTGAGAGGATCACTTGAGGCTGGGAGGTTGAGGCTGCAGTTGAGCTGAGATTGCACCACTGCACTCCAGCCTGAGTGACAGAGTGAGATCCTGACTCAAAAGAAAAAAAAAAAAAAAAAAGGGAAAGAAAAAAAGAAGATTTTAAAAATAACTCTAGTCCTTATGGGCTGTATGAGCCAGGCCAGTGTCTTGACCCTAAAAAAAGATTAAAAACCCAGGGCCAGATGTGGTGGCTCCTGCCTGTAATCCCTGCACCTTGGGAGACCCAGGCAGGAGGATCTCTGGAGACCAGCCTGGGCAACATAGTGATTGCCGATCTCTACAAACTTAAAAAAAAAAAAAAAATTAGCTGGGTGTGGTGGTGTGTACCTATAGCCCTAACTACTTGGGAGGCTGAGGCAGGAGGATCCCTGGAGCCCAGGAGTTTGAGGCTGCAGTGAGCTATGATCATACCACTGCAGTCCAGCCTGGATGACAGAGTGAGACTCCATCTCTTTAAAAAAAAGAAAAAAAAGACAAACCCTAAATGCCATGTGGGTTGGATTCTGGAAGAGAAAAAGAATATTAGGGGAAATAAGAGTGAAATTCCAATGAAGTCTGGAGTTCAGTTAATAGCATTATAGTTAATAGGAGCTAGTGGTATAAAACAGTTAATAGCATTGCACCAGTGTTAATTTTGTAGTTTTGAAAAATGTACTATGTTCACATTGGGGGAAACTGGGTGAAAGATATACAGCAGGCCAGGCATGGTGGCTCACGCCTGTAATCCCAGCACTTTGGGAGACTGAGGCAGGCAGTTCACTTGAGGTCAGGAGTTCAAGACCAGCCTGGCCAACATGGTGAAACTCTCTCTCTACTAAAAATACAAAAATTAGCCAGGCGTGATGGCGCACGCCTGTAGTCCCATCTACCCAGGAGGCTAAGGCAGGAGAATTGCTTGAACCCGGGAGGCTGAGGTTGCAGTTAGCCGAGATCATGCCACTCCACTCCAGCCTGGGTGACAGAGTGAAACTACGTCTCAAAAAAAAAAAAAAAAAAAAAAAAAGATATATAGTAACCCTCTGTACTGTTTTTGTAACTTTTTCTGTAAATCTAAAATTACTCCAATGTAAAAAGGTTATTTTAACAAAAAGGCTAAGAACCTCTTTCCCAAATTCCTAAAGAACTTGGCTTGGTACTTAGCAGAGGCAATAGAAGCTTACCAGAACCGTGTGTTGGGTTGAGTCCTAGCTAACATATGAACCACTGGCTGAGTGACCCCAGACAAGTCACTCTTGCGCGTCTGTCTTATCCCGGCTGTAAAGTGGGAGCCGTGATGCCTCCCGCATCGGGAGGTTGTACATGTGAGGTGTGAAGACATGTAAAGTATCTGGCATGCAGCAGGCCTCATAGATGGGGGTGCGTGCTGCATCCCTCAAACAGCTCAGTAAATGGGGGTGCATGCCACGTCCCTCCATCACTCCTCAGTAAATGGGGGTGCATGCTACATCCCTCCATCACAGCTCAGTAAAGGGGGGTACACACTACATCCCTCCATCACAGCTCAGTAAACGGGGGTGCACACTACATCCCTCGAACACAGCTCAGTAAACAGGGGTGCACGCTACATCCCTCCATCACAGCTTTCTCGCGGGCCTGCCCAGTGCTGAGCTTGGCCCGTGGGGAGGAGGGAGGCAGCGCAGCCCCAGGAGCCTTCCTTCCCCACCCCAGCAGCTCTTGTCTTGTCTTGCTTTTAGGTGATGACAGAGGGTGGCCACAGCAAGGGGTTTGGCTTTGTGTGTTTTTCCTCCCCAGAAGAGGCAACAAAGGCCGTGACAGAGATGAACGGGCGCATCGTGGGCACCAAGCCACTCTACGTGGCACTGGCCCAGCGCAAAGAGGAGCGGAAGGCCATTTTGACCAACCAGTACATGCAGCGCCTCTCCACCATGCGGACCCTGAGCAACCCCCTCCTGGGCTCCTTTCAGCAGCCCTCCAGCTACTTCCTGCCTGCCGTGCCCCAGGTGACGGCCTGCCCACAACTCCCACCACAGCCTTCTCCCCTGCCCCAGCCAGGTAGAGCATGAAAACTAGAGTTCTAGGGAAATGGAGGTTTCTAACTTGCTTCTGCCGAGGACTCATTAGGAAGTCTTTGTTTCCCTCTCTATAAAAGGGAGAGATAGTGTTAGTCAAATGGCATTTCCAGTGAGAGAAGCTCATGAATGTTGTGCTGAAAAAGACTCTTAATGATCCAGCAAGTTTGGGAAATGTCGCGTTAAGCAAAATAAACCTACATTTTCCCTCCCCTCCCCTTCCCTCCCCTCCCCTCCCTTCCCTTCCCTTCCCTTCCTTCACGGGGTCTCCATGTCACCCAGGCTGGAGAGCAATGGCATGATCATGGCTCACTGCAGCCTTGAATTCCTGGGCTTGAGTGATCGTCCCACTGTAGCCTCCTGAGTAGGTGGGACTACAGGTGCGTGCCACCATGCCCAGCTAATATTTTTGTTTATTTTAAAGAAGGGGTCTCGCCATGTTGCCCAGGCTGGTCTCAAACTCCTGGGCTCAAGCAATCCTCCTGCCTTGGCTTCCCAAAGTGCTGGCATTACAGGAGTGAACCACCGTCCCCCACCCTACATTTTTTAAAAAATTAAATTAAATTTTTCTTTTTTTGGAGACAGAGTCTTGCTCTGTTGCCCAGAATGGAGTGCAGTGACACCATCTTGGCTCGCTGCAAACTCTGCCTCCTGGGTTCAAGCGATTCTTGTGCCTCAGCCTCCCGGGTAGCTAGGATTACAGGTGCGTGCCACCGCACTCGGCTAATTTTTTGTGTTTTTAGTAGAGATGGGGTTTCACCATGTTGGCCAGGCTGGTCTTGGACTCCTGACCTCAAGTGATCTGCCCTCCTTGACCTCCCAAAGTGCTGGGATTACAGGCATGAGCCACTATGATCAGCCCTAAATTTCTTTACTGTCTACACTACTCTACCCTAAGATGCCAATATCTACTGAGACTCTCCCAAACAGGCACAGATTATCCAGCATTTCCCCAGCTTAGATGGTCATTTTTTTTGTGGGATGCCTGTTAACATCTCCCCTGGATGTTAATGTTCTGAGGAGCATGGTTTGGGAAAGGACCTCGTGGGACTTACAGGAAGTAGAAAGATGTCACCCATTAAAGGCCACCAGGGTGAGAACATTCCTCTCCTTTTAGCAGTTGCTTAAGCTACACAAGTTGGAGTAAGATGTCACCCTTTTTATCCAGGTCATTGGGTTAGCTGACAAGGAGCCAAGATTGAAATCTAAGATCTTTGCCCTGCAGGATTCAGGGCTAATGGACATCCTGAGATGGGAGGAAGGAGCTTTCATTTCAGTCTTGTGGGTCTTGACTCACCAGTCCCTGCAGGAGCCAGTGGAGTTCCTGCCATGGCGTCCCTGAGGAGGTGTAGCTTCTCACCTACCCTGCTGCCAAGCCCCTCAGTCTGGGTCTTCTTTTCCCATGCAGCCTCCAGCCCAGGCTGCATACTATGGCTGTGGCCCAGTGACACCCACCCAGCCTGCCCCCAGGTGGACGTCCCAGCCACCTAGACCTTCCTGTGAGTGACCCAGCCCCTTCCACTCTCAGACTGGCCTATTGGTGTGGGCCCTGTGGGGCAGTCATAACACAGGGATGAAACCTGGCTCTGCCACTTCCCAAGGTGGGTGACTTCACTTCTTTGAGCCCCAGTTTCCTCTTCTGAGCATGGGCCTGAATGAGATGTGTGTAAATTACCAAGCGCAGTGGTGAGCCAATGAAAGACATGCAGCTAGCCACCAGCAGTCATCACCAAAGACACCTCTGATGTGTGACTCTGAAAATTCTTGCAAAGCTGAGAAGGTGAAATTCCTCTGGCTATATTGTTGACCAAAGGCCCTCCTCTGTAAGAGTGAAATGCACGCTCACTTGAAACTGTCTTGAGGGACTAAGGTGTACGATCCTGGTGCTTATGCAGTTTGGGGCTCTAGGTAGACATGAGCTGGCTTTGAAATTGTAGATTCCTACACTCCCCTTTTCTGGAGTTCTGGGTCTAAGTGAATTGATTCCTATTTGTGTTGTGAATGTTGTAGTTTCCCTTCCCATTCTCTTGGTGGCCCTGGAAGCTTCTAGGCACAGTGTGCCACCCTGATTATTCCCACCACTCCATCCAACTTTTCTCTCTCTGTGGTGTCTGCACCACAAGCTGCCTACCCTCCAGGTGCCTCGATGGTCCGGCCACCAGTCGTGCCTCGGCGCCCCCTGGCCCCCATCAGCAGTGTCAGGCAGGCCTCCACCCAGGTGCCACGCACGGTGCCTCATACCCAGAGAGTAGGTGAGTGTGGGTAGGACCAAGGGGAATGGGGGCGGGGCAAAGTTGGCACTAGGAGTCAGGACCAGCCTCCATGGTGACCTTGCCATACGCCCTCTTGGTGAGCAAAGCCGACTTCGGAGACTGTAGCGTGGTGGTTAGCTTGGCCTCAAGTTCCTGAGACCAACTGACTGGGCCCTTGCTGACTACTATATCTGATCATCTAATCTTTAAAATGGGGACAAAAATAATACCCCCATTTTATTGTAGAGAATTAAAAATTTTTTTTTTTCTTTTTGTGGCAGAGTTTCGTTCTTGTTGCCCAGGCTGGAGTGCAATGGCGTGATCTCTGCTCACTGCAACCTCCGCCTCCCAGGTTCAAGCAATTCTCCTGTCTCAGCTTCCCAAGTAGTTGGGATTGTAGGCATGTGCCACCATGCCTGGGTAATTTTAGTAGAGACGGGGTTTCTCCATGTTGGTCAGGTTGGTCTTGAACTCCCGATCTCAGGTGACCCGCCCTCCTCAGCCTCCCAAAGTGCTGGGATTACAGGCATGAGCCACCGTGCCCAGACTTAATTTTTTTTGTTTGTTTGTTTGTTTTTGAAATCAAGTCTCACTCTGTCGCCCAGGCTGGAGTGTAATGGTGTGATCTCGGCTCACTGCAACCTCTGCCTCCTGGGTTCTAAGCAATTCTCCTGCCTCAGCCTCCCGAGTAGCTGGGATTACAGGCACGCGCCACTATACCTGGCTAATTTTTGTATTTTTAGTAGAGACAGGGTTTCACCATGTTGGCCAGGCTGGTCTCGAACTCCTGACCTTAGGTGATCCACCAGCCTCGGCCTCCCAAAATGCTGGGATTACAGGCATGAGCTACCATGCCCGGCTTGTTGTTGAGGATCAATGAGATCATGCATGCAAGGGCTTAGCACTGGGCCTCAAGCCTGTTAAGTATTGCAGTGACTATAAACAAGGGTGTAGATTTTGGCTGTATAGCAAGCGCATCTGTTCTTTCATTCTGCAAATGTTCTCACATCCACAGTGTGCTGGGGCCCCAAGCTCAGCGCTGGAGGTTCTGCATGAACAAGGCATACTCAGTCCCTGGCCTTAGGTTGCTGCCAGGCCCTGACACCCCTGCTTATTCCGTTTTTACTGTGGTAAAATACACATAACAAAATTTACCACTTAACTATTTTTCAGTGTACAGATCAATGGCATTAAGTATATTCACACTGTTGTGCACTATCACCACTATCCACTCTCCAGAGCTCTGTTCATCTTGCAGAGCTGAAATTCTGTACCCATCAAACCATAACGTCTCCTTCCTCCTCCCCATAGCCCTTGGCAACTGTCATTCTACTTTGTCTCTGTGAATTTGACTGTTCTTGGTACCTCATATAAGTAGAATCATAGAGTATTTGTCTTTTTGTGGCTGGTTTTTTTACTTTACATGTCTCAAGATGTATCTAGGTTGTAGCGTGTGTCAGAATCTCCTTATTAAGGCTAAATAATATTCCATTGTATGTATAGACCTCATTTTTACTTATTCATTTATCTATCAATGGACGCTTTTCTACCCTTTGGGTATTGTGAATAATGCTGCTGTGAAAATGGTTGTACAGGCCGGGCGTGGTGGCTCACGCCTGTAATCCCAGCACTTTGGGAGGCCGAGGCGGGGGGGTCATGAGGTCAGGAGTTCGAGACCAGCCTGACCAACATGGTGAAACTCTGTCTGTACTAAAAATACAAAAATTAGCCAGACGTGGTGGCATGTGCTTGTAATCCCAGCTACTTGGTAGGCTGAGACAAGAGAATTGATTGAACCCAGGAGGGGGAGGTTGCAGTGAGCCAAGATCACACCACTGCACTATAGCCTGGGTGACAGAGCAAGACTCCATCTCAGGAAAAGAAAAAAAACAGAAAGAAAATGTTTGTACAAATAGCTCTTTGAAACCCTGCTTTCAATTCTTTTGGGTGTATACCCAGAGGTAAAATTGCTGGATGATATGGTAATTCTGTTTAACTTTTTGAGGAAGCCCTATACTGTTTTTCTGTAGTGGCTACATCATTTTACATTCCTACCAACAGTGTACAGTGTTCTAATTTCTTTACATTCTTGTCAACTCTTGTTATTTTCTGTTTTGTTTTGTTTTTGGATAGCAGCTATTTGAACTCTGCTTTTTTTTGTTTGTTTGTTTTGCAGCCAACATTGGTACTCAGACCACAGGACCTGGTGGGGTAGGATGCTGTACACCAGGCCGGCCTCTCCTGCCGTACAAATGTTCCCCAGCAGCACATAGCACCTATCGGGTAAGGCCAGCCCAGCTGGCTGCTCTTAGCCTGGGCTCCTGGCCGCCTGGCTCAGAACCTTAGCTAAGGTGTTGGGCCTTGGCTTTTTTTCTTTTCTTGGCTTGTAAAGTTTCATTTATTAATGTGTACAATCAATGAGAGATCAGCCTTACAGCGAGAAGGGGAAAGAGGGCCAGTATTACGTTTTATTTACAATTTGTTTTGCCTCGGTTATTACCAAAATTAATTTGGATGTCGTTAGTATTTGTGATAAACACCAAGGAAAGGTATTCTAAGAATATGCTGATTATTGAAGGGATGTACTTAATCTTCAAAACAGAAAATACGTTCTGTAATCAAAGACTGTGTATTTATCTCCCTCTCCTAAAAAAAAGCATTATCATACCCTACGTAGAATTTCAATGTGTCTCTTCTGAACTATTTCTTGCAAAATGAACGAGAATAGTCTTTAAACAGCAAAAATGTCTTTTTTTTTTTTTTGGACAGGGTCTTTTTTTTTGACAGCACCCAGGTTAGAGTGCAGTGGTGTGATCATAGCTCACTGCAGCCTTGATCTCCTAGGCTCAAGTGATCCTCCCACCTCAGCCTCCAAGTACAGGCATGTGACCCCATGCCTGGCTAATTTTGTGTATTTTTTGTAGAGACATGGGTCTCACTGTGTTGCCAAAGCTGATCTCAACGTTCTAGGATTATAGGTGTGAGTTGCCACACCTGGCCAAAAATGTTTTAAAATTACCAAGATGTGAAAGGGTGAGAGGTGTGCTGGGGACGTGTCCATAAATCTACTTGATAAAAAGTGCTTTATTTGGCACAAAGTTATTGGTAACACAGGGCTTTCATTTATCAATGTTCATCAGGGACCTTTATAAGTTTATAGCACTACAGGAAATGTCTAAGCTAGAGGCAAGACTTCGTCTTCTAATCCACTTTGCCCTTGCTGGGGACTCTCCACCCAACCTGATCATCCAGACCTTGCCCTCTGTTCCCCTCCTCCAGTGCCTCCCTGGCCTTCTGTTCACTTGCCAAGGTAAGTGTTTTGAGGACATGCCTGTCCATGGTGATTAAGGGATGTGTCCCCGGCACCATGCAGGTCCAGGAGCCGGCTGTGCACATCCCGGGACAGGAGCCCCTGACCGCGTCCATGCTGGCTGCTGCGCCCCTGCATGAGCAAAAGCAGATGATTGGTGAGTGGCTGGTTCTCCTACTCTGGAGCAAGAAGAGGAGGGCTGTGAGCTGGCTAGCCTGCTGGGAAACACCCTGAGTGGTGGTCCAATGTGAGGTCAAAGTCCAGCTTTGTTACCGACCCCCCTACTGGGTGACCGTGGCCAAGCTGACTATTCTCTAGGCACCTATTCTCTTGTCTTAAAACCCTGGTCAGACTGGATGGTCCTGAGGTTTCTTCCACTGCCGCTGTCCTGTGACTTTGAGGTTGGGAGACACTCCAGATGTGGGGAGATCAGGGAACAAAGGGAAGAGTAGGGGTATGGTCTTGGGTTTCTGCCGAGAAATGGCCTGTAGGTGGGGGTTAAAGTTCCTCACACCTCTCCTGAACGGGAGGAAGCTGCTGTTCACCAGTGTCCAGTGCTCAATGCAGGCGGCGGGGGGATCTGTGCGTTTGCTAAATACATGATATTCCCCATAGATTCTGGATTCCTTGTGCAATTCATCTCCACCCCTAGTGTCCATGGCAGGCCCTGATAAAAATGCCACTAGGTGAACACAAGCTTGTTCCTGGTTGGCAGGTTCTTTACTGCATAGCCACCAAGACCTCTAGATCCTTCACTGAAGGCCCCCATTACCACCGCCCCATTGTCTCCTCAGCTTACTTAGGGTTTTGCCACATTACCCCTTCCCCTCACCCCCAATTTTTTTTTTTTTTTCCTGAGATGAAGTCTTGCTCTGCTGCCCAGGCTGGAGTGCAGTGGCACGATTTCGGCTCACTGCAACCTCCACCTCCCGGGTTCAAGTGATTCTCCTGCCTCAGCCTTCTGAGTAGCTGGGATTACAGGCACCCGCCACCATGACCAGCTAAGTTTTGTATTTTTAGTAGAGATGGGGTTTCACCATGTTGGCCAGGCTGGTCTCAAACTCCTGATCTCAGGTGATCCGCCCACCTCAGCCTCCCAAAGTACTGTGATTACAGGTGTGAGCCACCATGCCTGGCCTCACCCAGAAACATTTTAAATGAGCTTAATGGAAGTAGAAGGCGTTGTTAGTAGTTCTCGGTAAACATCTTCACTTTCTTCATGGGAAGACCCTTTCCGCCCCCACTTAAGGCACCCAGTCCTGGCTGGGCCCTGGACACATTGCTGAGATGGGCTGACCACCAATACCAGGCCGGGTCATTAAAAGTACCTGATGTTAGAAGATCAAGTGTTAAATGTCATAGCCTAGAAGGAGCAGTTCTGGGAGAAGAACCCAGATGTCCTCAGTGCTCCACTCCATATGAGCCCTGGGATGCTGGGGTGTGAGCTAGGCAGTGCACGAGCCATTGGAGTGTGTTCCACACAGGGGAGCGTCTCTACCCCCTTATCCATGATGTCCACACCCAGCTGGCTGGCAAGATCACGGGCATGCTGCTGGAGATCGACAACTCGGAGCTGTTGCTCATGCTGGAGTCTCCAGAATCCCTCCATGCCAAGGTAAGCCTGGGCAGCAGGGAGCCCGAGGGGGCAGGAGGAGAGCTAACGACAAGGGCTCTCCTAGTGGAGCCAATGGGCAGCTGTTTGGCCAGATAAAGTGTTTCTTCTTGCTGATACCTGAAGGCCTGCTGAATCTTAGAGTGGAAGGGGCCTTAGGTAAGGGTTTGCTACTTCAGCCCTTCCGTAGACTAATCTTGTGTTGTTCTGTAGGTAGGTCTTTTGGTACAAGGAAGTGTGTTGTGACTGAGTGTAAGGGTTAAGGTTTTTCCAGCTGTTCAGCAGTGTACCTCTGTGTCAAAGGTGACAGACAGGGCCATGGGATCTTGCAAGCAGTTGTGGATGGGAGGGTTCCACAGAAACCATGTGGATGGAGGAGGATCCTGTATCCAGGATGCTGAGCCAGGGGGAGGTCAAGGCTCTTCTGTGACCTGCTAAGAGCTGCGCTAAGCGCCCCCGCCACTCATTTCTCACAGATCGACGAGGCAGTGGCTGTGCTGCAGGCACACCAGGCTGTGGAGCAGCCGAAGGCGTACATGCACTGAAACCAGGTGGGTGGAATGGTGGCAGAAGCAGCTGAGCCCGGGAGAAGCTGTAAGGAAATAGGCAAGGACTGACTTTCACAAACACTGAGAATTATGCTGTGTCCCTGGCTTTCTCTGAAGCACCAAGGAGTTTGGAGGAAGTCGTGAGAATCAGAGGAGATGATTAACTGTGATCCGAATGGGGGGTGGTGGAGGGTGAAGGAGGTGCCCTCTTGCCAGCTGCCCTGCCTGGCTTCATGCAGAATAGTTTGGGCTTTCCCGGGGCCCTGCCTGGCTCCATTCTGCCTGCCTGAAGGCCTGGCCAGGATGTAACCACCTTCTTTATTGAAGACTGGGTGTCTGCCATACTTTAAAAACACTTATTTTTACATTTTTATCCTCAGAAAAGGAAATCCTTGCTTCCATGGCTGCCAAAAGGACAGTGTTTCTGGCTCTCAGCCCTAAGGCCCTGCAAACTCTAACTTATTTCCCAATTAGTCTGTATCTATACTTGGGCTCTGTATGTGAATGAAGGTTGGTCACCCATCCAGCCTATTACCTTTTGCTTTGTGTATTAAAAGTGCTGCAAAATCTGCCTTGCCTCCCAGGAGGCCCTTTTGTGTCTGAGGGAGGTGGGGACAGAGCAAAGGGTAGACATGACTGGGGTGGGCCTCTGGCTCTAAGAAACAGAAACCCTAAAGGAGTGCTGAAGTACACAGAGGGCATGTACACAAGAGCAGGAGAAGTGTCAGGAACTGACCCATCAACAGTACAGTGGATGATGACCTGGATATCACACAATGGACCAGAGCTACAGGGGCCCCCATCTGATGTGCATGCAGCCCCTGGCTTGGGCACCCTGCAGGGCAAACACCCAGCTGCTTCTCGGCTGGCTAGGGGGTTGTGTAAAATAATTAACCCTTGTAGGAACACTTTAGGGTACCTTCCCAGGTTGGGATTTTCCTCCCCTGCAGGGAATGGGGAAGTCTCTCAAAAAGCTTCTTTGTGTCAGTTAGTGCTCACCTCCTATCAGGGACATACAGTCCAGGTCTTTGCCCTCTCCTGTACCCGAGCGGCCAAATGAAAGTGGCTACTATGACCCAAACAGACTGGGTTCTGCTAAAAATTCACCAGCAACACATCTGACTGAGTCCTCAGGGCTGCTCTGCCACTCTCAGGTCCTCACTCGTCCTGTTCTCCACTCCACAGACCTCCAACCTGTCTTCGCCATGCCCTGCCCACTTCTCTGGCTGCTTTTAATCTGTTGCCTGTGCAGATCCATCGTCTTCTTCTCAAATCCTGACTGCTGGCATTTCTTTAGTCTCAGTCCTGGGTCCTCTCCTTTTCTCATGCCATGTTCTCCTGAGCTGTCTAATTTGCAAGCAGATCTTCAATTTGTACCCAGTCTAGGATGACTCCGTTTTTTAATTCAGCCCAGTCAACTCTTAAGAGCACCTGAGTCACCTCTCTCACATTCCACTGCCTACCTGCCATCAGCTCCTGGTTATCTTGCTAACATTCATGTCTAAAATCAAGCTTATGATTTAACTAAGTTCTCTTTTTCATTCCTTGGTTCTCTTTTTTTTTTGAGACGGAGTCTCACTCTGTCGACCAGACTGGAGTGAAGTGACGTGATCTCTGCTCACTGTAACCTCCACCTCCTGGGTTCAAGCAATTCTTCTGCCTCAGCCTCCAGAGTAGCTGGGACTACAGGTGCACTCCACCACACCCAGCTAATTTTTGTATTTTGAGTAGAGATGAGGTTTCACCATTGGTCAGGCTGATCTCAAACTCCTGACCTCAGTTGATCCACCCGCCTCGGGTGGGGTTTACAGGCCTGAGCCACCGTGCCCAGCCTTATTCTCTGATTTTCTCTTCCAGTGTTCTGTCTCCATAAATGGCCCCACCATTCTGTATCAAAAGCCAAAATCAGAGGGTTTCCCCAGCCCTGCTGCCACACCACTTTCTCTCCTCCCATCTTCCAGCGAAAATCCACCAACATGACCTCCTACCAGATCCAAATCCACTATCACTACTTAGTGGAATAAATCCACTAATTGGAGCTAAGCTCAACCCCTGTGCTCACTGCCTTCTGCCAGTTACCTGTATCTACCCTGGCCCTCCCGCAGTCTGTCTCCACCATGCAGTCCTAAGGCTTCTTTCAAAATGCCTCTCTAATGTCTCATCCTTGCATAAATCCTGCAGTAGCTTCCCATCATTAGAATAAGGACTACTTTACATAGCCTAGGAGACCCTGCATGATCTGCTCTCTGCCCTGTCATTCCCACGTAACGGTGTTTTACCTTCTCTGGGAGTTGGGGTAGAATTCCATTACGACCATTAAGACAGTCACATTGATAGCTGTGTGTCCCTCTCCTAGAAACATTAACCTATGAGAAGCAGAAGTTTTATTCCTCAAAGCGTCTCTGGAAAAGACTACATGATGTTAAGTTTCAAAGATGAGTGATGGGGATGAGGAAGCTTATGTTGTGTTCTTCACACGTTTTTGAAGTACAAAATGAGTAGCCTCTTTGGGTTGTGCCAGCCCCACCCTGTGTCTTCACTAGCAAATCAAGTTGCTTGCCTTCTAGAGCTCAGAATGATGTAAATCAGTTGTGACTGGATGTCCTCACATCAGTCCTGCCTGCTTATGAGGAAATAAAAGGGTTACGGTGCCCCACTTTGAAACTGTCCCTTGACTGTGCTGATGGGGTTTGTCTGACTCTAACTCTGCTTCAGCCTGGATGTCTGTGACGGCTCAGACAACAGACTCATCCTTAAGAGAGCTCAGAGGTGGTGTGCTTAACGCCGAGTGCTGCTTAGCACTGTGTGATGGGAGCCAAGGGATAATCAGACCGCTTTGTCTACTCTGCTCTATGGAATCCTAAAACTCTACTTCCGTAAGGTGAAAACCAGCCCAGGAAAGGGAGGCAGCCCTTGATTCTAGCTAGATCCTAGAGCACTCTCCAGCCTCACCCCAGACCATGTTTTGTGAATCTCATCAGCCCTTTTAGGTCCCTGTACTCACTGGCCGTGCTCACCGTTCTGTCCACGGTGCTTTCCCTCCCCTCTTCACTAGTTAACCTCCCCGTTTGGAACTCAATTCAAGCTTTACTTACTCAGGGACCCCCTTCCCTCCACTGCATCAAATTTCCCCTTTTGGGCAGGGAAATCACTGATGACTGCTTCACAACACTCAGGCAAGCTGCAATTTTACATGTGTGTGGTTGTCTGATTAACTTCTTGCCTTCCCACTGGACTACCAGCCCTCTGAGAGCAGGGGCTGTGTCTATTCACTGCTATCTCCCTAGCACTATTCACAATGCCTGGCCCATGCAGACATGTCAATAAATTTGTTCAACAAATGAATGAATGCCCAATAAGCAATAACTTTTATTATTACTACAGCGTTGCAGGTGCAAAGCTGAAAAGGCATAAATGAAAGCACAGCAGATACTGATGTAGAAGAAAGCTTTTTAATGCAACAGCTTAAACACACAGTTCAACAAAATCAGTCAGTTCAAATTAACTTCAACATATTACAAAGAACTATGAAGCCCAGAGAGGGCCACTGTTGGAACAAAAAGCCAAGTCCCTGCCCAGAAAGCATGGACACTGACCAAGGAGGCCTCTCTCCCCCTCCCACCTCCAGGAGGAGCAGCCACAATCACTGGGCTCTTTAAACAGCTTAGGTGCCTCTCTGTAGAAGGCAGCAGCACAGTCAAGGACAGCCATCCAAGGGTCAGGGCTCTGCCTTCCCACCAAAGGAGGGCCCGAACAGAAGGCACTGGGGCTCAGACACAGGAGACTGTGCAAGGACAGGACAGGGCAGGGACAGCAGCTGTATACCTGGAGAGACTGCAGCCCTGGAGAACCAGCTCAACAGGCTGCTTTGGATCAGGGCCTTAGGTTTATCCCCCTCCTTCCACCCCTGCCCAGGAGCTCAGGTTGTTCAGATGAACTGCAGTGAGGTGGGGTTTGGGAAAGCTACAAGGGCAGCACTCAGTCTGCAGCACACTTGGGCAGGACAAAGCCAAATGCTTTGCTGATGAGGATCTGTTGGTGTGATCAGCTAGCTGGGCCAGGGGGAATAGGGACAGAGCTTCAGCTTCATGCTTAGCTCTAGTGGGGACCTTTCTGGTGCAACAACCATGTCTTGTGTTTGACTACACTGAGCTTAATTTGAACAAGCAAAGCCTCTTACAGGGTGGGAGGCCATCAAGGGGCTGAGGAGGGGGCTTCAGAGCTCACTTGGGGCAGGCTGGGTTTCAGGAGCGGGCACAGAGCAGGTGGCCCATGGCTTCTCTGGGTAAGGTCAGGCAGGGGTTCCAGCTGCCCTGTTGGGTTTTTAGTGTAGGTTCTGCTTCACTTCCTGCCGCAACTTCTGTGCAGGACCATTCCTAGGCTCAATCTGTAGGAGGTTGCTGATGTCTGCAAAGCTAGATTTATAGTCCTAATAGAAGAAAAGACAGGAGTGTGGGGGAAGGTTCCTGGACTGGGGTGGGGATAGCTGCTGAGGCAGCAAAGTGTTTTCATACCCCAGCCCGCAGGCCTGCTCTGAGTTATCCTGGGCCCAGGATGAGACAGAAAAGCTGCAGATACTGTCTCAGCTTGGCTACACCCTGTAAATGGTGACACTGGCATAAATCTCTGTAGCTATGTTGGGACCTTTTGGCCAGGATTTTTTTTTTTACCTTGAGTGCTTTGTGGGCTTGAGCCCGTCTGTAGAATGCCTTCACGTTCTTTCCATCCAGCTTGAGGGCTTCTGTGCAGTCCTTCACTGCTTCTGTGTACTGCTTCAGGACCAAATAGCAGAGCGCTCTGAAGGGGAAAGACCATTTCAGAGGTTTCAGTCACTTCTTATGGGCCACCCACATGCCATGCGGTAGTTTGAGAAGTGATCTCCAATTTGCTGAACACCTACTCTGTGCTGGCTACTTTATGTCTTCTTAAATCCTCACAACAATCCTAGCCCTTTTCACGGATGAAACATGCTAGAGCCTGGGCAACACAGGGAGACCCCATCTCTTAAAAAAAAAAAAGAAAAAGAAATAAAATCTGATTGTTACTGCCAAAATGCTTTCCAAAAAAGCTGAATACTTATTGACAGAGCCTATTTTCCTACAACTGTACCAACTTTGGGTCTTAAATTTTAATGTATGCCAATATGGAAGAAAACAGTATCTGTCTTAGTTGCGGGTAAAGCTGAACATCTTTAATAAGGGTTTTTAATCTTTTGAAATCAAACTTCTCTAACTTTTCCTTTAATGACTTCTGTAACATTTTTTTCCCTTCACATAAGAATACCTTCCCCACTGCAAGACAGTTAATCCATGTGTTCCTCTAGAACTTAATGGTTTCGCTTTTTACATTCCAAACTGTGATCCACTTAGAACTTACTTTAAAATAAGAAGTAAGGTAGGATTCAAGTTTAACCTGGCCAACCCAACACCTCTTATTAAGTAATCTCTCTTTGCCCCAGACTTTATTATACACCAGATTCTCTCATGTCGTTGTTCTCATTTTTTTCTAACAAAGTTACCATGAATTTAAAGAAGAAAATTCTACTAGTCCTTTGTGATTGCATGGAATTCATAAATTAACGGAGAGAAAAATCTTCTCCTTGTAACAACTTAAAAGACAGGCACAAATTCTTTGGCAATCCTCCCACTGAGAGGCAGAGGTGTATCTGCTCTCTCTCTCTGAATTCAGGCAGGCTCTGTGACTGCTCTGACCAACAGAGGACAGAGGAAGGGACACGATGTGTCTTCCAAGGTTAGGTCATAATAGGCCTTGCAGCTTCCACCTTGGTCTCTGGAAACACTCGCTCTTGGAGCCTTGAACTGACAGGGAAGAAGCCAACTACTCTGAGGCCACCACGCTCTCAGGAAGCTCATGCCAGCACACATGAAAAGGCTGCTAAGAAAGTGGAAAGAGGTGCCAGCTTGCTCTAGCAGTTCCATTGCCCAGCCATTTGAGTCAGGCAGTCCAGCTGCCAGACAGTCGAGGAAGAAGGCTTTAGAGGATTCCAGCCCCAGCTACCATCTTGCTGACCCTGCATGAGAGACCCCAAATGAGAAATGCCCTTCCCTAATTCCTGACTCACAAATTACAAGCAAAATAAAATGGTTGTTGTAAACCACCAAGTTTTAAAATAGTAGCCCGTTTTAAACTTTGAACACAGAGGAATTCCTTTTTATTTGGAGATAGGGTCTTGCTCTCTCGCCCAGGCTGGAGTGCAGTGGCATGATCACAGCTCACTGCAACCTCCGCCTCCTGGGTTCAAGCGATTCTCCCACTTCAGCCTCCCCAGTAGCTGGGATTACAGTGCGTGCCACCATGCCCAGCTAACTTTTGTATTTTTTGGTAGAGATGGGGTTTCAACATGTTGGCCAGCCTGGTCTCAAACTTCTGACCTCAAGCGATCTGTCTACCTTGGCCTCCCAAAGTGCTGGGATTACAGGCATGAGCCACCATGCCCGGCCTGAACATAGAGGAATTCTAAGGAAACTAAAGTTTCCTCCCAATGGGCTTAGAAATTTAAAGAAATAGCCAAGTGTCTGGGAAGCAGAGGAACCACAGTGTATCGT
Source organism: Hylobates moloch (assembly GCF_009828535.3). Lineage (NCBI taxonomy): Eukaryota > Metazoa > Chordata > Mammalia > Primates > Hylobatidae > Hylobates > Hylobates moloch. The sequence continues at coordinate 15,806,809 of NW_026652296.1, read as the reverse complement.
GACTTCAGAATAGAAATGTGGTGATTAATAGGGTCATGTGAGACTTCTAAAGACTATATTTAAGATGAACAAAATGCATAACTTCAGGCAATAAAATAAACCCCCTTGACTTCTGGTAAATGAACTGACTCTGTATCCAGTCAGAAGGGTTTTAATTACAAAGGGGTTGGGAAATAACACAAGTGAGTGAGAGGGAAGTAAGCTTTGGAGTCACAAAGATCTGGCTTAAATCTCAGCCAACATGTACTAGTTGTTTAACTTTGTGGTCATTAATTCACCTTTCTGAGCCTGATTAGGTAACACAGGACAATGACCTAAGCCGAAGAACTGTTGTGAGTACAAATGAGATTCTTATGAGAGCTGTTTCAGGGCTGGCAAGTTGTAGGTGCTATGCACTCAGATGTCACCTGCACAAAGGGAGCCAAAGTAAGCCAAAGCCTGGGCACTGTGTCATTCAGATGGGTGTACATGAGGTGGAGCATTAGACTATGTCCAAGACATTCCAGGACATGGTAAAATCTTAGCCACAATGGCTAAAAATTCAGTTTTGTCATTAGTCCTCTAGATTAAATTATAAATCCAATGCAATCACAACCAAAAGCTGTCCAACAAGATATTTTTTTGAATTTGCCAAAATGATCCAAAGGTTTAGCTAGAAGAACAAACATGGAAAAATACTAGAAATGTTCTGATTAAGAAGAATGAAGAAAAGACCAGCCCTATAAGATATTATAAAGCAAAAGTGATTAAAACAGTGTGGCACAGACACCTGCATGAAGAACAGTATCTAAACAAGACAAAACACAGCTCCAAATGTGGTAATGATCCAGAAAAATGAGTTAATGGAGGTGTCCAGCCGCATAGGTAAGCAAGGTGAAAGAGGGCCCAGAGATAGAGGAGTTAGAAGATGCCGCACAAATATGGAACAAATAGGCTGCAGTTTCTTTTTCAAATTAGCCTGGCAGACTGAGGCCCCTCTGGTCCAATCAGCAATAAAACCACATAAAACCACAGGTGCAAAATTCCAAAATATAAGCTTTAAAACTACAAGTTCTCTTTCCAACTCATCGGGCAGCAAAACCTGATCTGAACTGACATGAAGCTATTTAGTTTCTCTATTCCACCCCATGTGAACACGGAATTTTCAAGTTTCACTGGCAGAAATACTAACAATTAACTTCTGCAAGCTGCCCCAGACGCTGCTGGGGTGTTACATAATTCAGACCATATTACCTCACTAAAATGGAAAACACTTCTTTTTTTCTTTTTTTGTGACACAGTGTCGCTCTGTCACCCAGGCGGGAGTGCAGTGGCACAATCTTGGCTCACTGTAACCTCTGCCTCCTGGGTTTAAGTGATTCTCCTGCCTCAGCCTCCTGAGTAGCTGGGATCACAGGCATGGGCCACGGCGCCCAGCTGATTTTTTGTAGTAGAGATGGGGTTTTGCCATGTTGGCCAAGCTGGTCTCAAACTCCTGACCTCAAGTGATCCTCCCGGAGCCTCAGCCTCCCAAAGTGTTGGGATTACAGGCACTGAGCCACCGTGGCTGGAAAACACATTTTATCTCAAGAGTTTGGAATAAGGAACAATGTGTCTATATTAGATCCAAGATTTTTGAACTAGAGAGTGATATGTGTATGCTGGTAGGGAAGGATAAACAGATTTCTAACATTTTATAATAAATGTTTTATACTAAGCATTTGGTTTTGATATGGTCTCTTGCTGAATGTTTCAAGCTTCTGAGAGTAAAAGTAACAGGAAGATCTTGTTGAAGTCAGATTCCAATTCTGGTGCCAACATTTACTGGCTGGGTGAGTTTAAGGCAAAACCATTCCTTCTCTGAGCCTCAATTTTCTCAACACTAAAAGAGAAAGACCACCTATACCTCCGAGCATTGTTGCAGAACAGTCACTCCTACACAGTGAAGGGACCGCACCCTGGCTCCCAGGCTCTCAGTCAGTGGTCACTGATGGCAGCTCCTGGTGCAGGGCTTTCTACAGGCCCACAAGTCTAACCCTTCAGGCTAGACTGTACCCGTCCTTCCTGCTCTCATGCCAGGCAATGGTTACTTCACACTTTGACTTCTGGGCCAGTGCTCTCTGACAGAAATGGTGCCAAAATTTCTAACAGGAGGGTCTTGGAGAAGGGTAGGGAGCAGCAGGGTGGGGTGGACAGGCTAAGAGACTTGTGTTAGGGTTGTGTTTGCAGAGCAGGCACACTGCTTTTAGTTACATTGTATGCTTATGAAAATTCTGGGGACAGGGGCCAACAAAGCCCAGGCTACCATTTGGCATCCCTCAGTTTCTACCCTTTTGAGAGAATGAATGCCACTGGCCATGTCTAGCTCACAACGTGGATGCCTGTTTTCGGCCATAACATACTTGAGTAAATGCTAGGGATGAAGGGTCCGTTGCAGTCCAAGAGAAGACTATGGAACAAATGTCCTGAAATGCCCCAGGCCAGCAGCTATATAGGAGATACCTGTTGCTGTACGTGGCAGATTCCAGGTTACTACACAAGAGGCTTTCACTGTACTTCTCAATAGCTTTCTTATGGTTTCCCTTCTTTACAAGCTCATTGCCTTCTTCCTTCAGAACTTTGGCTTTCTCCACATCCCCAGCAGAAGGCACTAGATACAAATTCAGAAGAGGAAAAAAACCATGGAGCAGCACCCAACTGAGATCAGTGAGGTCTCTTCAGCATCGTCCCTTCCAAACTGTCTACAATCCTCTCCCCCAGAGATTTCCTCCCCTGTTGTAAATCATCCTTTCTGATTAATGACTTCCCCCAATTAATAGCTTCTGGGCAATTCAACAGTTTTTCATCAAGAACTTGGGGATTCCTGATATAAAAACATTTTTGCATGCACATAAAAATATATAAATGATAAAAAGCAACCCAGGTTCTAGCCTTGGCACTGCCTCTTGGTAGGTGGAAGATCTTGTGTGACCTACCTAACTTTTGGACTTCAGTTTCCTCACCTATAAAATAGGGCAATACTAATTCCACAGATGGCTATTTTCAGGGTCAAATCTGAGAGTATGTAAGAAAGTACAGAACACACTATAAACTTAAAGCAGGACAATAAGTAAATAAATATTAATAAATAAACATCTGGTAAAGAAAAGGTATAGCTTCTGGGCTGTGAGAAAAGGGGAGAAGAGCCTGCTATTCCTCATTTCTGGTTTGGGCTGAGCCTGTGAGTATCCTCCCACATCTAACACATGCAACTCTGCTCCAGCCTTCAAGGAGAGGAAGCAGAGAGAACAAGGTGAAATCCAAGCTGCTCAACTTGGTGTTCAGGCCCTTCACTGCTTGGCCCCAATTAATTATTCCAGCCTCGGCTCCATATCCTCTGCTTTTCAAATTTTTTAAAACTATCTTTATAAAATACTAAATATTTATGACCAGGGTAAGATGATAGGTTTACACCCTGAATTCATCGCCTGGTTTAAGAAAAAGAACATAACTAGGACCTTTGAAGTCCTGGGGGACCTTCCTCAATTCAATCCACTGCTGGAGGAAACTATTATCCCCAATTCTGTGCTTCTTCCCCACCTTTTTAAACAGTATAGCTATATACAACAGTACCCACAGACCATTTGCTGTTTACTTTGTTTTTGAACTTCATACAGAAGAATAAGTCTGTGTATTCTTTTATGACTTGGTTTTTCTTTTTCCCGTTAATGTTATATTCCTGAGATTCATCTGTGTTGATGCACAGACCTGCAGCTCCTTCATTTTCATTGCTGCAATACCAAAGCTGAATTGTCCATTCTCCCATTTATGGAGATCTGGGTTATCTCCAGTTGTTTTTTGCTATTACAGTCTTCTACGAACGTGTGTGTATGTCTCCCTGTGCATGTGCACATAGGCTTCTTTCGAAGTAGGGCTTCAGCTTCACTGGCACCCTGCAACACACCACTCTGCAGTCATCCTTATTCCTACTGTTCTCCCCATGCACTTTCATTCTCCAACTCTCTCCACTGTCTCTGCCAAGGATTCTCCTTCCTTCCCACCTGATGACCTCCTTCAAGGTCCAGCTCAAGGCTTCACCTCCACTGCCACCCCTTCTGAGTCTTTCCCTGACTCTCTCATGCACTTAAGTCAGTTTCTATCCTGAAATCCTCAAACAGTAAGACTCTAAAGCACATGTTCCTCCTCCTTGTGTTTTAAGACACTGTTGACATGTCTCAGTCCCTGGGCCAAGACTACCTGTCCTCTGTGTCACACTGCTTAGCATACACATGGCTTGGGACACATGGCTCAGTGACCCTGAAAGAATGAAATCAATGGTAGGTGCACTGATTGAAAGAATGAAATCAATGGTAGGTGCACTGATTGAAAGAATGAAATCAATGGTAGGTGCACTGATTGAAAGAATGAAATCAATGGCAGGTGCACTGATTGAAAGAATGCAATCAATGGTAGGTGCACTGGTGCCATCAGGTTCATTAGCACCCCACATTTTCATCCTAGAGTGGGGAACACTTACCAGGCTCCCACAAACCAGAGTGAATGCTACCCATGACCAGAGAGGCGTTCTCCTGTAGACAGTGAGTAACTCTTGTCCTCCCCTAACACCTAAAGGTCACTTACACATGGCAGGGCTCCATCTCTGATCCCTTCTGCACCTCTAGCCTGAATCCCTAGCTTGCTGGACTGGGACCATTCCCCTGGAACATTAAAAGAGCTTCCTAGTGCCTGACAAATGGCCTCTTCATTTCATACAGTTGAGGTGAGGAGTCTCCTGTTTTTGGCTGCCCAGCTTGGATCTCCTTTCTCTTCTTCATGCTTCTCCATGGATTCACACAGTGTACATGCTCCTGGGAAGCATCACCCTCTAGCTCTGGAGGTGGGGCAGGTGCCTCAGGGGTGACCTAATTACAAAATCTCATCCCCCGGTTATGGTGTGTACTTCAGGGAATGGCCTGTGACCATGAAGACCAGAATAGATTGAGAAATCGATTGAGAAAATATGTGAGCAAGAGTTTTTTTGGGAAAAAAAAAATCCTATCTTTTCCTAGTGAACTATCAGAGAAAGACTTTCTCTGGTCATGAGGCATGGGGTATGGATGAGAGGCCAGGAACTGCTATAGCTATTTTGCTACTAGGAGGGAAGCCTGCCAAAGACAAAGCTGACACACAACAGAAAATAAAGCTGAGATAAGTACAGAAAAATGGAGTTAGTCTGTTAATACACTGAGCTGCTGGAGCAAACCTTGCCTGAATTCTCTCTGGATTTTTCAGTTTTATGAGCCAATAAATTCCCTATACTATTTTTACCATGTTAAGCTTTCTGTTTTTGCAACCAAAAACATCCTAAGTACTACATCCCAAGTGCTACCAGAGGAAAGAGAAGGGAACTCACACTGCATGCCTATGTGCCAGGCTGGGAGTTTTACGTGTCTTATGTCGTTCAGTCCTCATGGTTGTGAGGAAGACTTTATCATCACCTTCACTATACAGCTGAGAAAACAATCTCTAAGAGGTGAAGACTTCTATTTTGTTTTATACTTTGTTCCACAGATTATTTTTATAACTCAGCTAAACAATGCCAATTTTTGCAGGACTACTCTAAAGAAAACGGATAGCGGGAGATTGCAAGACTCTGGGCAGGGAGTCACAGCTCACCTCTGTTCTTTGTAGCTGTGGTTTCTTTGGATGTGCTTTTAGCCATCTCTTTGTGGTTCTCCAAAGGCAAGGAATTCCACCTCTTCTGAGCTGAAACAGGCACCAAGGGGATAGAGGGCAGCTTCAGGCGCCACTCAGGCCCAAGCGAGTCCATGAGAGCTCTGGTCATTCTGGAAAAGAAGGCAGGATTGCAGGGAGGTTTCCAGCTGGGTCAAGAAGATATTTCTCCTTTCACACACCCGTGGGAGGTAGGCCTTTTCAGAAGAGCCAGAGGTGCCACCCTCCCCCTGGTCAGAACCACCTCTTTAGCTCCTCCAACATGTGCAATACAGGAACAGGAGTCTGCCACCCATAAACACCATCTCAGATCAGTCACCATGACACTCCTTGAGCTTGGTCAAACTATGTTACCTTTAAAGTGGTGATCTGTTGCTTGTTAAGGATACTTAAACCATGATCCAAAAAGACTATAGTTTCTCCAAGAAAGAGTCGTACGTTTTGTTTCATATTTTGTCAATGAATCGAGTACACAACCATGCAAGCACCTGACATTTAATGCTCAGGCTTTTTAAAAAATGCAAAGCTTACGTCATTCTCAAATCTTACAACTCCTCAGGGGTTCCCAATTCCCTAGGCTAATGTGGCCTGTGAGATCTGGTCCCCACCCTTTCCTGTCCCCCTTCAGTGTGAGCCACATTCCCTTCTGATCCTTCTGTTCAAGACTTTGCACATGCTTTTTCCTCTACCCAGAACAATCATTTCCATTTTGGAAAAAGATTGCCACCTTCCAGACCCGGCTAACTCCAACTTATTCTTTAGATTTCAGCTTAAAATGCCACCCAGGGACCAAGTTCATTCTGTCAACTGATCTCCAGCACCTGGTACGTCACCTGGCAACCACCAAGGCCCAATCAGTTATGTGTTGAATGAGTGAATATGCTAAATGTATACTTTTTCTGCTTCTACAACCATGTTTCCTATATTACAAGAATAAAAACCACAGACTAATATCACTACAAATTCCAAGATGTCTCTGGCTAGGCTGTTTTCCTGGCGGCCAAGCTATTTCAAACCTCTGCTCTCCTCAAACCTGTTCCCTGGCCCTTCCCCTTTTTTAGAGCAAACTTCCTTATACCCCAAATACAAACCTGCCTGGGTGCCCAATCCTTCCTATTTCTCTCCTGTCACAACAGAAGAGACAATGGGACCAATCCTCCCACCTAGGCTCTGGATCCCATCTCCTCTTGCCTCTTTCAGGGACCACACCCAGGCAGCACCTCCCTCTCCCACATCTTCATCCCTCCTCTCTACTAACTCCAACAATCAGCATTTAAGTCCCTTTAACTCTTTCCTCACCTAATAAAACCACGCTAGACACCCCTTGCCATCACAGGTATACTCCCCGGCATCCCTTCAAGCCTGACTTTCTGAAAGCATTGCCCTCTGGCTCCTGATCCCACTGACCAGTTTCCATCAGAGCCACCAGTGACTTCATTGCTAAACCTTTAATGTAAGCTCCCTGGAACACCTGACACTAATGATGTCTCCATCCTTATTGAAATACTCCTTCCCTTGGGACATAAATGCCCTGTTTACTCCCACCTCTCCAGCTGCTGTTCCTCTGTAAGTCCCTCAAATGCTGGAGTTTCTCAAAGCTCCATCCTCTTCACGCTTGCTGTGATGTTCTTTTTCTCTCTCACAGCCCTAATCCATCTCTATGCTGATGACCCTCAAATCCGTATGTCTGGCCTGTATTTTCTTCCTTTGCTCCATGTAAATACCCAACCGTCTTACTTAGATCTCTAGTCTTATGTCCCACAGTCACCTCCGACTGAATGTCAACAATCTGAGTGTCTTCTTCTATTCCTCCCTTCTCGCTACCCCGCAACCACTAAAGCTTGTTGATATACTTCCTACATGTCCCGACTGGTCCCATTGTTTTCTCTCCACCCTCTCCCCTGGATTGCTGCATGGCTCCTTTCTATCCTGTTGCCCTTCCTATCATCCCTCAACATGGCAGCAAAGAGCTTTTCTCTAAAATACACATCTGCTTGTGTTGCTCCAAGCTAAAGACCTTTTCATAAAGCCTGACTTGCTCAGGATTAAGTCCAAGCCCTGAACACTGGGTCTTATGTGACTTGGCCTCACCAACCTGTCCCAAGCTGAGCTCCTGCCTGCAGCACCATGTGAGACCGACTTCTTACAATTCCTGTGATCTGTCACACTTGCTCACCCTTGCACACGCTGCTCTGTCTTCTGGCTCACCCCCTACCCCATATCTCTCAGTCTTAGCTCACCTCCTCTGAAAAGCTCTCTCTGGCCTCCCCCTGTCCCTCTCAGCTAGCTACGTGGCTTCTTTCTGGCCTCAGAGCCCCCTGTGCTGCCTCCTACCATGGCGCTTATCATGTTGTACTGTGCTTGCCTATTACTGACTGGTGTCCTCCTTGAGACCGGGACCTCTATGAGGGCAGGAAGAGGTATGTCTCAGTCATCAGCCCAGGTCCTACAGCAAAGTCTGTCACATAATTGGTAGATTTTGTGGGATCAGATAAATTAAAAAGGAGGCAAAGAGAAAACAAAGAATGCTGGCAGACAAGTCAAGCCAGAAATAAAGCACTAAATACATACCATGAAGTCCTGTTAAGGGTTTGCTATTAGTGTAGTGTTTGGCTTTCTAGCCGCACATGCAGAGGGGAAACATGATCAGTTATACAGATGACCATATCCATGAGATAAAAGCCAATAACTGCTCAGAGACCAGAAAGGAAATGCACCTGGGGAACCTCTTGGAGGGGTCACAGTGCAATATACTGAACCATGTCCACAAACCATGTCCTTTTAGGCTTGTCATAGCTGCTTGGGCTTGTGTCTTATTCTTCCAATTAGTGTTAGCGCTTTGAAGGTAAGTGGGGTCTGTACCTCTTTCTCATTTTGGTATCCCCCACTGAACCGGGCACAACACCTTAAACAGTGCACAATAAATATTACTGTGTACATAGATACTGTGAGGCACATGTAGGCAAATATCAATCAATCAATCTTACTAATTCTGATTCCCTGAAAACCTGCTAAATACAAAAGCAGATTTTCCTTTCACACCTTCCCTTCATGCCCATCGGGAGCTTTCTAAGTGTAGCCAAAGGGATCCCCTCAGAAGGCAGACAAGGCAATGGCCTGCAGCCAATCAAGAAGGACAGGGAGTTGCCGTGGAGACCACCTGCTGGGAATGGAGCTCACCTGTTGATGCCTTCTAGGGCTGATGTCACACTATCATCAATCTGCAGCACAGTCTTATAGTCAACATAGGCCATAGGGTACTTCTCCAGAGCCTCATAAGCAGATGCTCGCCGCAGCAGGGGCTTAATGCTGAAGGGAACCAAGGCCAGTGCTCTAGAATAGGAGGCAAAAATGTCAACTGGCTGGCTGCTAAGCCACCAGGGTTTCCCTGCAATTTCTTCCAGGCAGGGTTATCTGGAGCACTCAGCGTACAGGAAGTAATTTCTGGCTGAGAGACATGGCTAAAAACGCCAAACCTCAGAACAGGGATTTTTCAACTTAGACTGAAGTGAGGAGGGGAAAGAGGGCGGAGAAACATGAATTTTGTTAAACGTGCATGCACGTGCATCAATTTTCATAGTTTCACTTCCCCCCAAATCAAGAACAAAAGCCTCATGGCTTTCATGCTACTATGTTTTTTTACAGTTGTGGTCTAGCGGGAATAACAAACAAGCTTTGGAGTCAGATGGGGTGGTGTCTGAATTCCACCTCTTCTGCTAACTATGTAACCCAGGTAAATCACTTTACTGCCCCAACCCTCAGCAACTAAGTTCTGGCCTGGGACACATGGTAAACGTACCCCACAGATTGGTTGTGAACACTCAAAGAGGGAAACCTAGCACAGGGCATGGCACAAATTAATTCAGCACAGGCTCTGTGAGCATGCTCACACCCCTCCTGCTCTCCTGGCTATCACCAGGGCATGAGTCTAAAGCAATGTCAGAGGACATCAGATCTGAGAACACATTTCAGGTAAATGTGAAAGTTTCATGATGATAAAAGAATATTAGACTAGCTTGAAGAAAAAGAGGTATGAAACATTGTTCAGTGTCCTCTAAAACTGGTCATTCATGAATACCATTTTTTTCCTTTCTCTTCTGAGACAATCTATTAACCTCTATTCCTCCTTCTTTCCTTCGCTCCCTTCCCCTCACATACTCCCATCCCAGAAAAACACCTGGGGAAGCCAGTTACTGGTCTGCCACTCCACCTCATTCCCAGGTTTCAAACTGCACAAAGACTTTAAGGCCTGCTTCTAACTGCCCATCCCACTCCTTTTTCAGCAGCAGAGCCAAGACTCCAAAGACGCAAGTCAGGGGCCATAAGGACCAAATAGAGACTCCCATTCTCAGTGACCTGGTGAAACTCAGTGACACTTTCTTAATATCTGTCCCAGATGTAATTGATGGGATCCTTCCAAAGAAGAAACAAGCCAGATTAACCCGGCCTCCTCTTCTGAGACTCTCAGGCATCCCAAAGTTACCCTCAGCCACTTACGAAGTGCAATCTTTGATGCAGTCTCTGCAGTTTCCATCCTTCAAGTGACACGCTGCTCGGTTGGAATAGAGAACACTTTCTTCTTCTGGGTCTGAAGAACCTGCCCAGGTAGAGTCGGAAGATGATCAGTTTGGGAAATGGGTGCCTCAGGGCATTAGGATACATTTCATACTCAGAGCTCTTCGGGCTTTGTGTTAAGGCAGTAGAGGTAACTATAACCTGATCAGGCTTGTTGGTCGGCTGGGCTGGCATGTTTGTCATTCTTATGTGACAGCAAGGACACTGAGCTTTCTGCCATTCAAAGGGAACCAAGTATTTCCTCATTCACTCATTCCAGCACTGAACTTGATAACAGAGAAAAGATATACATGAAATAGCTAGCTTCTGCCTCAAAGAAATCCGTGCTGTAACTACTTGGGTTTGGGTGGGTAAGTGGATGGATAGGTGTGTATTTTATTACAAAAAGCATTTAAATCCAAGAAAGAAAAAAAAAGAAAAGAAAGGGAGGGAGGGAACAAGATGATAAACACATGATAAATGGATTGACCAAAAGTTGTAGGGGCACAAAAGACCCATGAAAGACATGAGACTAGTTTTACCTGGTCAAGCCAGAGAGGACTTTGTTAGGGAAATGATAATTGAGCTGGGTGTGATGGGAGTACAGAGAACTTAATCAGGAAAAAGCCTTAAGCTACCCCATGGGGAGAATTATTAGACATTTTTTTGAGGCAATCCTTACCCTCAGGAATCACAGAGGCTCAAGTCCTTCACTGTGGCCACAGTGATCTTTATTTATTTATTTTTTTTGAGACAGAGTCCCGCTCTGTTGCCCAGGCTGGAAGTGCAGTGGAGTGATCTCCGCTCACTGCAACTCCACCTCCTGGGTTCAAGCAATTCTCCTGCCTCAGCCTCCTGAGTAGCTGGGATTACAGGCACCCGCCACCACGCCTGGTAGAGACAGGGTTTCACCATGTTGGCCAAGCTAGTCTTCAACTCCTGACCTCAGGCTATCCGCCTGCCTCGGCCTCCCAAAGTACTGGGATTACAGATGTGAGCCACCGTGCCCAACAAACAATGATTTTTATTTTTAAAGATAATTTTCAACCACTTCATACCCACTAGTGTGGGCCATAATTTTAAAAAGAATTGAAAACAGGGTCTCTTTTTGAAAATTTTGAAACATACAGAAAACCATTATCTCAGAATCCACCACTAGATTTAGCACATGTTATATTAGTTCCCAACTTTTTTAATTTTTAGAGACAGGGTCTCCCTCTGTTGCCCAGGCTGGAGTGTAGTGGCACAATCATAGCTCACTGCAGCCTCGAACTCTTGGGCTCAAGTGATCTTCCCAGCTCAGCCTCCCAAGCAGATAGGACTACAGGTGTGTACCACCATGCCCAGTTAATTTTTAAAGTTTCTGTAGAGACAGAGTCCCATTGGTCCCACTGTGTTGCCCAGGTTGGTCTTGAATGCCTAGCCTCAAGTGATCCTCCTGCTTTGACCTCCCAAAGTGTTGGGATTATAGGCATGAGCCATGGCACCCAGCTCTTAAAAATTTTTTTGATAAGCTAAAACTCCAGCCATGCCCATCCTTATCCCTGTGCTCCCTCCCCAGACTCACAGAGGCCCATACAATCCTGAAGTTGGTATGTAACATTTTCAAGCATGTTCTACATTTATGTGTGTGTGTGTGTGTGTGTGTGTGTGTGTGTGTGTGTGTGTTAACAGGTAAGATACCATTTTATGTCTATTAAAGCATTTCCTAAGAGGCATCATATTGCCTATCCTTCTGCAACTTACTTTTTTCACTAAGTATCCTGTTGCCATATTGGTATTTGATATCTTTCATTCAATACCAACAATAACAAGCATCTTCCCCTCTTGTTTTGCCAGGCCCAGAGACGGAAAGCACAAAGACTAGTAAAATATATCCTTGCCCTTAAGGAGCTAATAATAAGTACCCAAAACCTGTAATCCATCTTGAGTCACCAGAGTACGGTTGCTCAGAAACAGCAGTGGTGCGGTAGAAAGGGCATCAACCCTGCGATCCTGACAAGTCACTCCACCCCTCTGATCACACGTGCCCACCTACCACATGAGGATATCACTTCACAGACTTGCTGGAAGGGTTCATTGTGTTAGCCTGTTCCCTGAGCTCTCTTCGTGATCAAGAAGACTGATCAGAGAAATCAAGAGACTTGCCCAAAATTACCTAGAAAATCTGTAGCAGCAGCAGCAGAACCAAACTCTGGTCCTTGCTAAATCTAGATACCAGGCTAGCTTTTCTATGGACCCAGAATTAACCCATACAAATGTACAAGCTTTTCCAGACCAGCTGGGGTGAGATGAATGAAAATGGCAGCAACATCAATACCTCAGCTTCCTCAGCAACTTCATCAAGTAAGGCTGACATGAGGAAGTGGGCCTAAAGGAGAGTTTTCTAGAAAAAAAGAAGGGGGCAAAGGAGTGGTTTGAAACTGCAAAAAGTGCAGACAAAAAAAAAAAGAATGAAATCTGGAAAGGATGTGAGGAGAGGTCTAGCAAAATGATTAAAAATTTGGACTTAGCATCAAAATCAAACAGATCCATATTCAAATCGTGGCTCTGCCATGTCTTCACTGTGTAACCCCGAGGGAGCCAATTTAACTCTCTTGGACTCCTCCTTTCTAAGCATCTTATCCACAGGGCCATAATAAAGATCAAAGGAGATCGTGTCTAAAATGTCTAGCACATGGTAAAGCACTCAACAGATGCTAGCCAAGTAAAGTAAAAAAAAAAAAAAAGGAAGGCGGCAAAGGGAAATAGGTACTGAACGGTGACTCACAGAAACCAGGATCCAAGGCTCCTTTCAAAAGTCAAGGCTTTAACTAATGAGCGTTTCTGATTAAGTCACTCTGAAGAAGGGGCTTTAGGCAAAGGTCTGCGGTATGCTGACGAAAGCTGGACGCTGTTAGAACTGGTAAGAATATGCTATTCTTCTGTTTCAAACTCTCCAGTAGCTTCCCATCCAGTAGCTTTCATGCCAAGCTTCCAGGGTTTAAAACACCTCCACAATAAATAAGGGTCTGCCTTCCTAACTGACCTCATGTCTCCCTATTCCCTGCCCTGGCTCACTATGCTTGACCCCTGAAACACACCATGTTTATATCGCCTGGGGGGCCTTCCTGAACATTGCAGTTCCCTTCAGGACCGAAAACCTTGTGCGCGTGGCTTCTCATCATTTAGACATCACCTCAAATATCACTTCTTTAGAGATGTTGCCCTTGATCTCCTACTCCAGTCAACTCTATCACATCACCCTATTTGTCTTCTTCCCAACCCTGATTATCCCACAGGTCTCATTTACTTACTGACTCGCTTAAGACTCACGCCCTCCCCACCGCCCCCACAAGAATGCGCCGTCCTTGAGAGAAGGGACTTTTTGTGTCTTGTTACACAGGCGGTATATAACAGCTACTCAACAAATACTAACTGAAAAATGAATCGCTGCGGGGGAGGAGGGTTTAGCTCTATCCTCAGGGCTCAGAACGAGGCCTAAATAACTTAGGATGGGGGCCAACAGGGCAGTTAACAAGCAGGTGAAAAGAAAGGGCCGAGGAAGTTTCTGGTAGGATGCGGGAGTCGGAAGGGGCTGGAAGGGTGGGAGGGCCGGGCAGGACTGCTGGCCGCGGGCAGCGCGAGGCCCGGGCGGTGGTTGCGGGGGTTGGAGGAGCAGGCCCGGGGGCGAGATGGGGGCCGGGGTCGTACCTTGCGCCTGCAGCACCCGCAGCGCGCGGCCGTAGAGCGCGGAGGCCTCGGCGTACTGGCCGTTGCGGAAACTCTCATTGCCGGCGGCGCGGAGCTCCTCCACAGAGTCTGGGAATTTGGGGGCCATCCCGGGGCGAGGCCAGCGAGTTTGGGGCGCCTTCCGTCCTCCCCCGTGTGGTGCGGGACACCCTCCGGACGCAAGCGCCGGCGGCGAGTATCTCCGCCCCACAGCGAACCCGGCGGCGAGGGGGCGGGTTGGGGGCGGGGCCTGCGAGACCTGGAGGCCCGGAGCGTCCTGCCCTCTGCGCGTGCTCGGTTTGGAACTTAGGCTCCCCTTGCACGCGGGGCGGCTGCATGCTCTGGGCTCCCTGCGTTGCTAGAACGCTGTGGATGACGCAGGGAAGGAGGCTGGCCCCGCTATCAGGGAGATTATGTCCTAGTGGGGTCCCCACAGGCAATTAACTGGTAAGCAAACGAAGACTCTAATTTCATGTGATTAGTGCTGTAAGGAAAACAAAGCAAGATAATGCAATAGAAAGTGACCACGTGTGGGCTATTTTAAATAAGGGGATGAGGGAAGGCCTTTCTCAGGGGATAATAATTGAGCTGAGACCAGACAAGATTTAGGGAATGCTGTTCCAGCCAGAGGGATGGTAAGTGCAAAGGTTCCTAAGGCTAGAAAGTACCTGGCACCTAGTGCTCTATAGATATTTATTTAATAAATTAATGCACAGGTGGATTGATGGTGTCAAAGTCAACATAGAGAGATGAATCTCTAAAGTTTAAATATTTTATTTGGGAATCAAGAATTGCAATTCAGGGCTTACACACAGACCAGGTTGTCTTTGGTATGTCAGAAGAACAAAGAGAAGGTTTGTAGATTTTATAAAACAGAAATGTTACATATTGCTCTTCAAGGAAATTTACTGGCACTAGTAAAGTGGGGGTTTATCAGCTTCTTGGGGTGCTGGCAAGCGTTGATTGGTAAGTGATAGTGGTGGATAAAACTCAGAATTGTAGCAGGCTGTTTCAGTAGCTATTAGATAAAACTGGTTTTAGGTTACAGCAGGCAGTTTTAGCAGCCAGGCTTGCAAAAAAATTGCTTTTTTGGAACAATGTTACATGCCCTAAGTATTTGTTCCCCCGGCTTTTCAATTCTGTCTTAGTTGGATGTGACAAGAATGACCCAATTCGTATGATCAGCTTTCAGAATGGATGAAGATCTTTCACGGAGGGTGACTTCAATTTATCTCCAGCCTCATCTGATGTCTCTATGTCCCACGCATTGCTATCTGCACACACTAAGTTCTTGCTTCCTAGCCTTTGCTTGTTATCTCCCTCTCCTGGATTTTTTTTCCTAAATACTTTTTCTCCTGCCTAATCCTGAATTAACTTAATAACATTCCATTCAAACATCATCTTCTCTGAAAGCCTTTCCTGATTCCAGCCCCCTCCCCACCCCCCACTATGCTCCCTTTGCTCCCTATTGGTCGCTAGCTTTATCCCTAACTTTGCATTTGTCACCCTTTGATTGCCAGTTTGTAGTTTTCCTTAAACACTGCGAGGTCTTTAATGGCAGGAAGTGGGTCCTCTTTATCTTTGTTTATCCAAGACCCTAATAGGGTCTGACATCCAATAAACGTCATTGATTGATAAAGATATAGTCTCTACCTTCAGGAATTCAGTTATAGTGATCTGCATACACTTAACTCCACCAGACTATAAGCTTTCTGAGGGCTGGATGGCTGTTCCATCTGAAATGCTTCCCCTTGCCCCCTGCTCCCACCAAGGATGAACACTAACTGTGGTGGGAAAACCAGATGAGGCCCATGCTGCTGGCACCAACCTGTCAGCTGTGTGAAATGCCTTTTGGACAGGGCTAATTGATCCTGATTGACACCATAAGCAGAGATTAGCCTTCCTGCTGAGCCATGCTCAAATTGTAGATTTCTGAGAAGAAAAAAAGACTGTTGCTCTATGCCTATAAACTCTGAGGTGGTTTCTTACACAGCAGTCAATACCTGGAAATCCCTTCCTGCAGTGCTTCCTATAAATACCAGGACTGATAAAAACAGTACTGAAATAATTTGAAGGAGGGACAGATGAGAGGGTCAGGGGAGGGACAAGGGAACAGAGAAGTCTTCTGGGAAGAGGTGTCTTTTTTGGTAAAATAGCTTTATTGAGATATAACTCATATATGTTCACCTATTGAAAGTGTACAATTCAATGCCTTTTAGTATATTCAGAGTTGTATAACCATTACCACAACCAATTTTAGAACATTTTCATCACCCCAAAATGAAATCTCACACCTTTTAATCGTCCCTTCCAATTTACCTATGCTCCCTTCCACCAGGGCCTTAGACAACCACAAATCCACCACAGGCTCTATAGATTTTCCTATTCTGAACATCTCCAAACCTGCCAAAGCTATGCCATTAAAAGGCACTACAGCAAACAGCATCATGCAACTTGCATCACACTGGGGGCCTGGCACAGAAGTGGTGGTGGTGGCATCAGGCAGGGCCTGATCCACGGGGTCCAGGGTGACCATGTGGGTCGTGCAAATGGCATTACACAAATATGCCATGCTTGGCTAAGCTTTTTGTAGAAAAGGGGTTTCACCATATTGCCCAGGCTGGTCTTGAACTCCTGTTCTGCCTTGGCCTCCAAAAGTGCTGGGATTACAGATGCAAGCCATCACGGCCAGTCCCTTGAATACTGTTATGCAATTGTCCCCCATTTTCCGCCAGGTATTGGTTCCAGGATCTATTAGGATACTAAAATGTGAGTATACTCATGTACTATAGTTGACCCTGCAGAACCTATGGAAATGAAAAGTCAGCCCACCCTATACACAGGTTTCACATCCCATACTGTATTTTCCAACCATGTTTCATTGTGGATGCGGAACCGTCTGATAGGGAGGGCTGACTGTATTTATTGAAAAACAAAACAAAACAAAACAAGGGTTATATTAGTGGACCCATGCAGTTCAAACCCTTGTTGTTCATGGGTCAACTGTATATCCAGAGCTTATAGGAAAATACCTCTCCCAGTAACCCTGCTCAGCATTTCTCTCTTAAGCTATTATTATGATGAGCCACTGTTTGCTACTTAAATTTAAATTTAAATAAAAATGTGGCCTTTCAGTTATGCTAGCCACATTTAAAGTGCTCGACAGCCATACGTGGCTAATGGTTACTATTTCAGACAGCACATATTTAGAACATTCCCATCATTTCAGAAATTTTCATTGGGAACATTCTGTGGAAAAAGGGGGCCATCATAATGTGAGTCCATCTTCTGGAAAAATCCTGGGAAGGGGACAAAGGAGGGATGTTTGGCATTGTGTAATGGTAATTTGGTATTTAATTTTCAAAAATGTTTACCCAATTCCTATTCATCAGCCAGGTGTGGTGGCTCTTGCCTGTAATCCCAGCACTTTGGGAGGCTGAGGTGGGAGGACTGCTGGAGCCCAGGAGTTTGAGACCAGCCTGGGTAATAATAGGGAGATCCTATTTCTACAAAACACCAAAAACAAAACAACAACTTTGCTGTTGTGGAGTCAGGACAGTCCTGGGTTAAAACCTTTGCTCTCCTTAGCTGTGTAAACCGTGGGTCTCAGCTTTCTTATCTGATAACGGTAGGTACTTCTTCCTAGGGCTGTTTTGAGGATTAAGTGAAAGTCCGAGATTGTGTCTGGCACACAGTAGCTTCTCAGTAAATGTTTTCCTCCTATGTCAGGGAATGGCTCCTTTATCCCGTTTTTGGTCCATGGGTGGCCCTGAAAGGTGGGTGCTCAGGTGTTAAGTTCTGTAGATGGCATATCCTTGGGAAAAGCAAGGCAATTAAAAACAGTGGGAGGTTGTTCTGGTTGTTTTCTCCTATAACTTTCCCCATGGGTCAATTGGGTAGAATCTGCCATTTTCCTAATACTCACTGATGGTAGTGGCATTCGGAAGCACAATAGCTGAAGCCGGAGCTCTGAGTGGAGAAAAAGGTGTGTCTCTCAGGCCCAAAAAGAGGTTACACATCCATGGCTGTCCAGTTTGGTGGTGCAGGCCCTGAAATCAGACCAACCTGGATTTAAATCCCCAAACCTATACTCTGAGCTATGTGACCTTGGGCTAGATACTTCACCTCTCTGGTCTTATGAAATAGGAATAATAATAATACCGTCTAGGTTGTTAGGAGTATTAAATGAGGTAAAGCCCTGAAAACGTGTAGCGACTGTATTAAATCATTAAATAAATAAAAATGGGGATGACCTTATAGGCTTGACATGAGGGATTAAATGAGAGAATATATGAAGACAAGTACACGGCAAATGCTTAATTAATGTTGCTTATTTTTATGTCTGCAAACTGACTTAAAGGGGAGGCCTTTAAGAAAGAGAGTGGGGCAATTTGCGCGTTGATGCTCCGTAGCATCCTAGGAGAAAATGTGCAGGGGGCCCGTTGGGACCAGAGTTCAACCAGGTAAGTGGCAGAAAACCACAAATACCTCCAGGCGTTCCTGGGGCAGCGCCGCCTCACCAAAATCATGCAAAACTTGGTTTGCTAAGAATCGTCAGCTCTTCTAAAGGAGGCGCTTCACGCATCTCAGTCTGTGAAATGGGGCCCAGGACCCAGGTAGAGGTGCGTTCTCGGCCTGGGGACCGAGTATTTTGTGCGCTCCGGTATCGCAGCAAGACAGCGCCGCTGACACCCTAGAGACCAGCGGGCACCGCCTAGAGGCGCCTTCACCAATTGGCGGTTCCGGGTCCGCGCCCCACCGCGCCACAAGACTCACGCCCGAACCACGTGACCAGGGCCGTGGCTCCGCCCCACTCCCGCGCGGCGCTCCGCTTCCGGTAGGGGCGGAAAGCGGAAGTGTGGGAGGGTCTGCGAGGCGGGCTCAGGAGGTCCGCGGGGAGGATGGAGCAGTGAGCGGGTCTGGGCGGCTGCCGGCAGCGCCATGGAGACGGTACAGCTGAGGAACCCGCCGCGCCGGTGAGAGGCCACTGGCTAAGAGGACGGGCATGGGGGCAGGGGAAGAAAAAGCGGGAACTGGTTGAGGGGAGACACCTGTGTGGGAGTCCCCGGAGCGAAGCGACCCAGCTGATGGGACACCTGCTGAGTGAAGGGGGGGACGTCTGGTGGGTGAGGGTCCGGCTGAGAGGAGCATCTGCTAAGGGGGTTAGACTTGGCACCGGTTAGAGGGAGCACTCGCTGTGGTGAGACCCTGCTGAGGAACGTGGGGACAAGTTAGAGTACCTGCTGAGGCCGGGCCACTCGGGGGAACGTTATCCAAGCAGGGACTCACGGAGGTAGGGGCGAATGCTGAAGCAGAATCTGTGAGGGATCTCTTTAAGGGGGTGGACCGAGAACTGGCCAAGAGGAAGGCCGGGTGGACTTTCTAAGGGTCTCAAGTCCCACTTGAGGGGTGCGGTGGGGGGGATCTGTGGAGCGGAAAAGCTTTCCGCCTAAGGCTGAAAGCATGCGAGGAAAGGTTGAAGGTCTAGCAAGGGAGGGGATGGTGGAGGGTAGCATTTCAGAGGATGCTGTTGGTGGTGTCCCCACTGTAGGATGGCATCTTTTATTACTGATGTTCAGAGTGTCTTCCTAATGGTCTTCACATCCTCCTCAGCTCTTCAGAACCTGACATTGGGAGGTAGGTAAGGAAATAAGAGGATATTTTCGAGATAGGGAGACTGAGGTCCAGAGTGGTTGGGAAACGTGTTTCCTTCTTTACTCTGGGTCACTGAACCCTGCCAGACTGTGCCCTTTTCAGGCCTCAGTTGTTTTGTGAATATCAGCACCAGATCCTAGTGGTACCTGGAATTGCTTTAGGTCAAGATCAGGATGGTGGCTGATCCTAGAAAATCTCAACTCCTGGATTTCCCTTGTGGACATCCCGGGTCTTTTGCCACTCTGCCACATCTGGAGAAAGGTAGGGACTAGAGACCGAAGAAATCATGCTTCTCTGAGGTTCAGTGTGGTTACTTCTATTTCACAGAGACGTCTGACTTCCTGCAGCAGAATGAGCTCTAAAGAAGGAAGTGTTCAGGGTGTGGAAGTGCAGGGCAACCAAGAGGTGAAAAGAAGGGATTGACTGCCTGGGCAGCACTCTTAGGGGTTGTTTGAGCTTGGGGGTGTTTGAGGTGCACAAACATTGCAGAAAGCAAATAGATGGTTGGGATGGGCTTTGGATTCACCCTAGCATAGTGTGCTGAGACTGTAATAGTAATGATTATTACACTCATATTGCACTTACCGGGTGCCAGGCACTGTTCTAAGTGCTTTCCACGTCTCCTGCTGAAGCATATGAAATTGCTGATGTTTGACCATCTTTGAACCATAAAAACGGTAACTTCATATGGTTCAGTTTATTGACTCATTTGAACCTCACAACAATCCTGTGTGGTAGATATCCCTATATATCTGTTTTACAGATGATGAAACTGAGATACAGACAGGGTAGTGATTTGCTGGGAGAAGTCATAGCAAGTAAGAGGTAGAACTAGGATTTTAATATCCATGGGGTCTGGTCCAAAGTCCATGCTCTTTTTTCCTTTTTGAGACGGAGTCTCACTTTGTCGCCCAGTCTGGGGAGTGCTGTGGCGCAATCTCGGCTCGCTGCTGTCTCTGCCTTCTGGGGTTCAAGCGATTCTCCTGCCTCAGCCTCCTGAGTAACTGGGGCCACAGGTGCGTGCCACCACGCTTGGCTAATTTTTTGTAGTTTTAGTGCAGACGGGGTTTCACCGTGTTAGCCAGGATGGTCTCTATCTCCTGACCTCGTGATCCGCCCATCTCAGCATCCCAAAGTGCTGGGATTACAGGCGAGAGCTACTGCGCCCGGCCATGCTCTTAACTGCCTCACTCTGATGCCTCTCTAAAAGTACCCCTGTTTCACAGGTCTCTGTGTATGTTAGCAGATATTTGCCATAGTACCATAGTGATCCAATTATAAATGCACACTAGTTATGTTTCTTTCTGAACTACGTTCGTTCTTCTTAGTTTCTTTCTCTGAGGCCTTGGTTTAATTGAAAAGAGGATTAGGAATCTGAGTTTTGTTTCCCCCTTTGCCCTGTGTTACATAATCTTGGGCAAAGGACTAAAGTTTCTTGGCATGCTCATTCTTGTATCTTTTGGATTTTAAAAAATGTATTAAATGCACAAGAGAAGAGCATTGCAGGACTGGGTTCTTAAGTGGCTGGTGATTCCCTGCTCTTTGTAACTAGTAGATTGCCTAATTTGAAGCAGATCAATTTTATTATCATTTGTATCAGTTTATTAGGACATGACAAAGTATCATGGAGTGGGTGGTTTAAGCAACATAAATTTATTCTCTCACCGATCTGAAGGCTAGAGATCTGAAATCAAGGCATTGTCAGAGTTGTTTCTTTCCAGGCCTTTGCTTGGCTCGTAGATGACCATCTCCCTGTGTCTCCGTGTTTTTCCCTCTGTACCTGTCTGTGTCCTAATCTCCTCTTATAAGGACACCAGTCATATTGGATTAGGGCATGCCCATATGACCTCATTTTATCTTAATTAAGTCTTTAAAGGCCTTGTCTCCAAATACAGTCACATTCTTAGGTGGTGGGTATTAGGACTTCAACATATGAATTGGGGTAAGCTGGGGACAGAGTTTTATTATTTAAGATTCTGTCCATTTATCATGTATATTTGTTGTAATCCATGTCAAATTCTGTGTGGAAAAAGAAATAGTTACACATAAAATGAACTTTATGGGAGTTCTGAAATGGGAGAAAGCTTTGAGAATTAGCCAAACCTGTAAGTGACTACTTCATAGACACCATTATTTGTGTTTGGAAAGATACAGGTGTCTTTTCAGAAATTCAGATGGCATGTGTTTCCAACAACCCCAGTGCAGGAAATGCCCTTTGTGTTCGTGAGTTTGACATTTGTGTGTGTGTGATTAAGTGAATGATGACAGATTGGTGTCTCATATACGAGTTAATAATTTAAAAAAATGAGTTGCCATTAGATTAATGGTATAGTGGGAGGTGTAGAGTGCATTCCTGGGATGCTGGCCATCCACATGGCCATCTGACTTAGGAGAGGAGCATCCACCAGTATTTGGTCCATGGATGCTCTGTTGACCAGGCTTGTTCATTTATGAGCAAGTGCTGAAACTGTCTGGAACCTGGGGAAGTCCCAGGTAAGAGAACTGCATTATCAGAGTCAGGCTGTTTTGGTAATAGTGTTTGTTCTGTGAAGAGTCATGGTATAAAATATTATGAGTCACGTATCAAAATATTTTTATAGAAATGTTGATAATTCACTAATACTTTTTAGGTGAAATTCTGTTTTATTGTGATAATTCACAAAGATTGCTGGTGAAATTCGTGATTCCCATCATTACATTTGTGAATCCATTTCCAAATATATTTTGACCACCTCTTGGTTATCAGGCACCAGAGATGTAATAGCGCCTTAAGTTCAAGTTGTTTTTAATAGCCCAAGATCAAAAACAAACAAAAAAGCACTTAGGTTGTTTCAAAGAAGTATCCGAGCCGTCATATAAAGTTTGTCTGTCAAGGTATTATCAGAGGTTTGCAGCTGTCTCTCTCAAGGCAGTGGCAATTTCCTTTGTTATGCTGTGGTCCCTGAAGTAGTTGAAATAGTGACTTTTGCATTTTGTAAACCACAGAGAGTCAACACTTCAAAGAAACATATTTGATCTTCCTTTGTATAAGCTGTTTATACAACTTTGATTATACTTGAGAAATGAGGTATTGTCCAATGTTTATACAATGACAATTCAGGACTTTACCAAAAAAACCCTGGCATATGAGTTGTTCATTCTGACTTCTGAGTTTATAGAAGTTTCAGTTCTGAAGTTTAAGAGGAGTTTCACTTCATCCCTTTTCATTTTGAAGGTAGGAGTTTTTATGATGTCATTGGTATTTAATTTTTAGGACCTTTTGATTTTCAAAGGTCACTGTGATCATTTTGTTCTGTTGATATCAAGTTAAGGCAGTTTTGACTTGGAGCAGTTCTCCGTTTCTCTAATACATAGTCCTTGATATTCATAAACTTCTGTAAGATTGTCCTTTTGAGATCAGTGTTTATTGGTAGATACACTTGATGTGGTCAGGGTTTTTGTTGGTTTGTTTTATTTTTTGTCTTCTGATTTTAATGTATTTTATTTAGGAAGATACACATTTGTGTGTGTGTGTGTATGTGTGTGTATTTAAGTCTTTTCTTGTAATAATTGATATTATCCAGCTAGTCTAAACCTTTTTTTTTCTACAAAGAAGTCTCCAGTGTGACTACTTCCATATTTCACCATTTCCTCAGCTCTCTATTCTTTGTTGTTCTTTGTAGTTTCAGGAAGCCATTGTGTAGACCACACACACACACACACACACACACACACACACACACACACACACACATATTCCTTGGCAAGTTCCTTCTTTAAGCTCATTAGTAATTTTCAGAGATCTCAGAGTTTTAAAAAAGTGTTAATTTACAACCTCCCATGTTTGTTATGATTGTCTAGCATAGTCAGAAATCTGAATTATCTAGAAATTGTGAGCAGCCAAGTACCTTTGATTTTTGGGACTAGTCAAAGGTATGTATCTACTCATAGGAAGGTCTTTGTGAGAATATCTGAAACTCTCAGCTGCCTAGTGATTTTTCACTTTTGATCATGTCTAAACGTACACTTTCCACTCTCTGTTTCTGTGATACCTATAGAATTTATGTGTTTTGACAAACTTAAAAAAAACTTGCTAATGGAAGAGCAAAGGTTTCCTGTGTCTTCCTTAGTCTGCAGTCCAATTCATAGTTATGTTTCAATTCATAGTTACCTTACATTAAACACCTTTTCTGAAGAGATAATTACATCATTTTAATTCATGAAATCTCAAGATTTAAATAGATTTTGAAGGATACATCGAATGCTTGAATCTACAGCATTTCAGCCACATTACTTTTTTTTTTTTTTTTTTTTTTGAGACGGTCTCTCTCTGTCACCCAAGCTTGAGTGTAGTGGCGCAGTTTCGGCTCACTGCAAACTCTGCTTCCTGGGTTCACACCATTCTTATGCTTCAGCGTCCTGAGTAGCTAGGATTACAGGCGTGTGTCACCACACCCAGCTAATTTTTTTGTATTTTTAGTGGAGACGGGGTTTCACCATGTTAGCCAGAATGATCTCGATCTCCTGATCTCGTGGTCTGCCTGCCTTGGCCTCCCAAGAAACCCTGTTTCTTAAAACAGTCTTAACTAGTGAAGACTGTATAGAGAAGTTCCTGAGATGCTAATTATAAAATAAATGATATATTTTATGTTCTAGTTGCTAGCAAATAAAATGTATTTTGTGTTTATATTTCTTTATTCACAGGCAGCTGAAAAAATTGGATGAAGATAGTTTAACCAAACAACCAGAAGAAGTATTTGATGTCTTAGAGAAACTTGGAGAAGGGTGAGTGTAAAGAAACTATGGGTAGGCCATTGGGTCCCAGTCTTTTTCCTGCCTCAGAAGAAGCAGAAGGATATGAACCTTTCAGCATTGCTCTAGGTGGGGTAGAAGGTAAATTTACAGCTTGTGATGTCCTTCTTTGCTTTACTCCAATCCCTATTATAGACAGATTTAATGATTCCTGGTCTTTTTAACACGAAGAATATCTATTGTTTTCTCTTTTGTAGAATCCGTATGATTTTATCTACTTAACAGATAGCACTAATTAGATTATAATTCTATAAGAAATTTTTAAATTTGCTGTTCATAATTTCTGATTGGTATGCAGTAACTGTTGCAATGAAATTCAATTTAATTTAGTATTTTAATATTTGCACCTTTGTGAAATATAGTAAATAAATCAAGCACTATCACCACCTTCACAGCTACTTAGGACATCCACAATCCTGGGTTGGGAGCCAGTGGATTTCGTGAAACACAGATTTGTTAATGCGTTTGTAAAATACTGATGAAGTGATTATTAGTAATGCGCAGTGACCATCATTGACTTTCATGATACAATTAAGTTTACATAATTTTTGTACTTTTATATATCATTTTAATTCAATCCTGTGTATTTATTCCTTCTTCTGTAATGACCAGGAAATTAAAATGTTAATGACACCATTTCTTAAGTTTTTCTTGTTAATTTTTGAATAGGTGATACAATCATGATTCAAAATTTAAAAAAATATTAAGACACATACAATAAAAAAAAAAAACTGCCTCCTACCTCTCTGTGTCTCTTAGCCACCCAGAATCACCGAGGGTAGCGGCTTCTTGTGTGTCTTTCAGAGACAGGCTATGTGTGCGCGGGCGCGCGCGCATGTGTGTTTGTGTGTGTGTGTGTGTGTGTGTGTGTGTCTGTGTGTGTCTGTATTTTTAATCCCTTGGGAGTATTTCTGGTTCACGGGAAGACCCGACATACTAACTTGTAAAAACAACTACCAACTGATGACTATATGCTCTTTAAAATCATTTCCTTTATGTCATTAGATTTTTTTTTTGGGTTTAGTATTTTTTATGTTAGGAGACATATTCAACATTAAACCCAATCCTGGATTACATGAAATGGTTTTTTTTATGATTTACCTCCTTGTAAAAAACATTAGTCATCATCTTTTTGTAAGTTGGAAAAATACTCTTTGGAATCCAGCAAGAAATCAAGCAGAGAAGGGAAGTAAAAATGACACACCAGCTGTGCTGTGAAAAGACAAGTCCAAGATGAATCTGAAGACTGCCAGTTGACTGGCATCATTAAAGGTATGGGGAAATTACAGTCCCTCTACATCTGTTGCCTGCCATTTTCAGCTTCAGCTTGCCATCCTTGCTATTTTCCCTAAGGCAGCAAGGCCGTGACCTTTAATCTAACAATGCTCATAAGTTATACTTAGAATAAGGTCAAGACTGATAGGCGTAATTGACTATGTAACTTATTTCTCTCATTTCTAGTACAGTTTGCTCTTACTACTATAACGTGAGGCAGACCTGGGTTAAAATCCTTGCTCTACTGTTTACTGGTCATAATAGACAAGTGGGCTTAAGCAAATTGCTTACTATTTTGGAGGTTCACAATCCTCATCTGTAAAGTTGGGATAATAATATATCAATTCATAGAGTTAGGTTATTACCTGAGGTAATTGGGGTAAAGTATAGTGCTTATTACAATAATAATGTTCAGTAAGTGGCAACTATTGCTATTCTATTTTAAATGTATCAGCTGAAGCATTTTCAAGACCTCATCATGTCAAGTCTTAAAGTATTTTTAGGTGTTCTTATAGGTAGCTCTGTTTGAGCTGATTGGGTCTGTGGAATGTCTAAGGAGGATTATAGACAGAGAATATATCAGGAATATAATGTAAACAAAAAATAAGCTAACTATGATTTTTTAAATTGTATTTTATTTATTTGTTTATTTATTTATTTTTGTAGAGACGAGGGCTCACTGTGTTGCCCAGGCTGGTCTCGAACTCTTGGCCTTAAGTGATCCTCCTGCCTCAGCCTCCCAAAATGCTAAGATTAGAGATGTGAGCCACTGCACCTGGACAAATTGCGTTTTAGATCTATGGATGTCTTCTGCAAGGAATGTGGAAATTTCCCTATGAAGATATCACCAGGGAGAAAACAAAGCTTCAGATCTTTCTTCCCATACTATCACCTTATTGTTCTAAATAATACCAGATTTCTGGTATTTCTTGGATTTCTGTTATTCTGACTGAATGAACCTAAGCAAGCCTCATTTAACTAGGAATATTTTGAAGGAAGACCTTCACTGCACTTCTTTTCCAAACATGTGACACAATGCTATTCTTTTTTTTTGAGATTAAGTCTTGGTCTGTCACCAGGCTGGAGTGCAATGTCACAATCTCAGCTCACTGCAACCTCTGCCTCCCAGGTTCAAGCAATTCCCCTGCCTCAGCCTCCTGAGTAGCTGGGACTATAGGCACACACCACCACGCCTGGCTTATTTTTTGTATTTTAGTAGAGATGGGGTTTCACCATGTTGGCCAGGATGGTCTTGATCTGATCTTGTGATCTGCCTGCCTCAGCCTCCCAAAGTGCTGGAATTACAGATGTGAGCCACCATGCCTGGCCAGTGCTATTCTTAAATTGTTCTGGAGGATGAATGGTTTGTGAACTCTCACTGACTTGTATCTTGTGAAATGAGCTCTGGCTAAAAAAACTGTTGGATTCTGGAGGCTGCAATCATTCTGTGTTATGAGGATCATATGGATCTGTGGCAGAGTAGAGCCAAAGCTCCAGACCAGGATGAGTGGAGAGCACTTGGGAAGTATTTTCAAGTGGAGCCTAGCACCTTTTTTCTTCTACTTAAAGTTGTATACATTGACTCATTTAAATTTTTATCATAGAATGATAACAAAAGCATCTTGCCCATGGTTTCATAAAAAATGAGTGCTATTGTTAAGACTTGTATCTGGTTAATTTGGCCTCAGATACTGTAATATTTCCATTTTTCTACATAGATCCTTGCCTTGCATGGCTTATGTAAAACACCTACTTCTCCATTCTCTGCTGTCAGTTGTAATTCATTGAATCATCGCATTTTGTTGTAGGGAATCAAGTTTTAAGGGACTTGCTTGTGAGTATGATTGCTGAAATCTTCTAACCCCCCCCCATCCCCACCTTCAGAATACTGTAAATGCAGTATATGGAATCAGGAATCTTAATTTCATATGAGCTGTCAGAGTTTTCCTTGCTATCAGGATGCATAGGGAGGTATGAAGAGTGTTCTGGTCAAGATTGCTGAGTGAGTGTATGCAGAGAACTTTCTAATACATGAGAATAATGAGTGAAAATTATTTTAAATATAAGGATATATAGACAGCTGTGGACAAGGGATAGGAAAGAAATCTAAATAATCAGTGGAGACTAAAGCATGCCTTATCCTTGTCAGGAGATTGCATTTCAGCTTCCTGCATGAAGTTGGGGGCTGGAACTTGGCTCTCTGTCTGTGAACTAAAGCTGAAATAAATTTGCCTGACCACAACCAGAAAGTGTCATTTGCCTGTGGCCTAGGGAAAAAATGGATATACTGGTTCGATAATAGGAACTGAGCTTGGATTGTATTTAAGTATGGTATCTTGAAGGGCAAAAACCCCAAACTCTGAATATAAGACCTGGTTTAAGTTGTATATCCCAGACGACTGTACTGAGAAAACCATGAAATCATCTGACAGTTGAGTGTGGTATAGAGGAAAATCATTCAAGAGAAAATGAAATCTGTGCAAGGAAATCTACTGCCATGAGATAATCAGCAGAATGAGAGAATTCACACTGAAGGAAAAAGAAATAATGGAGCAATCTCAAAAAGAATTTAATATGATTACAATTTTTGAAAAGATCAACGAGGAGATAACATTTTTAAAAGAACATCAGATTATTAACATGATTATTAACACATTTGCCCAAAGGCAGATAAAAAGTGGGGAATCTTGGCAATGAAAACTACGACAATTGAAGTTTTAAAAGCCCAATAAATTGGATAAACAGTAAACTAGACAAACTGACAGGAGAATTTGTGAATTGAAAGATAGAAATGATACTGATCACAACATGCAGAGCAGAGAAATACAGTGTTGGAAACCACGAAGACAACATAGATTGAGGAGGTCTAATACAGTTTCAGTAGGAATTCTAGAAGAAGATCCTAGAAGTGATAGAGGAAATAATCACATAATAATCCTGAGAGTTTTTCATTCTTGAGGAAAGACACGAGCCCTCAGATTGAAGAAGTTTATGAAGTGCCAGATCAACTCCTAGTTATATTACAGTAGAATAGTAGACTGTTAAGGACAAAAGAAACCTTAAAAGCTATGGGGAGATTACCCATGGAAAATGATAATCTGATGAAAGCAGACTTCTCAGCCACAATCAATGTTGGAACACTGCAACAACAGTGCTGAGGGAAAGCTGTTGTCAATCCGGTATCCAACCAAACTATCATTCTAGAGTGGAGGTGAAATAAAGACAGTTTCAGACATACAGGAGCTAATTTATCAAGAATGCCTTTGGATGGAAGTAACAATACCCAACAAACAGTGGCTAACCAATAAAGACATTAAGAACCAAATAATACATCTAGGGGTGTGAGATTCGAGAAGCGGTTAATTGGCTTGACACTGGTTTGACATCTGGGCAATTCTCATAGTCTCAAATGGCTGCATTAGTTTCAAGCATCATCTCTTGCATGGCAGTAACCAAAGTAAGAAGGGAAGTGGCAGGTGGAAATGGGCCTTCTTGTGTGCTTGTCTCCTACTAGGGAAGAAAGTCTTCCCAGAAACCTTTCAGCAGAATTATTTTCAAATTTCAGTGGCCAGAACTGGGTGACATGTTTGCCACTAGTTCCGTCACCGGCAGAAGGGAATAGGAATTCTGTGAGTGGCTTGGACTACCATGGTATATCTCCTGGGACCAAGCACATCACCACTGTAACAAATTAGGAGGTTATTTTAGCAAGGAAGAAGGGACACATGCTCAACAGTTGGCTCTGTCTGGCAAAAAGTATTTGGTGTGATATTTAAGGATCATTATGCTACTTTTGCAAGTATGACAGCTTCTAATGGAATGGAATTTTTTTTATGTGCTCTGCATAGACTTAAAAAGTTTTATGTTACTTTCACATTGAAACAGTTCATGAGCATCTATTTGGCAGTTAGAGTATTCTACTTTGACATAGTAGGTGGCACTGTTATTTTGATTTTTTTTTTCACCAAGACAGTGTGAAGATACAGGTGTGTTGGGAAATATGGAAGAGAGTTTACTCAGTATATTTCACGGACAGCTGCCCAGGATTCCAATGAAAATGTTATCTGTATAAAGTGATGATGGTCTCTCATTTGACCATCACAAATGAGATACCATCACATCTTGTAAGGTAGTTTGTATTATTGTCCTTTTACAGATGAGAAAATTCAGGTACAACAAGGTTAATAAGGTGTAAATGATAGCTAAATGTAGTGTTGGTAGGACTCAAATCCAGCTTCTTTACTTTCAAAATCTAGTGGACTTGTAGCCTCCAAATTGACTAGATACATAAACTTTATTTTGATGTTAAGCTGTTAAGGGAAGATGGAGTAGGAAGCAAAGAGTGTGTGTGCTGTGTTTACCTGATACTAATATTAAACAGGCTTAGATTTTAATTAGTTTCCATAATATTTTAAGTATTATTGTAAGTAAGAGGAGCAAGGACAGAAAGATCTTGTGGTACTAGAATGAATGCAATAAAACAAAGACTGCCACTTCCATATTGTACCCCAGTATAGATGCGGAGACAACATAAGCTTTGTTTTCAGACACACCTGGGTTCAAATCCTGGACTGATAACACAACTGGTTTCAAATCCTGGACTGATAACTTATGTGACCTTGGGCAAATCATAAACCCCTTTGAACCTTTTTACATTTACCTGTAAAATAGGGATCATCATCTCATCTTCATTTTTTGTAGGAATGAATTGAGATGGTGTACAGTCTAGCAGATAGCAGGTATGCAGTGCATGGCAGCTACTATATTACCATCTCATAATAATACATTCATTACAGTTTTGAATGTGAAGCTTTCAAGATGCCATTTTGTTGTAGTTCTCTTGACAGTTTTTTCCCAAAAAGTATTTTAGCTATCTTAGTTTTGTAAGTGTATATGTATTAGGCACTTAGGGATATATGTTAGAACTATCAGTTGCTTGTGTTTTACCACTTCTTATATCTTGGCTTGCTTTGACTTTATAAATGTTCTTCTTCTCCCAAATTTATAGGTCCTATGGCAGTGTATACAAAGCTATTCATAAAGAGACGGGTCAGATTGTTGCTATTAAGCAAGTTCCTGTGGAATCAGACCTCCAGGAGATAATCAAAGAAATCTCTATAATGCAGCAATGTGACAGGTAAAGGCGTGTGGGCTTCCTTTGGGGAGAATGTGGTTTTGAATTAGCTATGATTGTGTAGAGTTTGATACCTAGAGACACATTTACTTAGATATTTTCAGAAGGGAGAATTCAATGGAATCACTGTACATTTTCTTTTCAGAAAAAAATGTGATGATAATGGTTGTTTTTGTAGCTAAACCTCCATAATTTTTATGCATGGTGTTTTGTTTTGTTTTTTTTTTTCAATTTTTCTTTCTTTTTTTTTTTTTTTTTTAGACAAAGTCTCGCTCTGTCGCCCAGGCTGGGGTGCAGCAGTGCAATCTCGGCTCATTGCAACCTCCACCTCCCAGGTTCAAGCGATTCTTAAGCCTCAGCCTCCCAAGTAGCTGGGACTACAGGCATGTGCCACTACTCCCAGCTAATATTTTTGTATTTTTAGTAGAGATAGAGTTTCACCATATTGGTCAGGCTGGTCTCAAATTCCTGACCGTAAATGATCTGCCTGCCTTGGCCAAATCCCAAAGTACTGGGATTACAGGAGTGAGCCACCATGCCTGGCTTTTTTTCTTTTCTTCAGTGAGCCCTTTTAGAAACTAGGAAGAAGAGGCAGAAGGTGGTGCTTGCTTTTTTGTGTGTGTGTGTGTGTGATAATGATCTTTTTTACTTCCTATTGAGAAAACATTTCTACAGAGATAGCTAAGAACAGATAATGCAAATGTTGTTTAGTTCTAGAAACCTTAGAATATCAGGTAAATCTATAAAAAAAAGAGTAGTTATGTATATACTGCTGTTTGTTCCTTCACATTAAAAAAAATTATTCTAGATGAGAGTACTTAAGTATTTATTTTTGAGGAACTAACATTTGTCAAATGTTGTAGGCAGGAAGTCAGACCAAAAGACAACCACAGAAAATCACGTGGTTTGCTCTGAAATTCCATGACAACATGGGTTGGTCACTGATAGAGCAGGCTTCCCCAGCACTGTTTAGATTAGAGACAAACACAAAGTTAGGGGCAATGCCAGCTCTAGGGAGTTGAAGATGGGTGAGAAATTCTCTCAGTTGAAGCTGCATTCATTCTTCTGAAGGCTTTTTGGTCAGCAGATCAACTTAGTACCCGCTGTTTGCAAAACTTCTACATTAAGGTTTAGGGGGGCTACCTACCAAAAAATTAGTCCAGAAGCCTTTCAGTCTCACAGACTTGGGAAGGTAGTCCTTTCTTTTTTCTCTCCCTCCTTTTTTTTTTCCCTTCTATTTTTGTGATTACTGTCTACTAGATAAAATGCCCATTTTTCTTGATTGGATTGACCAGATTAAGGTGGCAGTTTTCCATTTGCTTCTTTTTCAGATACATTTTGGAAGTTCTTTCCATTTGGCAAATTGGGACTTAGAGTCACTTTCGATAGACTGTGCAGGAGCTGTGTTCCAAACAGAGTGTGGAAATGTCTTTAATTAAAGAAGAGATATTTTCAAGAGTCTACTCTGTGTTAAGCTCTGTAAGGAATACAGTGAAATACAGAGCAGAGTCCTTGTGCTCTGGGAGTTTATAGATATATATATATATAATATATATATATATATATATATACACATATATATATATATATGTAGAGAGATCTAACCAACAATGCAAGATACTGTCAGTATTGTATTACAGGGAGAGTAAATGTGTTGATATTTACCTTAGACGCTTTTTTCATTAATATTTAATGTGTGTGTGTGTTTTGCTGTCCTTGTCACTGGCGTGTTTCCCAAGGTTTGAAGAGGAAATTCTAAGAGTTCTGAGTTAATGAAGCCAATTTGGTTTTAGCATCAGTTGTTATGAAACTTTATTTGGCCATGATAACAATCTAGCCAGTTAAAGCTGGCAGTTCTCAGAGGGCACATTATTTTATTTTAATAGGATATTTGATATTTCTCTGAAATTTCTTGTTTGGTATCTCTCTTCCAGCTCGAGACCTAAAATTCCAGGTTTGATCCTGAACATTTTTTCTTTATAATAGATTGTAGTGTGTGTATGTTTTCATTACAAAGTACATATGACTTCTTAGAAAAATTCAAATGAATAGAAAAGAAAATCACTTTCCCTTTGGAGAAATCATCTTTTTTTTTTTTTTTTTTTTTTTAAGACAGAGTCTCCTCGCTCTGTCGCCCAGGCTGGAGTGCAGTGGCGTGATCTCGGCTCACTGCAAGCTCCAGCTCCTGGGTTCATGCCATTCTCCTGCCTCAGCCTCCTGAGTAGTTGGGACTACAGGTGCCCACCACCATGCCAGGCTAATTTTTTGTATTTTTAGTAGAGACAGAGTTTCACCGTGTTAGCCAGGATGGTCTCGATCTCCTGACCTCGGGATCCGCCTGCCTCAGCCTCCCAAAGTGCTGGGATTACAGATGTGAGCCACTGTGCCTGGCTGAAATCATCGTTCTTAAATACTGCTTGATACACATATTCTTCCAAATCACTTTGGAGTTTTACAATAATTACTGTTTCGTAGCCTGCTTTTTTTTTTTTTTTTTTTTTTTGAGACGGAGTCTCGCTCTGTCGCCCAGGCTGGAGTGCAGTGGCGCAGTCTCGGCTCACTGCAAGCTCTGCCTCCCAGGTTCACGCCATTCTCCTGCCTCAGCCTCTCCGAGTAGCTGGGACTACAGGCGCCCGCCACCACGCCCGGCTAATTTTTTGTATTTTTAGTGGAGACGGGGTTTCACTGTGGTCTCAATCTCCTGACCTCGTGATCCGCCCGCTTCGGCCTCCCAAAGTGCTGGGATTACAAGCGTGAGCCACCGCGCCCGGCCCGTAGCCTGCTTTTTTGTTTGTTTGTTTTTGTAAACACAATATCTTCTCATGTTATCACATACTCCTCAATAACATTTTTCATGCATTCACGATATTTTATTATATGGCTATAGCATTCTTTGTTTTTTTTGAGATGGAGTCTTGCTCTATCGCCCAGGCTGGAGTGCAGTGGCGCAATCTCGGCTCACTGCAACCTCTACCTCCTGGGTTCAAACAATTTTCCTGCCTCAGCCTCCCGAGTAGCAGGGACTACAGGTGCACACTGCCATGCCTGGCTAATTTTTTGTATTTTAGTAGAGACAGGGTTTCACCATCTTGCCCAGGCTGGTCGCAAACTCCTGAGCTGAGGCAATCTGCCCGCATCGGCCTCCCAAAGTGTTGGGATTACAGGCATGAGCCACTGCACCTGGCCCTGTATCATTATTTCTTAAATAAACTCCCTAATGTTGGATGGACATTTAGATGATATCTAAATTTCCACTTTTGTCAATAGTGCTATGATGGTAACTATTACTTTTTGAACATTTATGATTCTTTTTTGAGGATAAATTGTAGACATAGAAATGCTGGTTAAAGGATCCACCGTGTTTTTTATACTTTCGGGATTTATTACCCTCCAGAAAAGCTATACCATTTTGCATTCTTATCAAGAGGTTGCCCATTTTATCCTTAACTATGAATAATTGTTCTTTCCGGATGAGGAATTAATTTTTATATACTTAATAGCATGAATTAAGAGATGTTTGAAGGCCATTTTATTAATTTGTATTGTCTCTCTCTCTCTAGCCCTCATGTAGTCAAATATTATGGCAGTTATTTTAAGAACACAGACTTATGGATCGTTATGGAGTACTGTGGGGCTGGTTCTGTATCTGATATCATTCGATTACGAAATAAAACGGTAGGTTTACCTTCTAGAACAATGCAACTGAGCTAGTTTCTTATGCCATCTTCTTTTTTCTGCCTCTTTTTCAGGGCATTCTCCTACTAGAGAGACGACTGTCAGATTTCCCCTTTTCCATGGTTATTTTCCATCTGTATTCTTTTTTTTTTTTTTTTTTTTTTTTTTTTTTTTTTTTTTTTTTTTTGAGACGGAGTCTCGCTCTGTCGCCCAGGCTGGAATGCAGTGGCGCAATCTCGGCTCACTGCAACCTCCGCCTCCCGGGTTCACGCCATTCTCCTGCCTCAGCCTCTCCGAGTAGCTGGGACTACAGGCGCCCGCCACCACGCCCGGCTAATTTTTTATTTGTATTTTTAGTAGAGACGGGGTTTCACCGTGGTCTCGATCTCCTGACCTCGTGATCCGCCCGCCTCGGCCTCCCAAAGTGCTGGGATTACAAGCGTGAGCCACCGCGCCCGGCCTTTCCATCTGTATTCTTTTATGTCTCCTAAGTGTGACAGCTTTTTTTTTTTTTTTTTTTTTTTTTTTAAAGACAAGAGTCCCCTGTCACCCAGTCTGGAGTGTAGTGGCACAGTCATAGCTCACTACAGTCATAGCTCTACCTCCTGGGCTCCAGTGATCCTCTCACTTCAGGCTCCTGAGTAGCTGGGACTACAGGCGTGTACCACCATGCCCAGCTAATGTTCTGTTTTGTTTTTTAATTTTTTTTTTTTTTTTGTGGAGATGGGGGTCTCACTATGTTGCCCAGGCTGGTTTCGAACTCCTGGCCTCAAGCAATTTTCCCACCTCGGCCTCCCAAAGTGCTGGGATTACAAGTGTGACCCCCCCATGCCTGGCAATGTGGCAGTTTTGACACCAACTTAGTCCA
Organism: Hylobates moloch; assembly: GCF_009828535.3. Classification (NCBI taxonomy): domain Eukaryota; kingdom Metazoa; phylum Chordata; class Mammalia; order Primates; family Hylobatidae; genus Hylobates; species Hylobates moloch. The sequence continues at coordinate 15,771,455 of NW_026652296.1, read as the reverse complement.
GTGATTTTTAGCATGCTTTGGTTATTTCTTACTGGGAAAAAAATGACTGTTAAATCTTGGTTATAGAATGAATTTTAAATGTTTAAATTTGGATTTGGATTTGGGTTTCTGCTTCTACCTAGCATGTTCACAGATTAACTTCCTCTATTTCCTGTTAATCAGAGAATAATCCCTTTATGAAAGATGATTTGCTGATACTGTGGTTGCCAGTGTAAGACCTAGGAGTCATGGGTTCTAGTTCTGGTTCAGTTACTTAATCTCTTTATGTATTCATTCAGTAAATATTTCTTGAACACTGTTTTAGGCCTGAAGGATCTAATAGTAAATAAAACAGATGACAACTCTGCTGTCATGGTAGTGTACTTTGGAATAGGGCAACAAAAGCAAATTAATGGTAACTATTAATAGAAAAGATATAATAATGATATATACTATGAAGAAAATGAATGAGGATGAAGTGATGGTAAAGTTGTGGAGACTGGTGGACTGTTTTAGAGTAGATAGTTGAGGAAGATCACTCAGAAGTGGTGATGTTTACAGGAAGACTCAAATGACAAAAAGGAGCTAAGAGTCCTGAAGGAACATTGTAGGTGGGCAGTAACGAGTGCAAAGACCTTGAGGCTAGAATGAGTTTGGCATGTCTGAGTGATAGAAGGGCTACCATGACTAGAAGGGAATAGGCAAAGGAGAAGCTGTAGGAGATGAGGTTTGACAGGTGAGCAGGGCTAGATGGTATTGGATATTGTAGGTCATGGGAATGAGTTTGAATATTATCCCAGGTACGATAGGAAACCATTGCTGGATTCTAAGCAAGTGAGCAAGTCATCTGATGTATGTTTTAGAAAGATAACTCTGGGGCTGGGTGTGGTACCTCATGCCTGTAATCCCAGCACTTGGGGAGGCTGAGGCGGAGGATTACTTCAGTCTAGGAGTTTGAGGCCAGCTTGGGCAACATAGTGAGACTTCGTCTCTACAAAAGAAAAAAGAAAAAAAAAATTTGTCAAGTGTGGTGTCCTGCGCCTGTAGTCCCAGCTAACTTTTGGGGTGTGATGGAGGTTGAGGTGGGAGGATTGCTTGAACCCAGGAGGTTAAGGCTGCTGTGAGCTGTGATTGTGCCACTGCACTGCAGCCTGGGCAGCAGACCAAGACTCTGTTTCAAAAAATAAAAAAGATAACTCTAACTTCTGGGTAGATTGTGGGTGGATAAGAGGAGAAGCAGGGAAAATCTTAGCCTGTAGTTTTTTTGTCTTAATAAGAAAAATAAGAATAATAATATCTGTATTACATATTTGCAAAGTTGGGAAAATTAATTTAAATATGTAAAAGTACTTTGTAAATTGTGAGGTGCTATACAAATTATAAGGTGAGGATGTTTTAAAACTGAGTTATAACTTTTGGATTATTCATATACTATCTTCTTAATTTACATTATTCAGAATTAGTGTGTTTGCTTAATCAAATAGCAAGTTCTTTAGGAATAATATCCTAACATAAGATATATGTAAAGAAGTTCCAAAACTGGAATAATTTATTGAATTAAACATTGGACTTCAGGGCTTCTTATATGCAGCATTAAGTCAATTTATTTCAGGTATTTTAAACCAGTCCAAAATTAATTTTGATGGCACTTTGGTTTTTTTTTTTTTGCCATTGTAATAGTAGGTTATTATATTTAAGAAATTTTAACTTAATTACTCAGTGCTGGTTTTTTTTTTTTTTTTTTTTTGAGACAGTCTCCTCGCTCTGTTGCCCAGGCTGGAGTGCAGTGGTGTGATCTCAGCTCAGTGCAAGCTCCGCCTCCCAGGTTCATGCCATTCTCCTGCCTCAGCCTCCCTAGTAGCTGTACTCCCTAGTATAGGCGCCCGCCACCACGCCTGGCTAATTTTTTGTGTATTTTTAGTAGAGACGGGGTTTCACCGTATTAGCCAGGATGGTCATGATCTCCTGACCTCGTGATCTGCCTGCCTCGGCCTCCCAAAGTGCTGGGATTACAGGCGTGAGCCACCGTGCCCGACCTAAGTGCTGATTTTTAAATTACTACACGTTATTTTGCCAAATGGTATAACTTTGCCCCATCCACCATGATATCCACTAGCTGCGTGTGGTTATTAAGGACTTAAAATGTGGCTAGTCTGAACTGAGATATGCTGTCAATATAAATTATACACCAGAGTTTGAAGAATTATTGCCAAAAAAATTGTAAACAAAAATCTTTGATTTTTTTCATATTGATGACATGGTGGAGTGATAATATTTTGGATAAATATGGTTAAGTAAAGCAGATTTTCAAAATTAATTCTTTCTTTTTTCTTTTTTTTTTTTTTTTTGAGATAGAGTCTTGCTCTGTTGCCCAGGCTGGAGTGCAGTGGTGTGATCATAGGTCACTGTATGTTGGAACTACTGGGCTCAAGTGATCCTCCTGCCTCAGCCTCCTGAGTAGCTGGGATTACAGCACCAGCCACTGCGTCTGCTTGTTTCCTTTTCCAATGTGGCTATTAGAAAATTAAAAATTATATTTGTGGTTCCCATTATATTTCTATTAGGCAGTGCTACTTTAACTGATTAACTTAGCTGGTTAGAATAAAGAGGTGGTAAGTCAAGTCATGAGCTTTGTTCTCTTCCACTACAGAAGGCACCCCAGACTCTAGCCTACTACCTTGCCAATAGTGTTTGCCTGGACTTTAGTGAAAGCTTTATCATTTCTCTCTGACCTTTGGCATAAATGACTTAACTTGTCTGTGCCTCAGCTTCATTATGTATAAAACGATGATGATAATAATAGTTCCTCTACCTCATTTAGTTGTTATAAGGATGAAATGAGATTACAAACATAGTGCTTAGCATAGATTAAACTCTTAATAATGGTTAGCCTTTATTTATTTATTTATTTATTTATTTATTTATTTATTTATTTTTGAGACAGAGTCTGACTGTGTCACTCAGGCTGGAGTGCACACGATCTCAGCTCACTGCAACCTCCACCTCCCGGGTTCAAGTGATTCTCCTGCTTCAGCCTCCTGAGTAGCTGGATTACAGGCGCCTGCCACCACGCCCGGCTGATTTTTGTATTTTTAATAGCGACAGGGTTTTACCATGTTGGCCAGGCTGGTCTTGAACTCCTGGCCTCAAGTGATCTGTCTGCCTCGGCCTCCCAAAGTGCTGAGATTACAGGCATGTGCCACTGTGCGTGGCTTTTTTTCATATTATTAGCATAGTACCTGGCACTTATTAAATATTGATTGATAATATTAGAGGTGTTAAATTATGACATCTTATATTAATTGATTTTATGACACTCTTAAAGAAAAGTTATATTCCTACTTTATAGATTGGGAAACAGGCTAAGAGAAGGTCAGTAACTTGCTTAAGTCACATGAAAGTAGAGCTAAGAGTAAAAGCTATGTCTTCCTAGTCCCAAATCCTATATTTTTTGCACCAGAGCACACTGCATTTCACATCTGAGTTGTTTGTCAGAAGGGGAACTGTGTAACAGTTTGTTGATAGATTTTGTTTAGGACTGGTGTTGGGTCTGCAGAAAGTCTATATTGGACAGATCAGATATTCTATACTAGTTTTTAGCATTCTCACTTTCATTTATTTATCATCGTTCAACAGATATTTTTTTCAGTGCCTACTGTGTGCCAGGTGGCTTTATTCGTATTAGGGAAACAAAAGTAAACAAATCAGACATTTTTAGGAGCTTGTGTTTCTAACAGGGATGACATCACATACATAGATAAATAATGGGTAATATGTCAGATGGTAGTATACTGCAGTGACAAGGTAATTTAAGGGAATAGAGTATGAGCTAGAAATGGAGTAAGAAAGCCCTCTCCATTTTCTGAGGAGGTGATATTTGGGCAGATTACAAACTGAGGAAGCAAACTGGATAGACATCAGGATGAAGAGAATAGGCAGTTGAAAAGTCCCAGAAAGGGGAATGTGCTTAGAGTGTTTGAGGAACAGCAAGGAAGCAAGCCCTTGTTGAAACAGATTGAGCAAGGTAGAAGGTGGTAGAAGATGAAGTTAAAGAGGTAGCTGGGAGCCAGATCATGTAAAGCCTTGGTAAGGACTGACTTTTGTTTTAAGTGAGTTAGGAAGACATTGGTAGGTTTTGACTCTGGCTTACATTTTAATTATAGCTTCTGTGTGGAAAATACATTGTAGAGTGTCAAGAGCAGAAGCAAAGAAGCCAGTGAGGAGATTATGAGAATAGTGCAGGCAGGACACAATGGTGACTTGGACCATGGTGATTACAGACAGTGTATTTGGATATATAGTATTTTGAAGATAGAGAAAAGTCAAGGATGACTTCAAGGTTTTTGACCAGAGCAACTGAAAGAATAAAGTTTCCTTTTACTGAGAGAGGGAGGACTGTGGGAGAAGTAGAAGGTTGGATGGATCAGAGGGAGAGGGGTAAGGTGATAGACATAGAGTTTGATTTTGACATGTTATGCTTATGATGCTGGCTAGGTATTCTAGTTGGAGATAAATAAATCTGATTGAGGGGAGATCTGGTATGGAAATATAGCCTTGGGAGTGGTCAGTGTATCTGGTATAAGCAGTCAAATGCTGTTCACAGGTTGAATAAGATCTGTTTATATTAAAGAAAGGTGTTTGGATCTGATTTTTTGTCCTTTTTCTAATGCGCTGATGTAAACTGATAGAATTTGAACCTCTTATTCTTTTTTCAGTTAACAGAAGATGAAATAGCTACAATATTACAATCAACTCTTAAGGGACTTGAATACCTTCATTTTATGAGAAAAATACACCGAGATATCAAGGCAGGAAATATTTTGCTAAATACAGAAGGACATGCAAAACTTGCAGATTTTGGGGTAGCAGGTCAACTTACAGTAAGTAAAAATATTACTTGTATTGATAATTTTCAGTTCTGTCCTGAGAAGCAGTTCCTTTTATTTACCTATTTTTAAAATATAATACTTGACTTAATTGTATTAGTAAAAAATCACAGAATCTGCCAATAAGTTACAAAAGAGCTAGTCAGTGGGTTATTTTAGGTCTTTTCCTGGGGTTCAGGTCACATAGCTTAACTTTAACTTTTATAAAGATGAAAAGTAAAACAAGAAATGATAGATTACTCTAGTGCACTACATCAACATATTTATAAAAGGAAGAAAAATTAAGTCCAAACTGCTTTCCTTGACTAAGACATAACATCATCTCATTCAACTTCCAGGTAGTACTTGGCAGTTACTGTACTGAAAACACTCTCTTCGTTTGAGTCCAGAATACAGTCTCTTGATTCTTCTCCTGCCTAACTAGTGCGTGGAAGTGAAAAAAGAAAAAAAAAAAGCTTGTTTTCAAAATAGGAAGTCTAGAATTATTTGATTCTATAAAATACATAAGTATATATGAAAGTATATATAGAAAAATAGAAACAGTTCTAGGCAGGTACACTCTAAAATTTGCAAAAATATTACATATCAAGTGGTTTTCTTGGGTGGTAGAATGAATATATATAGTGTGTGTTTAGAACTGGTGTTATGTGCAGTTTTTATTTATTTATTTATTTTTTTATTATAAGTTTGCCTGGGACATGTTAGGGAGCCTCAGGTATTGTAACAGCACAGAAATTGCTTTGATGTTTAAAATAAATTAGAACCTTATTCAGTATTATGATTTGTGGGCTCTCCAAAAAGTTTTGTTGTTAACACACAAGTAAACAGTACCAGACAATATTACCTAAACCACAGTCTTAGTCAGGAAACCAAATTGAAAAAATACACCCTCTGATGGTCTATAAAATAATATAATATTGGCCAGATGCAGTGGCTCATGCCTGTAATCCCAGCACTTTTGGAGGCTAAGGTGGGAGGATCACTTGAGGTTAGGAGTTGAAGACCAGCCTGGCCAACATGGTGAAACCCCGTCTCCACTAAAAATACAAAAATTAACCGGACATGGTAGCGCATGCCTGTAATCTCAGCTACTTGGGAGGCTGAACCTGGGAGATTACGCCATTGCACCCTGCATTCCAGCCTGGGCAACAGAGTGAGACTCCATCTCAAAAAAAAAAAAATGTGTATGTATGTGTGTGTATATATATGTGTGTGTGTGTGTGTGTGTGTATGTGTATATATATGTGTATGTATATATATGTGTATATATACATACACATGTGTGTGTATATGTGTATATATACATACACGTGTGTGTATATATATGTGTATATATATACACGTGTGTGTATATATATATGTGTGTATATATATATGAGTATCCATTCCATTTAGTAATAATTTTAGTAATTGATTGATTATCCAATAATGACTTACAGTGTTCTTATTGCTGTAATGCCTGCCTTGGCAGAATTTTTCTCCCCTTTAAATGTGTACAATTCAGTGTTTAGTATATTCACAAAATTGTGCAGCTATCACCAATGTCTAATTCCAGAACATTTTCATCATCCTCAAAATAAACTGTACCCTGTAGCTGTTAGTCCCTATTCTCCTCCGAGCCCTTGACAACCACTAATCTACTTTCTGTCACTATAGATTTGCCTATTCTGAATATTTCATATAAATAGAATCATACACAATGTGCCCTTTTGTTTCTGGCTTCTTTTGTTTAACATAATGTTTTCGAGTTCATCTGTGTTGTAACATGCATCAATTCTTCATTCCTTTTTATTGCTCAGTAATATTCCATCATGGCTGTAACACATTTTGTTTACTTATTCATTGGTCGAATATTTAGATCGTTTCTGCTTTTTGGCTGTTAGGAATAATGCTACTATGAAATTTGTATACAGGTTTTTATGTGAACCTTTGTTTTCATATGATACACAGAGTTGCTGGGTCACATGGTAACTCTGTGTTTAATTTTTTAAGGAACTGCCAAACTGTTTTCCAAAGTGGCTCACAATTTTGTGTTCCCTGCTGATGTATGAGAATTCCAACTTGTCTGTATCCTTGCCAACATTTTCTTTTTTGTGTTTTTGATTATAACCATCCTAGTGAGTATGAGGTAGTATCTCTTTGTGGTCTTGATTTGCATTTTACTAATGACTAGTGATGTTGACTGTCATTTTTTCTGCTTATTGGACATTTGTGTATCTTTGGGAAAATGTCTATTTAAATCTTTTGCCCATTTTTAATTGGGTTATTTACCTTGTTATTGTTGAATTGTAAGAGTTCTTTATATATTTTAGATGTAAGTCTCTTATGTACATGACTTGCAAATATTTTCTCTCATTCTGTGGGTTGTCTTGAAGGTGTCCTTTGAAATACAACATTTTTAAATTTTGGTCATGTCTAGTTTCTTTTTTCTTTTGTTGCTTGTGCTTCTGGTGTCACATCTAAGAAATCATTAGCTAATGCAGGATTTCTTTGAAGTGTTTAATAGTTCTAGCTCTTATATTTAGATCTGTAATCTGTTTTGAGTTAGTTTTCATGGTGTGAGATAGGCATCCAGTTTCATTCTTTTACATGTTGATACATAGTTGTTCCAACATTTGTTGAAAAGACTGTTTTTCTTTGTTGAAATGTATGAGTTTATTTCTATGCCTTCAATTCTATTCCATTGACCTATACGTCTGTCCTTGTACCAGTTCTATGCTGTCTTGATTACTGTAAGTTTGAAGTAAGTTTTGAAATTGGTTAAGTGTGAGTGTTCCAACTTTGTCCTTCTATTTCAAGATTGTTTTGGCTGTTCTGGGTCCCTTGTATTTCCACATAAATTTTAGGATCAGCTTGTCAATTTCTGCAGAAAAGGCCATTGGGATTTTGGTAGACATTATTTTGAATCTTAAATCAGCTCGAAAATACTGCCATTTTGGCAATATTGTCTTCTGATCTATGAACATAAGCTGTCTTTCCATTTATTTAGATTTTCTTTAATTCTTTTAGCAATGTTTTATAATTTGCAGTGTACAAGTTTTGCATGTATTTGGTTAAATTTATTCCTAAGTAGGTTGTACTTTTCGATGCTATTTTAAATGGATTTGCCTTATTTTCAGATTGTTCATTGCTAGTGTAACATACAATTGATTTTTGTATATTATCTTGTGTCCTGGCACCTTGCTGGACTTGTGTTTTTGTTTTATTTTTTAATTAACTGTGAACATGTATGTTGTTTTGTTAAAAAAAATGAGATTTTTTTTCCTTCACTAAAATAAACTGAAACTGTAGTATAAGATGATCTGACTTGGCTGTTTGGTTGTGAAACCTCCAGTACTACCAAGTTTAGGCCCCTCTCCGGTCTCTTGTCTAGAGGCTGTAGGCCTTGTTGGCAGCCTTCTGGGAAGTGGTGGCGGTGGTGGCAGTGGGGATTGTTAGCATGTTAATGCTCATTTAATGTTCCTGATTCACAACACCACGCACACTCTCTATAGTCTAGAGATCCTCGGTTTCACTCCCCAGAGAATACACCTCCAGTCTAATGCCACGGTGGGGCAAGGGAAGCCCACTAGTTGGGAGAGGAGGGTTTAGGGTGCTTAGCTGCTGCTTAACTCTTTCAACCCAGGCTTCCTATTTGGACGTCCATTTTCACCCCTCTTTTCTCTACCTGATGCCACCAATTTCTAAGCCTTTTGGAGGGGTTGGTGTTAAAATCAGATTGTTTCCTAGTTTTCCTGGCGACTGACTGAGGATTCCATCTTATAGTCTGTTCAGTTAGTTACTATTGGGCCATCTGCTCTCCAGCTTTTAAAATTTTGTGGCTGTGATTGTTTTCCCCTTTGTTTTTTTATTCTTGTAGATTTACTCTTAAAAAACAATCCTTTTAGTATCTTTTTGAGTGAGTTTTGAGAGATAGTGAAAGTAAAATGTATTTGCTCAAGCTGTCATCTTTACCCAAGACTCTAATATTATTTCTGGTGGCAACATGGGTATTTCATTGTATGGATATAGCATGATTTATTTAACTCTTTCCCTACAGTTGGATGTTGGGTGCCCATTAAGGTTGCTTAGAGTTTTTTCACCACTATAAACATAAACTCTGTGATTAACATTCTTGCAACTAAATTTTGCAGCATTTCCTTGAGTAAATCCTTAGGATAATTTATTTACATTGGAATCTGGGTCAGAAAATATGTGAATGTATATTGGCAAAGTGCTTTTGATGCATAGTGCTGAATTTCTTCTAGAAGTGAACAATTTCAGTTTCCAACTTCAGTATATAAATGTGCTCTTTTCCCCTCATATTTGCTAATGCTGAATGGGCGGTAACTTGTATCTTCCCTGCTATTTCTCAAAGCAGTTCACATATTTTTGCATTTGATTATTGGCCATTTATAACAATTCATTTGTAAATGTTCATTTTCGTGTGTGTCAGTTTTCCTTTTTTTTTGGGAGACAGGGTCTTGCTCTGTCACCCAGCCTGGAGTGCAGTGGCACAATCACAGCTCACTGCAGCCTCAACCACCAGGCTCAGGTGATCCCCCCACCTTGGCCTCCTGGGTAGCTGGGACTACAGATGCACACCACCACCCCCAGCTAATTTTTAGTAGTTTTTGTAGAGATGTAGTTTCACCATGTTGCCCAGGCTGGTCTCAAACTCCTGAGCTCAAGCAATCTGCCCCCCTTGGCATGCCAAAGTGCTGGGATTACAGGTTTGAGCCATTGTGCCTGGCTGAGTATTGCATCTTTTAAATAAATCTATTTAAAAAGATAAACTAAAAAAATTTATGTTAAAATTGTTACTCCTTTTTTGTATATGCTGAAATATCTTCTAGTTTACTAGTTGTCTTTTAATTTTGATTATGGCTTTTTAAAAAATACTGCATAAGTTTCCAAATTTTATATAGAAAAATCCATCTACCTTTTATCTTATGGTTTCTGTCTTTAATGTCATGCTTAAAAAACCCTTTTCTCCTTAACATTATAGAACAGTTAATCTATGTTTTCTTTATTATTATTATTTTTTTTTGAGACAAGGTCTTGCCCGGGCACCCAGGCCAGAGTACAGTGGCATGATCGTGGCTCATTGTGGCCTCAAACTCCTGGGCTCAAGCAATCCTCTTGCTTCAGGCTCCCAAATAGCTAGGACTACAGGTGTGTGCCACTTCGCCCAGTTAAAGTTTTAACATTTTTTGTGGAGATAGGCTCTCCCTATTTTACCAGGCTGGTCTGGAACTCCTGCCTCTGCCTCCCAAAGTAGTGGGATTAGAGGTATGAGCCAGCACACCTGCTCTGTTGCTCAGGCTGGAGTGCAGTGGCATGATCATAGCTCACTGTAATCTTGAACTTCTGGGCTCAAGTGATCCTTCTACCTTAGCCTCCCAAATAGCTAGGACTACAGGCGTGTGCCACCATGCCTGGCTAATGTACTTTTTTTTTTTTTTGGAGACAGTCTCGCTCTGTCACCCAGGCTAGAGGACAGTAGTGCAATCTCGGCTCACTGTAACCTTCGCCTCCCAGGTTCAAGTGATTCTTGTGCATCAGCCTCCTGAGTAGCTGGGATTATAGGTGCCTGCTACCACACCTGGCTAATTTTTTGTACTTTTAGTAGAGACGGGATTTCGCTATGTTTCCCAGGCTGGTTTCGAACTCCTGAGCCCATGCAATCTGCCCACCTCTGCCTCCCAAAGTGCTGGGATTATAGGCGTGAGCCACTGTGCCTGGCTGTCTAATATACTTTTTAAAAGAGTTCTTTGGGCTTTGTTTTTTATGTTTAAAATTTCAACTTATTTGAATTTATTTTGGTGAAAGTATAAGGTAGGCATTTAAGTGTAGAGTTCTATAAATGACTAACTAGATTCCCAGTGCTTTTTTTTTCATAATCTATTCTTTGCTTGCTGATTTTAAATGACATTTTAATCATATCATGTATATGTGGTATATATAACAGGTTATTATACATACATATATATGATATATATGTACACACACACACATACATATACACATATGCCATAGTCAACTTCTGGACTTTATATTTTTTATTGCTATGCTATTTTACTAATATAACTTTATAATACAAATCTAAGTGGGGTTAGTGTACACTCATTGCCCTTATTAATTTCCAAAAACTTTCTAGCTATCCAAGTAACCATTTCTAATTGAAATAATCCAGTGAAAACAATTTTGACTACCACCATTTGAAAACACCCTTGCAAATTTGAAGTTTCAGAGCTAAGGAAATGACTAAGCAGTAAGTTAGTTCCTGTGTTAGTTTTTACATAGGACTGACAGTGAGATTGATTTAAATGACATGTCATTTGCTTCTGACTGGCGTAACCTAAATCACAGGCATTTCAGAAGGAATATCAGTGATGATGATCAGAAGTCCTTTTTCATATTCAGTTCTGTTTAAAAATTCTTCTTTTGCTGGGCATTGTGGCTCATGCCTGTAATCCCAGCACTTTGGGAGGCTGAGGCAGGTGGATCACCTGAGGTCAGGAGTTCAAGACCAGCCTGGCCAATGTGATGAGACCTTGTCTCTACTAAAAATACAAAAATTAGTCGGGCATGGTGGTGGGCGCCTGTAGTCCCAGCTACTTGGGAGGCTGAGTTAGGAGAGTCGCTTGAACCCTGGGGGCGGAGGTTGCAGTGAGCCGAGATTGTGCCTCTTCACTCCAGCCTGGGCAGAAGATCAAAACTCTCAAAAAAAAAAAAAAAAAAAAACCTTCTTTTGCTAAAGCATAGGAACTGTAGGGAGGTTCTCTTTCAGTAGGGCCATGCCATCCTGAGAAAGTATGCAAATGGTTATTTGCTATAGTGTGTACTATATCCACATTTTCTTCTTTAGGCCACAAACTAAGATATTTTGTATATTATTTTTTATATATCGAGTTTTAAATTTTTTTATTGCATATGTATGCTCACGTAAACCTTCAGAATGTTACAGATGTATACAGGAAAGACAGTTAAAATCTTTAGTGATTCTGCCTGCTAGATATAATTAATAGTTTGGTGTGTATTACTCCAGATTTTTTGTGCTATAACAACATTTCTTATTATTGGTTATTGTTTTATTATTGTTATGATCATTATTATATGTATTTTCCTTTTACGAAAACAGGGCTATATTATATATAATTGTACAACTTTTGCTTTGTAATATATGTTGTGCATTTTTTTCATGCTAGGAAAAGGTATATATCTTCTTTTTTTTTCTTTTTAATGTGGTATTTCAGTATATGGTTATTTATTATATTTAACTTAATATCTTTTGATGATCATTTGAGTTGTTTCCTTTTCTGCCTCATCTCCCCCATTACAGACATTTCTGCAATCTTTGTGCATATAGTTTGAAACACTTGAACATAAGATAGATTTCAAGAAATAGATTTGGATCAAAGGATATGAATATTTAAAAGTTGAATAAATATTGCCAAGTTATGTATTAAAATGTACCAATTTATACTACAGTAACATTTTATTTCAGTGCCTGATTTTCTATGCTATTATCAGCATTAATTATTAATTTAAAATTTTTTGTCAATCTTAGTTTGTGTTTTAATAATTGATTATCTTTTTGTGTTTCTTTGTCATTTGAATTTCTTCTATGCCTGCTTGATCATGCTCAGAGTATGGTTTTTATGTGTATTTCAAGTACAAGGCATTTTTTTATTGTTGGGAAAGCCTCTTTTTCTCAGTAGTTTTTTTTTTTCTTCTTTTTTTTTCTGTAGACTTCCTCTGTGGACATCTTAGTAGTTGTAAGCTTAGTGTCGGTCTCTCTCCCTTTCTATTTTAGGATACCATGGCCAAGCGGAATACAGTGATAGGAACACCATTTTGGATGGCTCCAGAAGTGATTCAGGAAATTGGATACAACTGTGTAGCAGACATCTGGTCCCTGGGAATAACTGCCATAGAAATGGCTGAAGGAAAGCCCCCTTATGCCGATATCCATCCAATGAGGGTAAGGAAGTGGACAGGAAGCCAGTGGGGTGGTTAGTTACTGATCATCATTAAACAGTTAAGCTCAAGCCAGGTGTTGTGACTCACACCTGTAATCCCAGCACTTTGGGAGGCTGAGGTGGATGGATCACCAGAGGTCAGGAGTTCGAGACCGGCCTGGCCAACATGGTGAACCCTGTCTCTACTAAAAATACAAAAATTAGCTGGGCGTGATGGTGTGTGCCTGTAATCCCAGCTGCTTGGGAGGCTGAGGCATGAGAATCGCTTGAACTCCAGAGGCAGAGGTTGCAGTGAGCCGAGATCGTGACACTGTACTCTAGCCTGGGAGAGAGAGTGAGACTCTGTTTCAAAAAAAAAAAAAAAAAAAAAGTTAGTTCAATGGCTTACTTGATTAGGTTGCAAACAATAAATGAATTATGTGTAATTCGTAAGTGTCAGTATAGATGATACACCTCTACTGACTCTAGTTGTAGTCATTAATTAATTTAAGTGTGTTCCACCCCTCTGCATTCCAGAGGTTGTGTATTGATAGCCCTCTGGCAGGACATAGACCATAGAAATGTTTAGTTTGATTTGTGCTACTCTCTCTCTCTCTCTCTCTCACTCACTCACTGAATACTTTAGACAACCACATTTTAACATGTCAACATTCACTAGCTGAGTAGTGGTTGTCTCCTTTATACAGAGTATGAACTTTCTACTTTATCAGTCTCCATGATTCCCTGTTGTGTCACCAAGTATTAGCTGCCACTTATTACAGTGTTTCTCTAATGTTTTTCTTATAATAGTGTTAAGAAGAAAGCAAACTGTATTTTTGAACGCATATCACTGAAACCCGGCCTTGTTCATTTTTTGTCTTTCTTCTGCCTGGCCCCTATAGGTGTTTGAATTTGTAAGTTCTGGTTTGTAGATCCCCAGATTCTCTTCATCTGGAGGCTGTGTACTCTCCAACCTCTATCTCCTTCTAGAATGTTAAGGGCCCATAGAATGCATCTCCAGTGAAGCTCTTCCAGTGTTGACACCCTAAGCAGTTCCCAGGCTTAACTGTCCCAGAACCCTTCATTACAGCACTGTTGTAATACACCCCCCTGCCAACCCTGCCTTCCTCAGGGGCTCTGTGGTCCTTTCCATCCTTCCTCACCCCAGTTCTTCCTCTTCTCTGATTAATTAATTCTCCTATTAAAAGACATAAATTTCATGTTCCCAAGATAAGTCCTCCCTCTTTTTTGGGAGAAGGAGTGAGGAGATTTACTAGTTACAATTTTAGATTTAAAGAATATAATTTAAGCTGCTTATTTGTATAGTGTTTTACTTTTCAAAAAACATGGCTTTTTCAAAATTGGAAATTTAATAAATAATAGTCTTATTTTTGGACATAGTAGAATGTAACTGCAACATAGTGGGCCAATTTTTAATTTTTCCCCAGCACACATATGTTGATTTAGCTTAGTTTGGAAGTTAATGACCCCATTGTGATTTTTGGGACTTCCAGTTGATGACCTTATTGTGTAGTTGCTGCTGACATCTGGGGGTGGTAATAACTTTTAAGAGGCAGGGAAACTTGACAACTGTGGGACCAAGATTATCTTTAGGATGTAGATACTCTTAGGACTCGCCTTTCTACTTTGAAAGGCAATGTACTGTGGTTACCAAAATAATAAAAATAAAAAAGCTTGATTGATGTTGTGAGGTTTAGGGAACAAGACCCATATATGAGAGAGGGAAAAGGAGAGGGGGAGATACATCAGGTTCTTTAGCCATCAGATGCTTAGACTTTTGTTGGAATTTGGGTGAGCTTCTCAGTGGATAAGTGAAAAATCATTTACTAAGCTTCAAATGTAATTCCAGATGTATTTTTTATTGGAGCATTACTTTTATTTTACCTTATCTTTTTGTTTGTTTGTTTGTTCTAACCAGGCAATCTTCATGATTCCTACAAATCCTCCTCCCACATTCCGAAAACCAGAGCTATGGTCAGATAACTTTACAGATTTTGTGAAACAGTGTCTTGTAAAGAGCCCTGAGCAGAGAGCCACAGCCACTCAGCTCCTGCAGGTATGAATCACCCTGTGACGCCACCTCGCTCAATTTCATTTACACGCTGACCAAAAGATGCCATGAGGTCACCTACGTGGAGATAGTAAAGAAGTATAAGGCAGGCTGGGTGCAGTGGCTCACGCCTGTAATCCTAGCACTTTGGGAGGCTGAGGCAGGTATATTGCTTGAGCCCAGGAGTTTGAGGCCAGCCAGCATGGTGAAACCATGTCTCTACAAAAAGAATGCAAAAAATTAGCCAGGTGTGGTGGCACATGCCTGTAGTTCCAGCTACCTGGAAGGCTGAGGTGGGAGGTGGGAGAATCTCTTGATCCCAGGAGGTTGAGGCTGCAGTGAGGCATGATTGCGCTGCTGCATTCCAGCCTGAGCAACAGAGTGAGACGCTATCTCAAAAAACAAAGTAAAAGAAGTTTAAGACATTCCCTACCTCTAAGGAGGTTTGAATCTATTTGAGTAGAAAAGAATGTTAAATCATCGAACAAGACAATAATGTAAGAAAATACAGGGCAGTATGGGATTAGAGAAAGGGAACTGACATTTAGTGAGTACCTGCTGTGTGCCACATACTTTGCACATGTGCCATTTAATCATCACATAGACCCTGTGAAGGGTGGCTATTATTTCAGTTTTATAGATGAAAAAATGGAAGCTTAGGGAGGTTTACTCATTTCGGGTCACTCAGCTGGTAAATAGCACAGTCAGTATTAGAACTTGAGCCTTTTTTATTCCAAAGTAGGGATACCATCAAGTCTACCCGAGTGTGACAAAGAATTAAGATCAGTGGTGGGTACTGTTGTAGTTCAGGGTGGGAGAAGACCTCTTTGGACTGGAGATGCAAAAAGTGCTTTCCTGGAGGAGGTAGCTTCTAGGCCTGGTCCTTGAAGGACAGGTGGGATGTGGCAGGCAGTACGCTTAGTGGTTAGGAGCTTGGATCCTGGTCAGATTGCCCAGGTTTGAATCCTGGCTCCCAATTTACTAGCTTTGTGATCTTGGGCAAGTAACTTAACCTCTCTGTTCTTTTAGTTTTGTGATCTATAAAATGGGGATATAGTACCTGCCTCATGTGTTGTGATGATTAAATGATATAATGTGTGTTACTTTGAACAATGTTCACATGTATTGAAGACAGTATGGTATGAATGTGATAAATATCAGCTATTATAATTGGGCTGGGCCAACCGTTTGCAGCCATTTCAGACCCATTTCAGACTCAGTGCCCCCTTTTAATAACCAACATATATATTTAAAAACTCTCATTACTTTTCTGGAATGAAACTCACATATAATAAAACCTTTTTATACCCATAATTTAAAAAGAATCAATATTGTCTATGATGTGATGGAGAAAAGTAAAGATAATTTGTAATGAAATAATATGGCTTTCAACGTGCGGATACTTCAGCCTGACCCAGTTTGCAGACATAATGAAATAGATACCTGTGCCTGGCTTCATGAATGAGTTTAGATACAAGAGCTGTAAGAAAATCAGAAACTAGCTAGGTGCAGTGGCTCAGGCCTGTAGTCCCAGCACTTTGGGAGGCTGAGGCAGGCGGATCACTTGAGGTCAGGAGTTCGAGACCAGCCTGGCCAACATGCTGAATCCCCATCTCTACTAAAAAAATACAAAAATTAGCTGGGCATGGTGGCACATGCCTGTAATCCCAGCAGGAGTCTGAGGCAGGAGAAGCACTTCAACCCGGGAGGCAGAGGTTACAGTGAGCTGAGATTGTGCCACTGCACTCCAGCCTGGGCAACAGAGCAAGACTCCATCTCAAAAAAAAAAAAAAAAAAGAAAAAAAGAAAATCAGAAACTACGCCATTTAAGAAATACAGTAAAAAGAATGGGTGGACACTAGCATGAAACTGATGTTAAATAATAACAAGCCAGATTTATTTGTCTCATTACAGAAGGTGGGATATGATCTTACAGATTTTCTAAGTGGAAAGAACAAGGCAATATGGTATTATTGCAAATGAGCTGGGTCTTATTTCTAAGTGGATTGCCAAACCTGGATGGGATAGTGACAAAACGTTATGGAAATGTATCTCCTGTGTTGCAATCCGACCACATTTTGAGGTATATTTTCCATCTCTGGAGTTCTTACTTGGAACTTGCATCCTTTGATGGGTGATGGAGAACAGAGAATGGATTGCCAAGAAACAATGGGGACAATATTGGAGTAAGTTTGGAAGACAACAGGCAATTCCCCAAAAAGAATTTCCATATGTAACTTTCACAGCATAGATTTCTTACCATGTGCTACAAATACAAACAATAAAAACATATGATGGTATTAATATTAAAAACTTATAAAGCAATTTTTATTAATGAAATTCAGCAATACCCCTTTGTTTCAAGTGTCTGGTGATTGAATAATATTTGGGTCAAAATCTGTTACATATATATGATCAGTTTTAGTATGTCTGCAGCAACTGCATTTTTGCACTAAAATCCTTTTTACCTAAATGTGTAGTTGGAAATGCTACCATAGAAAGAATAAGTCAGATGAGTAGATTTTTCAGTGATTTCTAAATAATTTCTTTATTCCATTAAGCTCCCCTCTCTAAAATCACCTCCCAAATCACTGACCTTTTTGCGTATCTCTTGAAAACATTTTTTTGGTATTATGTACTAAGGTGTGTACACACCCTGAGACATTTGAAAAATGTGCAGAATCTGCCACAGTTCATGGTCGTACAGGACAGTTCTGTACTTTGCAAAATTGCTAGTGTCCCATGCCATTTGTGCTCACCAAACATTGTGACAGCTATAACATGTTCCCAACATGTTTACACAACTTCCTCCAGGAGATGATACTCCCTATTGAGAATCGCTAGATTTGACAGAGAGAAATGGCATAGGCATTTCAGCCAGGCTGAAAAAGATAGGCAAAGACTGAATTTGCTCTGCTCAGAGTTATAAAGAGAGTGTGGTTTCGCTGTTGTCCGAAGCACAAAGAGAAAGATCAGATTCATTGATTGATTCAACACATGTTATCCAGTACCTACTGTGTTCCAGGTACTGTTTTGGCACTGTCACCATATAAACTGTCTCCAGTATTTTCTACTTTGTTCTTTAAGCACCCATTTGTCAAGAGTGCCAAAGGAGTGTCAATACTGCGAGACTTAATTAATGAAGCCATGGATGTGAAACTGAAACGCCAGGAATCCCAGCAGCGGGAAGTGGACCAGGACGATGAAGAAAACTCAGTGAGTGGCAGCCATTGCTGTGGGCCTCAGGCATTGATGCTTGTTATTTTATGATTGCCAAACCAGGTAAGATGAGTAGGAGATACTGGATCAACTTGCAGCTGGAGACTCTTCCAGCATAACTATGTCCTAACCTGGACCAACACATGCTAGAGGGTTGCTGTATCTGTGCTTGTTCTTCTCCCAGTGCTTCCTAAAACACTTTTAAATTTTCCTCTTTTGCCCCCCTGTCTTTTACTCAATTTAACTTTTTATTTTAGAGAGAGAGAATGCTCAGGTCTGGGACTTGGCTTTTCATATCCTTTTGAGGAATCTGGGATCCATACTTAACATGTAGCTTTTACATTTATAGACTTCCTCACAACCCTGAGATTCCAAAGATGTTCACATGAGTTTCTTAGATCTATGTTGCAAAACTCTTAAGAAGAGTGGAGGAAGAATTCCTTTAGGGTTAGATACACTGCTTATTATCACATGGAAAAATTTGTCTTCTTTGCTTAAGTAACAGTGCTTTCATTTCTGGAAGGTGAGTTTAGGACCTGAATAAGCGTTAAATCTCAAAATATTTTCACTAAGATAAGTAGTAGTTATTCAGAAAACTCAGTCTTTTGTCAAATTAGCCCCAATTTGAGATCGTATCCTTTTACAGGAAGAGGATGAAATGGATTCTGGCACGATGGTTCGAGCAGTGGGTGATGAGATGGGCACTGTCCGAGTAGCCAGCACCATGACTGATGGAGCCAATACTATGATTGAGCACGATGACACGTTGCCGTCACAGCTGGGCACCATGGTGATCAATGCAGAGGATGAAGAAGAGGAAGGAACTATGAAAAGTAAGGCTTTGAGTAAATCCACTGACTTCTTAGACCTAGCATACATATTTCAGAGAAGGCAGATTCTCATGGTTCATGCAGGCTTAGCTTTGAGTTCTTTCTTTTGTCACAACCAAAGGAGTAGAAAACTTGGAGGTTTGCAATGGGGGCGGGAGGTTTGGGGAGGGGGAAAGCTGGCCTGTGGAGTCAAAGTGAAGAAAGCATTGACGGTGAGAAAGGATTTTGCTTTTGAACCAGAACAGCCATTTTCTCATTGAAAGTTGTCATTATTTTCCTTCCTTACCTTGATCTTTGGAGGCAAGCACATGCATTGTTTGATGCATAATTCCTGTCAAGGTGTAATGACATTCTGAGTTATTTACTGTACATACATCTTCAGTTTATTTTCATGACAGTTTGGGTCTAACCCAAGTTTACCAACACTGTCAGTCAATGAAAGATGACTGTACAAGTTGAAAAGTTCTATCCAGTTTCTTCTAGTTTAAACTCATCTCTGTTTCTCTCCATATCTGGCTGATCCTTTTTTGCCTGTGACTAGGCCTAACACCTTGTGTTCAGCTCCTATCTTAGAGTGAAATTCTTGTGTCATTCAGTGCTCATGGTGCTTTATGTTTCATCCCCTAAACTCAAGATTAAGGCACTCTAGAAATCTCATGTTTGGTAATATACAAATTATCAACTAAATGCCATGTACTAGATTGCCCTTCTCCTCCCCTCCTGTTTTAAAAGTAGCCAGTATGATTTGTTAAGAATGTTCGTTTTGCAGTAATGAGCTACTGACCTCTAGTTCTTTTCATTGACTCTGAGTACTAAATCGTCTACTTGTCTTAAGGGGTTTAATTATGTAGACGATTATAATCACTGTGTAACACAACTAGGCCGACCTGTTAGCGTGTGTTGTGCATGCACATGTTAGGGAAATTGAAAATGTGCCCATTTTTATTTAAAGAATTAATTTTTTTCCAAATGTGATTTTCGTAATTCAAATGCTAATTCAATGAGTTGTTTATTCTTTTCAGTTTCTGAACTTGGATAGTTTTAGCATGTCTAATGAGAAACATGCATCTTTTATTATTATCATGAAGAGAACTATTTAAAAACCTAAGCAGTCACAGTCTGAGTAACATTAAATACAATTTGTTCACAGTCTGTTGCAGGTTTTGTAATTCTCCTTTTTGGATTACAGATTTGACAGATTTGCCACTTATTTTGAGATTTTTAAAAATTCCTTATTGTTTTAGGAGTTACTTAAATTTATCCTTATGGAAAATTAAAACTTACATACATTTACACAGAATAATATAATGACCCCTATAGACCTATATTACTCAGCTTCAGCAATGATCAACTCACTGCCCATCTTATTTCAGCCCCACCTCACCAAAAAGCAAATAGTAAACACTTTGTAAAAGTATTCATTTTTAAGGCCATAAAAAACAGTGAGAGGAGGAAGGGGAAAAAAAGATTCTTAAGGTAATGCAGGCTTCAAAGTCCTGATTTATAGGACATGCTATGATATCAGTGGTATTTTGGGCAAGATTTTTTTTTTCTGATAATAACTGTAGAAAATAGTAAAATGAATTAAAGTAAACCTCAGTCATCATACCATTTCTTTATAATTGACTTTAAGTATTTATTTATTTATTTATTTATTTATTTATTTATTTATTTATTTATTTATTTTTAACAGATAGGGTCTTATTCTTGCCCAGGTTAGCGTACAGAGGTATGATCAGCTCACTGTAACCTTGATCTCCTGGGCTCAAGCTATCCTCCCACCTCAGTCTCCCAAGTAGCTGGGAGTATGTATAGGTGTGCCCAGCTAATTTTTAAATTTTTTGTAGAGACAGGGTCTTGCTATGATGCCCAGGCTGGTTTTGGACTCCTGGTCTTCAGTGATCATCCTGCCTTGGCCTCCCAAAGTGCTGGAATTAGAGGTGTGAGCCACCTCTCCTGGCCTGATTTAATATTTAATATTGGACCAGGTACAAGCCTGGGCTCAGATACTGATCTATGTGGTGTTAGATAATTCACTTTCCTCCTATGGGTCTCAGTGCCCTAATCAGTAAAATTAAATAATTACTAAACTTGTTTATTTTCATTGTCCCTTATTCCTCTAATAGTCAACACATTTATAAAAATTGTGTAATTCATGACTTACAGAACTGAAATTTCTAGAGGTTAAAATTTGTGAAAATAGATAGACTTTCATTTAGTTCCTTATTTAAACCTCTATGAAATGTTTATCCTTGGAAATTAAAATTATAAATGTTAAGGGAGGCTATGCATGTGTGGCAGGGAGTATATGGGATACGGGAACCCTCCTTACCTTCCTCTCAGTTTTGCTGTGAACCTAAAACGTCTCTAAATTTTTTTTTTTTTTTTGGAAACGGAGTCTCACTCTGTCGCCCAGGCTTGGAGTGCAATGGTGCGATCTTGGCTCACAGCAACCTCCACCTCCCGGGTTCAAGTGTTTCTCCTGCCTCAGCCGCCTGAGTAGCTGCGACTACAGGCGTGTGCCGCCACACCCGGCTAATTTTTTTGTATTTTTAGTAGAGATGAGGTTTCACCATGTTGGCCAGGCTGGTCTCAAACTCCTGACCTCACATGATCTGCCCGCCTCAGCCTCCCAAAGTGTTGGGATTACAGGTTGAGCCACTGTTCGCAGCCTCTAAAAATGTCTTTAAAACAATGATAACTGTTGGTTAGTCTGAGTGCAGTGGTTTTTACAACTAATTGATCACAACCAGCTTTTTCTTTTTTTTTTGTGGTGGAGTCTTGCTCTTTCGCCCAGGCTGGAGTGCAGTGGTGTGATCTTGGCTCACTGCAACCTCTGCCTCCTGAGTTCAAGTGATTCTCCTGCCTCAGCTTCCTGTGTAGCTGGGATTACAGGCATGTGCCACCATGCCTGGCTAATTTTTGTATTTTTAATAGAGATGGGGTTTCACCATGTTGGCCAGGCTGGTCTTGAACTCTTGACCTCAAGTGATCCCCCCATCTTGGCCTCCCCAAGTGCTGGGATTAAAAGTCATGAGCCACTGCGCCTGGCCACAACCAATTTTTTCTTTGTTTTTCTCCACTCCCACTGTTTCACTTGACTAGCCTTAAAAATAAAAATAAAAAAATAATAATCTTTTAAGAAATGTCTGTTCGTGTCCTTTGCCCAATTTTTCATGGATTTTTTTTTCTTGTAAATTTGTTTAAGTTCCTTGTAGATTCTGGATATTAGACTTTTGTCAGATGGGTAGATTGCAAAAGTTTTCTCCCTTTCTGTAGGTTGTCTGTTCACTCTGACGATAGTTTCTTTTGCTGTGCAGAGACTCTTTAATTAGATTCCATTTGTCAATTTTTGCTTTTGTTGGAATTGCTTCTGATATTTTTGTCATGAAATTCTTTTTTTCTCCTTTTTTTTCTTTTTTTTTGAGACGGAGTCTTGCCCTGTCGCCCAGGCTGGAATGCAGTGGTGCGATCTTGGCTCACTGCAACCTCCACCTCCCGGGTTCAAGCGATCCTCCTGCCCCAGCCTCCCAAGTAGCTGGGATTACAGGCGCGCGCCACTACACCCAGCTAATTTTTTTTTGTATTTTTAGTAGAGACGAGGTTTCACTATGTTGGTCAGGCTGGTCTCGAACTCTTGACCTCATGATCTGCCTGCCTTGGCCTCCCAAAGTGCTGGGATTACAGGCGTGAGCCACCATGCCCAGCCTCCTTTCTTTCCTTCTGTTGGATTGATTGAGTCCTCACCACCATCACTTCCTTTTCCTTACCTTAATCCCCTCTTCCCACTCTCTTCTACCAACTGGCAAAGTGTATGCATAAGTATATGCTTACTTAAATTTCTACTTTCCTAATAAATTTCAAAGTTAATCAATATCTCTCTCCTCTTCCTGAATAAGAAAAAGGATTTAAGACACTTTGCCTTTTTTTCAAACTGCCTCTCTCATATTTTGTTGTTGTTGTCTATTGCTTTGGTTCACCAGATTTTTAAAAAACATTAGCGGCTGAGTGCTGTGGCTCATGCCTGTAATCCCAGCACTTTGGGAGGCCGAGGCAGGTGAATCACGAGGTCAGGAGATCGAGACCATCCTGGCTAACACGGTGAAAACCCGTCTCTACTAAACAAAATACAAAAAATTAGCCAGACATGGTGGTGGGCACCTGTAGTCCCAGCTACTCGGGAGGCTAAGGCAGGAGAATGGCGTGAACCTGGGAGGCGGAGGTTGCAGTGAACCAAGATCGCGCCACTGCACTCCAGCCTGGGCGACAGAGCGAGACTCCGTCTCAAAAAAAAAAAACAAAACACGTTAGCTACTATAATCATTATTTAGAGTCAATACAATTTATGAACATAGTGAGCTACTGATATGTTTGCTTACCTTTGCTTCTTTAAGCTTATACTTTGTCTTATGGGCTCATTTTTCTTCTCCTTTCAGTAGGGTGTAATGGGTAGCAAACTTTTATAATTTGTATGGTTAATAAAAGTCTTAATTTTTTTCTCTTTTTTGAATATAGTTTACTGAGGCATGGATTTCTAAGTTGACTCTTATTTTCTCTTTGTGCTTTGAAGAGATCATTTTGATATTTTCTGGTATCTGTTGATGGTGATGGAAATTCTGTTGTCAATATTGTTCTTTTGTAGATGATTTACTTTTTTCTCTTTTTTTCATTTTCCTGAGTATTTTCTGTTTTAACTTATTGTCTCTATGTTGGATTTTTTTTCTTCCTTCTAATACCACTTCTTCTGGCTCTGTACTTTTCAATCTAAGGACCCAGGACTTTATTCAGTTTTGGAATATTCTCTTTGGTTTCTCTATTATTATTTTTTTTCTGGGATTTCTTTTTCTCCTTTTTTATTTTATTTTTGTTTCACTTTGTTTCGGATGTATGTATGTATGTATGTATGTATGTATGTATGTATGTATTCCCAGAAATGGGGTCTTGCTATGTTGCCCAGGCAGGTCTTGAACTCCTGGGTTCATCATCCTCCTACCTCAGTCTCCCAAGCAGCTGGGACTACAGGTGCATACCACTGCTCTGGGCTTGTCTTACAGATTTTTTCTGTTTATCTCTTTGAAGATTTCAATTTCCCTTTTAAAAAAAAAACTTTCAGATCATGCTATTATTTTGTGTTTTTTGGGTCTAATTTTTCTGTTTATTGTGTTTGTTATCTCTCATATTGTTACATTTCTTCTTACACTTTATAATTTTTGTTTTTGAGCTTATGTTTGGTGAGAATTGTCTTGCTTGGAGGTCCTTTGTATTCCTTGGGTTGTACAGGCATCCCTAGGGCCCTATGGGGTATTTCTTTCTAGAGCAGTCTTTAGATTATTTCTCAGTTCCACATTGTACTTGTGGTACAGCCAAGGGAATTGTATTTCTAGAAGTTGATTTTTTCCACCTCTTACCTACCTAAGCAGAAGCCATTTGTAAGCCATCTTCTCAGGCTTCTGGGCAGTATTGTCCTGGCTCCTATCTTTATGCTGGGAATTGAGTTCTGGCTTCCCCCTTTAGAGGTATGTCTTGCCTTCTGCCTTATCCTGATTGCTATTTGCACATCAGCCTTAAAGCTAAAGTCCTTGTGATTTGGTTTTCCCAGTAGGCCACTCGGCTCAGTGCTGTGGGTTTCTTTCCTGCTTTTGGCATCTGGAAGTTTTCGTTTTCTGGTTCTGAGCACTATGGGTTGTTTTTTTGTTTGTTTGTTTGTTTTTTAAGTCTTGAGTTTCTGTGTGTTTATAACAGGAGGGGAGGCCTTAGCACTTCAGCTCATTCCGTTATCTTAACTGTCTACGGAGATGATGTTTCTCCACTTTCTCTATAAAGGAACAGGTTCAGAGAGATTGTTACTTGTTCATGGTCACATGGCTAGTAAGTGGTGGAGCTGGAAATTGAAAGCGCTTCAGAGTTGGCCGGGTGCAGTAGCTCACGCCTGTAATCCCAGCACTTTGGGAGGCCATGGCGGGCAGATCACAAGGTCAGAAGATCAAGACCAGCCTGGCCAATATGGTGAAACCCCATCTCTACTAAAAATACAAAAATTAGCCGGGCATGGTGGCGGGCGCCTGTAGTCCCAGCTACTCGGAAGGCTGAGGCAGGAGAGTAGCTTGAACCCAGGAGGTGGAGGTTGCAGTGAGCCAAAATCGTGCCACTGCACTCCAGCCTGGGTGACAGAGCGAGACTCTGTCTCAAAAAACAAACAAACAAAAAAAAGAAAGCACGTCAGAGTCTATGCTGTCTTCATTCCACAGAGCTTCTGATTTGTTTTGGTTGCCTATTATATTCATAGGCATTAGATCCATAATAGAAAACTCATCATAGTTATGGTGATTCTGGTGCTGTCTTTCACTGAGAATCCAGGGATGGCTTTTGTTTGTTCAAAACAATTATTTATTCATTTATTTATTTTAAAAATTTCAACTTTTATTTTACATACAGGGGGTACATGTGCAGGTTTGATGCATAAATATATTATACCCAGGTAATGAGCATAGTACCCAGTAGCTAGTTTTTCGACCCATGGTCCCCTTTCTCCCTCTCACCTCTAGTAGTCTGCAATGTCTGTTATTCTCGTGTTTATATCCATGTGTGCTCAGTGTTTAGCTCCCACTAAGTGAACACATGCGGTATTTGGTTTTCTGTTTCTGTGTTAGTTCGCTTAGAATTATGGCCTCCAACTCCATCCATGTTGCTGCAAAGGACATAATTGGATTTTTTTAACGGAGTCTTGCTCTATCGCCCAGGCTGGAGTGTGTTGGCGCGACCTCAGTTCACTGCAACCTCTGCCTCCCAGGTTCAAGCAATTCTCCTGCCTCAGCCTCCTGAGTAGCTGGGATTACAGGCGTGTACCACCACACCTGGCTAATTTTTGTATTTTTAGTAGAGACAAGGTTTCACCATGTCGTCCAGGCTGGTCTTGAACTCCTGACCTCAAATGATCCACCTGCCATGGCCTCCCAAAGTGCTGGGATTACAGTTGTTAGCCACTGCGCCTGGCCTAATTGCATGCTTTGGTTATGGCTGCTTACATGGATGGTTGCGTAGTATTCCATGGCATATATGTATCATATTTTCTTTATCCAGTCTGCTATTGATGGGCACCTAGGTTGATTCCATGTCTTTGCTATTGTGAATAGTGTGGTGGTAAACTCATCGTATGAGTGCATGTGCGTTTTTGGTAGAATGATTTATTTTCCTTTGGGTATATAGCCAGTAATGGGATTGCTGGGTCGAATGGGATTGCTGTTTTAAGTTCTTTGAGAAATTAGCAAACTGCTTTTCACAGTGGCTGAACTAACTTACATTCCTACCAACAGTATATAACCATTCCCTTTTGTCCATAGCCTCACGAGCATCTGTTGTTTTCTGACCTTTTTTTTAGTGATAGCCATTCTTACTGGTATGAGATATCTATCTCATTGTGGTTTGGATTTGGATTTCTCTGATGATTAATGATGCTGAACATCTTTTGATATATTTGTTGGCCACTTGTATGTCTTCTTTTGAGAAGTGTCTGTTCATGTCCTTTGCCCATTTTTTAATGGAATTGTTTTTTGCTTGTTGATTTGTGTAAGTTTTTTTTTTTATAGATTCTGGATATTAGACCTTTGTTGAATGTATCGTTTGTGAATATTTTCTCCCTTTCTGTAGGTTGTTTACACTGTTGACAGTTTCTTTTTTTTTTTTTTTGAGACGGAGTCTCGCTCTGTCGCCCAGGCTGGAGTGCAGTGGCGCAATCTCGGCTCACTGCAAGCTCCGCCTCCCGGGTTCACGCCATTCTCCTGCCTCAGCCTCTTCGAGTAGCTGGGACTACAGGCGCCTGCCACCACGCCCGGCTAATTTTTTGTATTTTTAGTAGAGACGGGGATTCACCGTGGTCTCGATCTCCTGACCTCATGATCCGCCCGCCTCGGCCTCCCAAAGTGCTGGGATTACAAGCGTGAGCCACTGCGCCCGGCCGACAGTTTCTTTTGCTGTTGTGCAGAAGCTCTTTAGTTTAATTGGGTCCCACTTGTCAAGTTTTGCTTTTGTTGCCATTGCTTTTGAGGACTTGGCCAAAAACTTTTTGCCAAGGCCGATGTTGTGAAGGGTATCACCTAGGTTTTCTTTTTGGATTTTTATAGTTTGAGGTCTTACATTTAAATCTTTAATCCATCTTCACTTAATTTTTATATATGGTGAAAGATAAGGATCCACTTTCAGTCTTTTTAATATGGCTAGTCAGTTATCCCATTTATTAAATAGGGTGTCCTTTACCCATTCCTTGTTTTGTTGGCCTTGTCGAAGATCAGATGGTTGTAGGTGTGCAGCTTTATTTCTGAGTTTCCTATTCTGTTCCATTGGTTTATGTGTCTGTTGTTGTACCTGTACCAGAATAGCATTCTGGTTACTATAGTCTTATAGTTTGAAGTCAGGTAGTGCACTGCCTCTAGCTTTGTTCTTTTTACTTAGGATTGCTGTGGCTATTTGGGCTCTTTTTGGTTCCATATAAATTTTAGAATAGTTTTTTCTAGTTCCGTGAAGAATGTCATTGGCAATTTTATAGGAATAGTATGGAATCTGTAAATTGCTTCGGACAGTATATGCATTTTAATTATATTGATTCTTCCTATCCATGAGCATACAGTGTTTTTCCATTTATTTGTGTTGCCTCTGATTTCTTTCAGCAGTGTTTTGTAGTTCTCGTAGAGATCCTTCACTTCCTTGGTTACCTGTATTCTTAGGTATTTCATTTTCTTTATGGCTGTTGTAAGTAGGATTGTGTTCTTGATTTCACTCTCAGCCTGGCCATTGTTTATGTATAGAAATGCTACTGATTTTTGTACATTTTTTTATCCTGAAACTTCACTAAAGGTGCTTATCAATTCTAGTAGCCTTTTGGCAGAGTCTTTAGGATTTTCTAGGTATAGAATCATATTGTCAGTAAAGAGAGATAGTTTGACTTCTTCTTTTCCTATTTGAGTGCATTTTATTTCTTTCTTTTGCCTGGTTGCTCTGCCTAGGACTTCCCAATTATTTATTTGTTTATTTATTTTTTTCTGAGACGGAGTCTTGCTCTGTTGCCCAGGCTGGAGTGCAGTGGTGTGATCTCGGCTTATTGCAACCTCTGCCTCCTGGGTTCAAGCGATTCTCCTGCCTCAGCCTCCTGAGATTGGTATTACAGGTGCATGCCACCACACCCGGCTAATTTTTATGTTTTTAATAGAGATGGGGTTTCACCATATTAGTCAGGCTGGTCTCAAACTCCTGACCTCGTGATCCGCCTGCCTCTGCCTCCCAAAGTGCTGGGATTACAGGCGTGAGCCACTGTGCCTGGCCTCCCAATTATTTATTATATGTAACTTATGTGTTATACTCAATAGGATAGATGTTATAACTGCTAATAATAATTATTAGTGATTAGGCACTTAATATATACCACACACTGTCCTTTAAGCATTTATCCTTTAAGCATTTCACATATTTTGATCATTACAACCATGCTGTGTGGTAAATAGAACCACTCCCTGTTTAATAGCAGTTGAAATCCAATTGCAGTTGCAGAGATTAAGTAACATGCTTGTGATTACATAATGAGTAACAGAAAAGCCAAGATTTGAACCCAGATATGTTTGATTTCAGAGGTTATGTTCTGAATCATTAGATTATACAGAGGTTATGTTCTGAATCATCAGATTATATTACTTCTAGCAGAGCCCCTTTATCAAGTGTTGGGAGCTGGGACTAAGGCTTATGTTACAGATCATGTGTTGGTAAATCTCAGCTTGTAGTAATGTACTTCTCCTTGCTGGTTGTTTTGATAACCAGTTACTCTACATATGTCCTCAGTATTTCCAGAAGGAAAGGACAGATGGTTTTCAGAGGGGGCATGCCTCTGATAAGCTAATGATATTGTTACCTCTGAGGGGATTTGTTTTGGATGTATATATCTGAATCTATAGGAAGGAGTCAGATTGCAGTTGGAGGGAAGGAATTAAGGTGGGATTTGATTGATTTTAAGTGGCCTCAAGCATACATGTGAGAACGAAAGAGGCAAACCATGGTCCACGTTACTTTGAAAACCTGTGTCTGGATAAAATATTAGATTGGGGATTTTGGAAGGCTTCTTCTATTTGTCTAGATATGTTCTTGTTTTTGTTGTTGTTTTTGTTTTTGAATAAGGGCTCTAGAATAACCTTGTTTACCTCCCCAAACAGCAGGACACATTATTGAAGTGACATGAGAGGGTCTGTGTCAGTGTTAGGATCATTGTGCATTCTCTGGGCCAGCAGAGGGAGCTCTGTATTAAGTTAATGGGTTATAACTGTGTTCCCATTTGAGTTCACAAATCCCCTTTATATAAAGGTAGGCTTTATGCTAGAACAAGACCATTATTTATTCATTCTTAAGTGTATTTTAAGTAACTGCAGTGACACTAGGGCAATGTCTTTATTTTATTTATTTGGGAGATTGGATACCTCATACTTGGCAAAGTTCAAATAAGAAGTCAGCCAAAACATCTCAAAATAGTCACTTTTTCTCTCCCTTCCCAGATTTCTCAGTGGACTTGACACAATTGGTGTTCTTTTTCTGTAGCATGGTACCATGCATATAGTTTTAAAACTGTAATCAGCTAAAATGGCCTTACTTGAATAATTCAATAAATTTTTTAAAAAATCTAATAATTCTTGGGTAGAATTGACTTGAAAAATATATATATGTATACATACAAATATATATATATGTTTAAGTCAAGTTGTTGGGAGCCAGGACTAAGGCTTATGTTACAGTAAATTACAGTAAAAATATATATATTCCTGATATAGATCAGGAATTTGTTTTTGTTTACAATATGAGCTCCAGTAGTCTGTTTTATTTTTCCATCTGAAAGACTTGCTTCCCCCCTCTATCCAGGTCTTTGATCCTGTCACCTTCTCAGTCCTTCTTTGACCATTTGTCTACAATAGATTTCCCATCCCCTTCTTATTTTTCTTTTCATCACAGATTACTTCTTGAAATTTATATCACTATTCTCCCATATAAATTTTGTTTTGTTTTGTTTTTGAGATGGAGTCTTGCTCTGTCACCAGGCTAGAGTGCAGTGGCGCGATCTCAGCTCACTGCAACCTCTGCCTCCTGGGTTCAACGATTCCCCTGTCTCAGCCTCCCAAGTAGCTGGGACTACAGGCGCACGCCACCATGCCCGGCTAATGTTTTGTATTTTAGTAGAGATAGGGTTTCACCGTGTTGGCCAGGGTGGTCTCAATCTCCTGACCTCATGATCTGCCCACCTTGGCCTCCCAAAGTGCTGGGATTACAGGCGTGAGCCACTGCACCCGGCCTCTCCCATATAAATTTTAGGATCAGTATATCAAATTTTATAAAATACTACTGGAATTTTGACTTAATTGCGTTGGATACATAGATTAATTAGGCAGAATTGACATCTCTATGTTAATTCTTTCTATGTATGAATGTGGTTTATTTATCTTTCAATCTGTTTGGTCTTTTATAGTCTTAGATAATTTTATAATTGTCCCACAAAGATGTTTTAGAGCTTTTTGTTAAATTTATTTTTAGATACTTATTTGTTGCTATTACAAATGGCATAGTTTAAAAAACTTTTGTTTCTAACATTTTTCTTGTATAGACAACTACTGTAGGCATTTATGGACTGTTTTATTCATTGTAACCGGTTTATGGAGATTTCCTTTTTAAAAAAAATGGAGACAGTCTTATTGTCTGTGAATTATGATTATAGTTTTTCCTTTTGATCTTTATATATGATTTTCTTCTTCTTTTTTTTTTTTTTTTTTTTTGAGACACTATCTCACTCTGGAATGCAGTGGTGCGATCCTAGCTCACTGCAGCCTTGAATTCCTGGGGCCAAGCAATCCTCCTGCCTTAGCCACCTGAGTAGCTGGGACCACAGGCATGTGCCACCACACCCGTGATTTTTTTTTTTTTTTGTAGAGATGAGATCTCCCTATGTTGCCCAGGCTGGTCTGGAACTCCTGGGTGCAGGTAATCCTCTTTCCTCAACCTCCCAAAGTACTGAGATTACAGGTGTGAACCACCAAGCCTGGCCAAGGTTTTTTTTTCTTATTAAGACCTCCAATACGGTGTTGCATAGTAGAGCTGGTAGTGGACATTCTTGTCTTGTTGCTCACTTTAAAGAAAATTCTTGGGATTTTTTACCATCGAGTCTGATTTTGCAGCAGAATTTGGTCGATACCCCTTAACAGGCTAAATAAGTTTTGGTCTATTTTTAGTTTAAGAGGTTTTATTAAAAAAAAAAATCTTTAATTGATGTTGTTTTGTTTTTTTTTAATTTGAATAGTTAGCTTTTTAATTTTCTTGCTTACTAATACATTTAATCAACATTGTAACTTTTTCTCTTAGTTCTGTTTTAGCTGTATTCCATACATTTTCATATGTGGTATGTTGTAAATATTTTTTTCCAGTCTGTAGTGCTTGTGCTATACACATTTATTTTTTAACCCATGAGTTATTCAGAAGTGTTTTTTAATAGCAAATGTATGATTTTAAAAAACTGCTTATTTAAAATTTTTAATTTATAGAATGGCAGTTGAAGAATGTGGTCTGTGTTATATCAATTCTTTGTTATTTTTTGAGACATTGTGGCCTAACATGTTATTAATTTTCATTAAATGTGTTTTGTGTGTCTTAAAAATAATGTATTTTCTGATTGTTTGGTGCAGGAATCTATGCAATTGGCAATCAGTTGCTAATTGTCTTTCATTTGTCTATTCTTTACCAATTTTTGATACTTGATCTTTTAGCTTCTGAAGGAGATTTGTTAAAATTGTTAAATTGTTAAAATTGTCACTGTGTGGTTGTGGGTTTTGTTAATTTTGGTATTACTAACATATGTCATCCAAAGTAATATATTGGTGGCACTGAATACAATTGGTAGTACTGTGAAAATGATGGAATTTTTAACATATTTTCTGTTTTATATTAAATTATATATTTTTCTTTTATCCTAATATGCAGAAAAATAGTTTCACCATTATCCGTTTTCAAGCAACCATTTTTTTTAAAGGAGAAGAATTTCTTGTTTTATTTGATCATTATGAAATAGGGTGTTAATATTTAGAGCTAAAATGAAAACGGTCCAGGATGCGTGGCTCATGCCTGTAATCTCAGCACTTTGGGAGGCCGAGGTGGGTGGATCACTTGAGGTCAGGAGCTCGAGACCAGCCTGACCAGCATGGTGAAACCCCATCTCTACTAAAAATACAAAAAATCTGCGGGGCGTAGTGGGGCGTGCCTGTAATCCCAGCTACTAAGGAAGCTGAAGCGGGAGAATCGCTTGAACACGGGAGGTGGAGATTGCAGTGGGCCAAGGTCGTACACTACACTCCAGCCTGGGTGACAGAGCAAGACTGTCTCAAAATAAAATAAAATAAAAATGATTAATTTTATACTTGATGTAGAAAGAATCCAAACTTTTACAACATTATTAAATATTTAAAAAGTAAATTATATGTTTGAAAGCAAAAAAAAAATTTTTTTTTTAGAGGCAGAGATAACAAAAACATTTTGGAGCAACTGAAGTAGCTTGATTTGCACAGATTTGTAGTTTAGCAGTTAAATGCTTTTGCCCTGTGTGAGGAAATGACAAGCCAAAGGATGGCCACTTGTAATAACATGTACTCATCCACTAAAGATTTGACATGCGGCGGTTCTTCCTCTCAGGATTCATTGGCGATAATGTCATGGTTTTCTTGTCCTTACCACATTCGCAAGAGATGCATAGCCCTGGTCACCCCTCCTCATCTCCAGGCTTAATAGGTCAATGGGAGGCAGAACTTGGACTACTAATTGAAGGAATGTTTCCCCTGACCAAGCCTTCAAATTAGATTCAGTGAATTGAAGGGAGTGAGATGATGATTCCTCTTTAAAACTTGTACTTAGTGCATAAGATTCTAATTTTTCTCCCAGAGCAACAGCCACATTAATCTCTTTGAAATAGAATTTTAAAGCATAATGACATAATTAAGTTAGGGCAACTAAGAGACATGTTTTAGTTAAATTACTGAGATAGTATTTTGTGGTAAAAACATTATGTGTTTATAGTTCCTCAGAAAGTCCTAAGTTTCATGAAGGCACCTATTGTTGCTGTGAGTTTCCTCATGTTGAAATCAGGTGAAAGGCTAGGCTGTTGTCAAAATGATTTTACTTCAACACCGTCCATCAGATACTGATTTCAGAGCTGCATAAGATGGGAATTCTTGACTCAGAGCCTATTTTCTTTCCATCTGCAGTTTGAAAGGGGTTGTTAGAACATTGTCTCCCTTGTGTGTTATCTGTCTTATTCTCTCTGACTCAGATTATGGCATTTGCAAGTACAGTAATTAGGACATAAAGTACTGCAAGTATTTTAACACTTCTTTTACCACAGTAGCCTTACTGTCCAATTTCTAATCCCTTCGGGATTTAAACATCTGTCATCAGAGTATTGTGTTAGTGTATGCTTGCCACTCACAGCATCATATGAGAGTTTCAGACAGCGTTAATGCAGTTATGCACCCCAAAACTAAAGCTGAAAACATTTGATTTTGTTGGAACCCTATCTCTGAGTAAGGGCAAGAGAAGGACAAAGGAGTAGTGGAGTGAACATTGATTTTTAGCGTCAGAGTCTTTGGCCTGAAACTTCGCTCAGGGTCTTACAGACTACATCACTTTGGTCAAGTTCTTTCTTTTTTGAACCTTAGTTTCCTGGTCTGAAAAAATGGGGTACGAAAGTTCCTATTTTGTAGTTTTGTCAAGATGATATGAGATCTTTGTATGTGTAAAATAGTGTGTAAATGCTCAAAAATGGTAGGTATTATAAAAGTCTTTTAATGTATGAGAGTGTTTTTTTCATTGGACCTAAACATTTCTTCAACCAGCGCTACTTTTCTTCTTCCTAATTCCTTTTCTCTTGATAGTTAGTTTTTACTTTTAGTTTTTACTCTTGGTATTAATGGTGTTTTGTAAGTGCCACCCCAAGAATGCCTGAGTGCTGACATGAACATGGTTGAGCTAAGGGAAGGTCACTTGTCAGTTTCAGTAACATTTTACCATTGTGCCGAGAAGAGAGAGGGAGGCTCTGTGTGGTGTGTGTGTGTGTGTGTGTGTGTGTGTGTGTGTGTGTCTGTGTGTCTGTGTTTTAAATTCCTTGGCAATAAGATGATACGTGTTTTGAGAATCTGTTAAATAGCTCAGAATACAAGATGACAGATTTTTAAGAGGGCTAGACTTTAGATACACATGAGCCTTCTTTGTAAAGTTTCAGCCTCTTATCTTAATACAGTGGAATTTATTACCGACTGGATTTTTTTTCCATCCCCGAAAGATAAGCGCTGTGGTTCACCGTGCATTTTATCAGTAGCTCCCTCGTGGGTGAGATTTACAATAGAAGAGCAGACATCTTGGTACTTAGGTTTTTCTCAGAGTTTCAAAAATAGTTCAAGGTTGTCCTGCCAGAGTGGAGACTAAATCCTAATTGTTTGTGCAGTTTTTCTTATTGTATCCAGATGTTGGGCCCCCTTTTATCTTTGGAAACCATTGGCATTCTTGATTCTTTTGGAATGAGCCAAAAAGCACAGACTCCTGGTGCCTGAAAATTCATTCAGAACACCCTGCCAGACCACATTTTAGGATATGAAAGTACCAGATCTCAGTGTAACTTGGGTGAAGGGCTCAAGGCCTATATATTTTGAAAGATAGCTACTCCAGTATAGTTATATTGGTAAAAGGAGAGCCAAGAACAGCCATGGAGGAAATACATTTTTCAAGAGAGGGCAGTAGCATAATGGTAATGAGGAACATAGGAAAGTGAATCACAAAAGATATACTTTGGTCCTTAAACCTAAGAGGCAGATAAATCTTTCTTCATCAGTTAGTGGAATATATTATTTCTCTGGTGCTCTAAGCTTGCTGTTCTGACCTTTTTTTCAGCAAGAAAATGGAGATACATTTTAAAATGTCAATTTAAGTGGATCTATAAAGAAAAAGCAGATGATTCTTTTCAAATGTTTATGCTCTAGAAATATCAATTTGGAATCAGTATTTGTTTATAATGAATATTTAATGCCAACCAAGAAGCATTTATTAGATAGTCACTATGTGTCATTAACGTGTAGAGTATGAAAACCAAATGAGGCATTCACCGCTTTCAGTAACTTATATATTAAAAGGGGAAGATGACATTTGTCATTATCATTATCTAATACTTATGGCATGTGTACTGTTCTAATTGTTCTAATTCCTTATGTGTATAGAGCATTACTCTAGGCGCTTCAAATAATAGTATTCGATAATGACGCAATGTAGGAGAAAGGACCTCCACATATGAAGGTAATGATATACTAAGACAAATGCTAGGTAAGTGGTACAGGAAAGCGTTAAAGGATTTGTGAAAAGGAAGGCAATGACTCAGATATGCAGGAAGGGTGGGGAAGGATGTTACAGGCAGGTGCAAAGTCAGAAAGGTAGAAATGTGTTTTCATTATTCAGGTTGGCTAAAGCAGATGTGGGTGTTGATTGGATTTTGGAAGACTTTGAATTCGAAAATAAGGAGTTTGAATCTGATTCTCCTGTTAATAGGGTATCTGAAGACACTTTGACTAGGAAAGTGATAAAATGGAGTTTCAAAAGACTGTAAAAGGTGAGACCAATTAGGAAATTCTTGCAAGAACCAAGATGTGGACCATTCTCACCTGTGAACATTTTTTTTTTATCTTTTTAGATGTGCTGCCACTATTGCTGTAGTTAGTAACCCTTTGAATTTTGGATTTAGATCTCTTTGAATTGATATATTTCAGTTCACCAGAATTAAAACAGCTAGAGCACCATTGCCCAGAAATTAAGTCCATTCATATAGAGGCAATTACCAAAACTGCTTAACTGGAAGAGTTATTCTGGGCTCCAGGGAACCTTATAACTTATGATTCCAGCAATTCTTAGTGGTTTCAAAGGACATTCAAAGGAATATTTATGGCCATACACAGTTACTTGGATAGTAACCAGTGTAATGAAATGAGCTGATACATGTAAAGCACTTAGATGCCTGGTAACAAAAACAAAACCCAAAACCACACACTCATAACAAATGTTAGAAAAAAACAAACCCTGTGATAAGAATTGCACATTAAGGCATATTATTCCAAGCCAGAGGAAAACATTTGCAGGATTACCAGAGTTTTTTTTTTTTTTTTTCCTGCAAACATTCATGCATGAAACAGAGAAAAAAAGGCAGGCTCTGCCCAGTTCTCTGGTTTGCACAGAATTAATTACGATTTAAGTAGAAAAGAGTCATTTTAGGAATTAAGGAAACAGTAGGTCGACCATTGTGGTTTACTTAGTGACAGTCTGGAAAATGGAGGTTTGAAATTGAAGGTCATGAAGTTTAAGGTCTAGTAGATGGTCATTCCAATGGAACAGTGGGCTTCAGTCTTTGGTCAAGGTCCTTCGCAGTTATGACTACCCAGGCATTATGTTGTAGTTCATATGAATCCAGAAATAAGAGCAATTAGTAAAGGAAAGGTGTCTTGCTGCTTAAAAAAAATTGAGTTACTGACATATAATTTACACACCATACAATTTATTCATTTAAAGTGTACAGTTTAATGGTTTTTAGTTTATTCACAGAGTTGTGCAACCATCAC
Source organism: Hylobates moloch (assembly GCF_009828535.3). NCBI lineage: Eukaryota > Metazoa > Chordata > Mammalia > Primates > Hylobatidae > Hylobates > Hylobates moloch. The sequence continues at coordinate 15,734,873 of NW_026652296.1, read as the reverse complement.
CACAATCTAATTTTTAAAATTCTATCTAATTTTTAAAGTTCTACTTTTTTTTTTTTTTTTTTAATTTGGAGACAGGATCTTGGTCTGTTGCCCAGGCTGAAGTGCAGTGGCATCTGCAGTCTTGAACTGGGCTCAAGTGATCCTTCTTCCTTAGCCTCCTGAGTAGTTGGGACTACAGGTGTGCACCACTATGCCCGGCTAATTTAAAAAAAATTTTTTTTGTAGAGACAGGGTCTCACTATGTTGCTCAGGCTAGTCTCGAACTCGTGGCCTCAAGCCATCCTCCTGCCTTGGCCACCTGAAGTGCTGGGATTACAGGCATGAGCCACCATGCCTGGCCACTATTTTTAAATTGAGATATAATTTATATGTCATAAAATTTGCGATTTTAAAGCATAGAATTCAGTGTTTTTTTTAGGATATTAACAAGGTGTTGCAAGTGTAAGCACTATTGAATTCAAGACATTTTTATCATCCCCTCAAAAAACTCTAATCCTGTTAGCAGTCACTTCTCATTCGCCTCTCACCCACAGGCAACCGTTAATCTACTCTGTGTCTCTATAGATTTGCCTATTTTGGACATTTTATGTAAATGGAATCATATAACATGTGGCCTTTTGAGAATGTTGTCTTTCATTTTGCATAATGTTTTTGAGGTTTATCCATGTTATAGCATGTATCACTATTTCTTTTTGTTGCCGAATAATATTCCACTGTATGGATACACTGCATTTTGTTTATCTGTTCATCAGCTGATAGACATTTGGGTTGTTGGTTCCATCTGCTTTTACATAGCATTTTTCAAAGAAAAATAAATGGAAGATACAGTTGCTTATGAATTCACTGCTTTGTCTGTAGGCTTAGACAGATTGCTCATTTAGCTTGACAAATGCTGCTTACAAAGAAAAATAGGCCAGTCTTAGTATAGGAATTCATGCATTGCCGGCATCAGATAAAAGAATCAGAGCAAGATGTGGTATTTTCAAGGCTTGATTTCTCTCTTCAGTCCATTCTTTCTACGGCTTTAGGTTTCTTGTATTATCATTCAGCTGAACATCTTTATTTCTTGGGATACATCTGAAAAAATACGCTAGCTCAAGTTAAAACAAAAAACCCACTAGCTAGCTGAAGCCCTGGGGTACAGCATGGCCTTTAATCAGCTTGGAATGATTCTCTTATGCTTTTCAAACTGACAAGCTGCTGTCCAGCACACTTGATCGTCTATCTAGCTAACGGGTGCTGAAAGAAAGGTTCAAAGATAAGGTTACTGGGAAAATTACATTTCCCTACTCTTTCTGCACTTAGTTTAATGGCAGTTCTAACATGTCAAGAATCTTTATTTTGATTTTAGAGACTGTACAATATGAGATGTAGCTCACTAAACTTAAAACCTGACATTTGGCATTCAAATCCCATCCTTGTTGGTTACTAGCTTAGAAATCTGCAAATTTCTCACTTGTGAAACGGGCATAATAACACATGTCTCAAAAGAATCTTTGAGGATTAAGTGATATAGTACATTTTCTGGCACTTAGTAGATACCTATTGAGTGTAAGGCTTTTCCCCCTCTACTTTATATGGTGGTCATGCAGTTTGGATGTGCAGTTTGGATGAGACCATTATGTGAAAGCACCTAGTAGAAAGCCTGAAATTTAGAAGGTATTTAGTGAATATTAGTTGAATTTGAACCTAAGTTTCCAAAGAATAGAACTCTTTTTCCAGATTTAGGGGTGTATGTTTATATGTGTGTGTGTGTGTGTGTGTGTGTGTGTGTGTGTATGTGTATGTTTATGTGAAAGAGAGAGAGATACTGAAACTGTATCAGTTAGCTTTTGCTGCATTATAAACCACCCTGAAATTTAGTGGTTTAAAATAGCCATTTTATTTAACTTGATTCATGATTCTGTAGGTTGGCAATTAGGTTGGACTCAGGTAGGCAGGCAATTCTGGTCTGAGCTGGTTAGCCGTGCTCTGTGGTCAGCTGGTGCAATAACAGCTGGGGATGGCTGATTTATTTGTTGAGACATTTGTTGACTTGGGCCTCTCCACGTAGTATTTCACCATCTAGCAGGCTCAATCAGTTTTATTTATATGATAGTAAAATATACAAGACTTTTTTTTTTTTGAGACAGGATCTTGCTCTGTTACCCAGGCTGGAGTGCAGTTGTGCGATCATAGCTTACTGCAGCCTTGACCTCCTGGGCTCAGGTGATCCTCCTGCCTCAGCCTCCCAAATATTTGAGACCACAGGTGCATGCCACCACACCCAGCTATTTTTTTTTTTTTTATACTTTAAGTTCTAGGGTACATGTGCACAATGTGCAGGTTTGTTACATATGTATACATGCGCCATGTTGGTATGCTGTACCCATTAACTCGTCATTTATATTAGGTATATCTCCTAATGCTATCCCTCCCCCCTCCCCCCACCCCATGACAGGCCCCACGCACCCAGCTAATTTTTTTAAAAAATTATTATTTGTAGAGACCAAGTCTTGCTATGTTGCCCAGGCTGGTCTCGAACTCCTGGGCTCAAGTAGTCCTCCCACCTTGGCCTCCAAAGTGGTGGGATTACAAGCATGAGCCACCATGCCCAGCCTACACAAGAATTTTTAAGTCTCTTCTTGCTATACATTTGCTATTGTCTCAATGACCAAAGCAGGTTACATAGCCAGGCCCAGAGTCATTGTGAGAGGGCATAAGGTAAGGATGAAGATACCAAGAGGAAATTGTTGTGGCCATTTTTAAAAACAATTTATCATATACTAACTGTGATAGGAATGCAAATCCGTTTACTGAGAATTATTATCAGTCTATAAAATCAGACTTAGAACAGGTGCTGCAATTTAGTGACAGTGTTATTCACAATAGGAATGCTGTCTTCTTCATATAAACTTAACATGTCAGTAAAGCACTCTCACACATAAGGAAAGAACCATTATGGTGGAGGCATTTAATTTCTGGAATCACTAAATACAAGGATCAGCTAACTATTTTTGAGTGTCTCCTGTTTCTTGCCAGTTAAGGTGGCTTCCCCCATCAGTCAGTTCATTCAATTTTTCACTTTAGTTCCATAAAATGTTATTATCATCTGAATCTCTAGATGATATCTTTATTACAGTTTGAGTCACCTCTTCCATCTGTTAAACCACCAACAACAAAAAATCCAAAGAATCAGAGATATTCTTGTCACTAAAATATTTCTTGAGTCTTAACTATTTTTCACTTTGGTCTTTGCTTTATGCCTGTACAGATCTAGTTGTAGCATGTTTTAGATTAGAGGCATCCAGTATCATAATCCTACTAGAGATAAGAACTTCTTCTTTTGAATAGTTATTAATAACTGAGCATAAATATGTTTTCATATGCTACTGCCAAGTCATAAAATCATGGAATTTTTCAAAGCTGCAGGGAACATTAGATATAATCTGGCCCTGTGTCTTCTTTTTGCAGATTGGGAACCTGTGGTTTTACCAAGATCATATAGTCAGAACCGGAATCTAAATCTTTGAACTGCAGGATAGGGATTTACTTTCCATTTTTTTTTTATTGTGTTAAAATATACGTAACATAAAATTTGAGGAGAGGGATTTTTCCATTCTTCTGTCTCCAAAATCAACTTTAGCTTTCTGGCAATCGGATAAATGTAACATTTTAACTAATCATTTCGCTATTAAATTTCTAATACATATGTGCATTTTACTTGCAGCTTGTATCTGAATATGTGATTAGATTAAAAAACTTCTCTTTTTATTTCACTTTAGTTTTTGGAACTTTGAATTCTAATAAATGTCAGGTATAATCAGGTCCCTGGTATTGATATCAGAAGGTAAAAGCAAATACATTTTAGATAGACTTTCTTATTTGTGGATTTTCATTGTTGAAAGAGACAAAGAACAGTTGGTGTTTTAACTCCAAAAATTAGAAATTTTTAAGTGGGTTGGTGAGAAAGAAGAACTCACATATGAGGAAAGCAGATGTTCTCACTTTTTCACCTGAACAGTGACAGAAATTAGACAAATGATTATATTCTCGCCTAACAGACATTTCTTTGATTTTTATGACATGGTTTAGAATTAGACCACAGAAATGTTATCTTTAGTGTTTCATCATCCTTGGTTTAAAGATTCAATTTCTTAAGTCCACCTGTATTGTAACTGAAAGTAATTAATGAAGAACCATAGAAATATATTGTTTTATTATTAGATATAATACATTTTAAAAAAGAATGATGCCCTTATGGTTTTTGTAAATGCCATTGGAGAAAAAGTTTTAAATTACCTGTTATTTCTGTCCAGAAATCACCATTTTTATTGATGAACTCAATTTAGTCATTTATCTGTGCATATATAAAGATGAATGGGTGGATGGATAAACATACATGAATGACAGAAATAATAAGAGAGAGATTGGTGTGTGACATACGCAGCTTACTCTCAAATTTTAAGTGTGTATTTCCTAAGAAAGAAGATATCCTCTTTTGTTTGTATTTCCTACAAAGGAGATGCTCTTTTTTGTTACCACAATAAAGTGGTCAAAGAGTGATTTTTTCCTTTTTATTTCTTGAGACCGTGTCTCACTCTGTCTCCCAGGCTGGAGTGCAGTTGCATGATCATGGCTCACTGCAGCCTTGACCTCCCAGGCTCAAGCAGTCCTCCCAGCCTCCCAAGTGACTGGGACTACAGGCATGTACCACCATGCCTGGCTAATTTTTTTTGTTTTTAGTAGAGTGAAGGTCTCACCATGTTGCCCAGGCTGGTCTCGAATTCCTTAGCTTGAGGGATCCTCCTCTTTTGGCCTCCCAAAGTGCTGAGATTACAGGTGTGAGCCACTGTGCCCAGCGTAAATAGTAATTTCTCTAAAGAAGAGTTTTCCCTTGTCTCCTAAAGCTCCTTCACTTTTAGATTATTGCTCTGATCTCTTATTGAATACATTCTTTTTGATGCTCAGAGTGTCCAAAAATTTATCAGTGAAGGACCTTCAAGGTGGCTCCTATATCCTTTTGATATGTCCCCATCAGTTTTTGAGTACTTGCTTTTTTTTTTTTTTGGCACAAAAGAGATTCCAGATTCAGGTCCATTTTGTAATTTCCCTGCCTTAGACTTGGAGTCGACTGTTTTTCTAATTCTAGTTCCTTTTTGCAGGAAATGGTATCTGGAAACCAATATCTGAGCCACTTACATGTGCTTATCTGTACTGGAGTGTCATTGCTCCAACACCTTTTGATGAAGAAAGCTCAGAAATGTCTTTTTTTTTTTTTTTTTTAAATCATGAGGTCATAATACCTCAGTTCAAATACAACACAAGTTGCTATGCCTTTCCCAATTTCACATTTTGATATTTAGATAGTGTCAGATCCCCTTCACAGGGATTATGCCATTTTGCATTCCAGGTCAGCAATGTGTGAATGCCTGTGCCCCCACAGCCTTACCAACAGATAGTGTGTTTTCAAGCTTTTGAAGCTTTGCCAGTCTGAAATGTAAGAAATGGTCCCTCTAAGTAGTTTTAATTTGAATTTCTCGTATTATGAGTGAAACTCAGCAATTTTTTCATGTTTAAGGACCCGTTGGATATCTTTGTGTGTATATTATTTTTGCAAGTCTTTAGTCTAGTTTTCTTCTATTCTTCTGTTGTCCTTTTCTTGATTTAAGAAGTTCTTGGGAGCTTATCTCCCTAATATATAAATCTTAAAATTTTTTTTTCTTTTTTTTTTTTTTTTTTTTTTTGGTTTTATCTTTCTTTTTTTCCCCGGGTGGGAGTGTTTTGTTTGTTTTTTGGTTGCTGCAACCTCTGCCTCCTGGGTTCAAGTGATTCTCCCGCCTCAGCCTCCCAAGTAGCTGGGATTACAGGCACCGGCCACCATGCCCAGCTAATTTTTGTATTTTTAGTAGAGATGGGGTTTCACCATGTTGGTCAGGCTGGTCTCGAATTCCTGACCTCAGGTGATCCGCCTGCCTCGACTCCCAAAGTGTTGGGATTACAGGCATGAACCAACACACCTGGCTAAAATTTTCTTTAAATAAAAAGAAAACTCTTTAAAACATTTTTGTGTTATTTGTCATTTGTCTTTTGTCTTGGCTTATGAGGTTTGTGTGTGTGATTATTAATTTTTTAAAGTTTGTGGTGTTTTCTTCACATAAAAGGTTTTTACCCATTTTTTAAATTATATCTGGATTTGTATCATAGTTAGAAAGCCTTTTCCGGACTCAGGTTTTAAATGCATTCACACATTTTCTTTTAGTATTAAAGGTTTCCATTTTTTACAATTAGATTTCTTATCTATTTGGAGTTTTCCAGGCTTAAGGTATGAGATATAGATTCAATTTAATCTTTTCTCAAATAGCTGTCCCATTGTTCAGATAGCCGTTTGGACTTTGTATTTTGTTTCTGGACTTTCTATTCTGTTCAGCGGGTTGAGATATTTTGTATGAAAGTATACTGTGTATTGTATATGCCAGCAATTTGCAGCGCTTTGGAAGTTGGTTGACTCTAGGAGGTTCCCTGAATGCTTTTTTTTTTTTTTAAATGTGTAGGATTATGTGTAAGATTGCTGCAGAGTTGTCTCTGAGCCAGTCTTCTCCTTTGGTGGTCTGAGAGGAGGGGACTGAGCAAAAGACTCATTGGCAAATCCAGTGCACCACCATTTTTACAAGTTTTATTTTGTTATCCTTCTTGCAGAACTATATTATGAAGTAGTACCTTAAATTTAATTTAAAAATGAAAACAAGCATGAAAAGTACCTCACATCATACCTAGAGCACACAAAACAAAACACCATATGCTTGCTGATTGGTCCTATCAAATAATATATTTAATTCTTAATTAGTGAGGAGAAAACAGTGTAGTAGGAAACCATTGGCAGTGTGTGGATATGGGCAGATATGGGATTGGCTGCTGTTGATCTTAGCAATGGTGATAGTGAGAAAAATGACAAATGTTCTGAGAGGTAGGGCGGCTGGCCTGAAATTGGACTAGGAATTGTCACGAAATAAGTAAGATTGCATAGACCAAGGGTGCCTGGAGAGAAACACTTGCTGTTCTTTGTCTTCTACCTACCTTCTAGTCTACTTCTTAAGGTGCTGAACCTTCTGGTTGTTTTTCCTGTTTACTGTGGGAAAGGGCCGTATAAACCCCTGTGTTCGTGGAAAGCAATGAAAAATACTTCCTGTGTTTCCCTATATTAGAATACTAATCACAGGCACAAAGATACTTCAACCTTTGAAACAGGTACATTCAGCTAGCTTGATTTTTAAATCATGCCAGGTAAAATTATTCTTTCTGCTCTTGTTACTAGTAACTAATAGCTGCTGTATTCTGCTCTCTTAACGGTTACTGCTGCTGTGTAACTGCTGATGCTTTTCTCCAGGATGGTTTGAGGCCCCGTCTAAGTCCCCTTTTACCAGTCTTCCCTGACCACACAGCCTCCAAGAACTGGGCACATATAATTCTTATAATCAATTCTATTTATTTAATACCTGTTCAATACTAACTTCTTTAAAAAATGTTCATAAGAAGTAAATAAAATCACCAGTAGTCCCAATACCAGAGATAAACCCTGTTAACATTTTGGGTATTTTCCCCTAGTTTTTTTTTTTCTCCTACATGTATGATTTTATGGAGTCAAAAGCATACTGTATATATAATACTGTATCCTGTTTTTTCCCTTAAGTTTATTGTAAGCCATATGTAGATAGTATTTTTAAAGTTACATGATATCTCATAGTGAATGAATTGTGATTTATTTGTTTTCTTTTTCATGTATATTTTTCTCATTATTTCAGTTAGATTATGAGATTATCAAAGAAAGTCACCCTACTGTATCATCCCTTCTTCCCACTTAAGTGCCTCTAGAGAATATTGTATATGATAGATGCTAAATAAATATTTTGCTTGCTTCTGTTTCATTCTAAATATTACAGGAGCTATTTGCTATAGTAGACTCCAAATGTATTATTTGCAGATTATCAGAATCATTGCATCACCCAAATCTTTCCATCTAGAAAAAGGGACCCCAGGGAAATTTCTGAATGTATTTTAGGGGAAATCTTAACTCCTCTGAAATTCCATGAGAATTTTTTGGGCAAGCATTTGTGCATTTTTCTGTAGTTTCACTAGATTCTTGAAGGAGTCCTTTATCTAACAGAAATATCCACTGATCCAGAGATTGTAGCCCATCTGGAGATAGGTCTGTTTATTAAACTTATCTAAAATTTTAGAGTGTTTCTTTTCATTTTTCATTTTTCTTGGTTTTCAGGAAGGGATGAGACCATGCAGCCTGCAAAACCATCTTTTCTTGAATATTTTGAACAAAAAGAAAAGGAAAACCAGATCAACAGCTTTGGCAGGAGTGTACCTGGTCCACTGAAAAATTCTTCAGATTGGAAAATACCACAGGATGGAGACTATGAGTTTGTAAGTAGTGTTGGAAGTAAATGGTTATGTCTTTGGGAGAAGTTATTTGAAATATCACACATTGAATTATGTCATTTCACTGAAAGTGCCCAAGCATTTTCTTGGGCATTTTGAGTCTCCTAAACCATCCCTGACAGTGTCTCCTGAGCTGAAGGACAATATTTTGATTGGTGTTTGAACAGTTCTCTGGTCCCCGATTAGTGGCATCTTTTTCACTTTCAAAAAATATTCACTTTTTATTTTTGTCCAATTTGAAATTGTTCATGGTGAGAGAAGTATTCAATCATCAAATGAAATTGCAACTGTGTTTAATAGTTTATTTGGGGTTTTGATTTTATGTTTAAGAATTAGATTGGAGGGCAATTGACACTATTTTGTGGTGTCCTTGTTGTTTTGCTAACTATTCTCCTAATTTTAACCCTGCTGAAAGGATTATTCTCAATTTTTTCAGAGGATGAATGTGTAATTATTCCAGTTTCATATGAAAAACAGCGTGTGTTTTCCTTTCTCTACTGTGGAACATTTTCCCTCAACCATAGACACTCATTAATGTTCATAGGAATTTAAGGAGTAGAGCAATAAAAATTTTGGGAAAAAGTAAGCTAAGGAGTCTGCATTTTCTTCTTGACTATTACTAGAAAAGATTTTTCTCTTCAGGAACTTTTTATTTTTACATTCTTAAATTCTGAAGTTTTATCCTCATCTGTCATAATTCTGTTGTTCATGAAAGAGCTTAGATTGGGCATTGGGCTTGAACTCTGGTAGGCCTGTCGAGTTCTGGCTTTCCACTGTACTCCTGACTGGCCAGAGGAAATGGTGCCGTTCTTCCGTAACTTAATTTCTCTTTTATAAAGTGGCAGGAGTGTCATAGTTTATACAACTAATGGTAGAGATCCTTTGAGGACCAGAATAACTCATCTGAGGTAAATTAACTGATTAGTCACTGAACCCATGATAGAACCCAGGTTCATTTGTTTTATTACCTGTTTGTTCATTTACTTATCCAGTGTTTTTTTTTGTTTTTGTTTTTGTTTTTTAATGTCATGTGTTTGACACTATTCTAGGGATATAGTCGTTAACAGAACAGCCAAAAACCCATCCCTCATAGAGGTTTCATTCTAGGTGAAGGAAAAGTATTTAGTGTGTCAAATGGTAGCAAGTATTGTAAAAAATATAAAGCAAAAGGGAGGTTAGGAAAGAGAAAGAGTGTGTGTGTGTGTGTGTGTGTGTGTGTAGTTTTTTAAAAATAGAGTGGTCAAGGAAGTTCTCATTGGTAAGAAGATGAGGATGTGAACTATGTGAATATCCAGAGGAGAGATTTTTAGGCAGCAGGAATAGCAGATGCAAAGATCCTGAGGCAGGGACTTGGCTGGTGTGTTTATGGAACAATGAAGAAACAGTATGTTTTGGAATGGCATCAATAGGATGTGCAGCAGGAAATGATATCAGAGATATAATGGAGAATGAGATAATGTAGGGCTTTTTGTGTAATAAAAAGGACTTTAGCTTTTCTCTTGAGTGGAATGAAAGACCATTGGGAGGGGTGACTTGATCCTATTTATATTTAAAAGGTATTCTAGTTGCTATATTAATACATTATAGGAGAACTATAGCGTTTCTGAACACAGGTCCAGTGTTTTTATTTACTATTCAAAGGTGGCAAATTATGGGGCACACCTGCTGCTGTTCTCCTCTTCTAGGCCTTTGGCACCCATCTTTTCCAATGAATCGGGGTTCAGCTTCAGAATCCTTCTTAACACAGTGCACCAGGCTGCCACTGCTAATCAGAGTAGACTTATGAAATTTGAATTATTGTGCATCTATTCCACGTTGCCTGTATAGTTGTCTTCAACATGTGTATAAGGACTGATTTCTCAGTTTAGCCAGTCTTCAAGCAAAGATGTTTAACTGTGGGGTACCAAATCACATCATTATTGTGATAGAATGCTTGAGAATCCTCAAATCTGTAGTACTTCTAAGCCTGGTTTCCTTGTTTTTAAATGTTACAGAAGTTAGCGGTTTTGGCTGGGTGCGGTGGCTCACGCCTGTAATCCCAGCACTTCGGGAGGCCAAGGCGGGTGGATCACCTTAGGTTGGGAGTTCGAGGCTAGCCTGACCAACATGGAGAAACCCCGTCTCTACTAACTGTACAAAAAAAATCAGTTGGATGTGGTGGTGCATGCCTGTAATCCCAGCTACTCGGGAGGCTGAGGCAGGAGAATCGCTTGAACCCAGGAGGTGGAGGTTGTGGTGAGCCGAGATTGTGCCATTGCACTCCAGCCTGGGCAACAAGAGTGAAACTCCATCTCAAAAAAAAAAAAAGAAGTCAGTGATTTTGAAAACCCAGTCACTTTAATCGTTTTTAATTTTTAAAAATATTGTTTATGATATTTTTAGGGCACATGTAATATTTTAGTACCTGTTCATAATGTGTAGTGATCAAATCAGAGTAATTAGGATATCTATTACCTCAAACATTTTTCTTTGTGTTGGGAACATTATAAATCTTCTCTTCAGCTGTTTTGAAGTATGCAAAAAATTATTAACTATAATTTTCCTACTGTACTATTGAATACTAGAACTTATTCCTTCTCTCTGACTGTATTTATGTACCCCTTAACCAACTTCTCTTCATCCCTCTTTCACCTCTTTCCCAGCCACTGCTAACCATCATTCTGTACTCTGTGTCCATAGGATCCACTTTTTTAGCTCCCACGTGAGTGAGAACATGTAATATTTGTCTTTCTGTCTCTGTCTTATTGTAGCTAACATAATGACCTCCAGTAATATCCAGGTTGCAATAAAAGAAGCGACATTTCTTTCTCTTTTCTGTCTGGGTAATATTCCATTGTGTGTATACCACATCTTCTTTACCCATTTATCCATTGATGGACACTTAGGTTGATTCCATATCTTGGCTATTGTGAATAGTGTTGCAACAAATAGGAGAGTTTAGATATCTTGTTGATATATTGATTTCCTTTCTTTTAGATATATGCCCAGCAGTGGGATTGCTGGATCATATAGTAGACCTATTTTAGTTTTTTGAGGAACCTCTATACTGTTTTTTGTAATTGTTTTATTACTTTACATTCCCACCAAAGGCGCATGAACATTCCCCTTTCTCCACATCTTCACCAGCATTTGTTATTTCCTGTCTTATTGATAATAGCCATTCTAACTAGGGTGAGATGATATCTCTCTCTCTTTTTTTTTTTTTTTTTTTTTTGAGAGACAGGGTCTTGCTTATTCTCCCAGGCTGGAGTGCAGTGGTCCGATCATAGCTCACTACAGCTTCAAACTCCTGGCCTGTAGTAATCCTCCCACCTCAGCCTTCTGAGTACCTAGGACTAGAGGTATGGACCACCACGCCTGGCTAATTTTTAAATTTTTCGTAAAGATGAGGTCTGGAAATGTTGCCCCAGCTCATCTGGAACTCCTGGCCTCCTACCCGGGCCTCCCAGAATGCTGGGATTACAGATATGAGCCACGGCACGGGCCCTTTCATTGTGGTTTCAATTTGCATTTTCCTAATGATTAGTGATGTTGAGCATTTTTTCAAATACCTTTTGCCCATTTGTATGTCTTCTTTTGAGAAATGTCTATTCAGGCCTTTTGCCCAACTTTAATTCTAATCATTATTCTTGGATCAGTAGTTTCAACGTGTAAAGAATTTATTTCTCTTTGCCACAGTTTTCTCATACTAAGATCATTGGCAGGAAATTTGTTTTGGTGGGCAAGCTACTTATACAGAGGAGCTTTAGTAGGTCTTTAGAGAGAGTACTTTTTATTTTGGAAGTAGATGACTTCTAGAGGGAGTGGGCCCATGGCGCACAGTGACCAGGTTAGCACATTGCATGATAAATCTGAGGTCATAAACTGGCAGCATCCAGCTCACAGACCTTTTTGTGTGTTCTATACAGTGTTTAAATTTTTAAAATTAGTTGCTTATGTTAAAAACTTAAGAGATTTTGCACAAAATGTTGGGTCTCCAGCTTATTTTGAAAATGTGAAAGATCTGGCACAGTAGACCTACATTATTGGTTAACGGTTGTCTGGAGCTGAGTGGCAGCTGCCCTCTTTAGGTATGACCTCTCTAATTCTTCACACTATTTGACCTACTTCACTCATTCGTATTAACTGTCTGACCTGTCTGACATTTGGGGGCATTTGATATTGGGACTCTTGCATTAAATTGTTTGGATTTATATATGCTTGAGCCAGCCTATTCTGATATATAACATTCTACTCTATTTGTACCTTCAGAATGTCAAGATAATTTACTTATAAAAGTCTCTTACAAAAAAATTTCAAACTAAGCGATAAAAGAAAATTGAGATGAGAGATACATGAGCTGCTTTCCCAACAAAGATCAAATGAAAACTGTCTTCATTGTTGATATTCTTGTTACATAGCTTTTACCTTGATCCCAAAGCAAGCATTTGAAATAATAGTCTAGAACAGTGATTCTCAAAGTGGTCCCAGACCAGCAGTGTTAGCATCACCTAGAGACTGTTAGAAAGGCAGTTTTTCAGGCCTTACCCCAGGCGGACTGAATAGGAATATCTGGGGACAGCACCCATTGGTGTTTTAACCTGTCCTCCTGGTAACTCTAACCCACTAAAGTTGTTCTAAAAGGTTTTTAGAGTAGTGTATCTTTATATACATTTCTTGTTTTCTTTTCTATTAGGTACTATAGAAATTCAGAGATAAGGATGTATTTCTATTTTATTAACATTGTGTGATTTTTAAATTTCCTTGTTATTCTCCTTTTGAGTCTCCTATACTCTTACTGGAGGTACCAAAGAAGCACATAAAATATGGAAAATGTATGTTTGTCAGTGACATCTGGCAAATAAAGAGCTAGTCCTTTGAAGAAAGTTCTGAATAATCTCTTGAAAGCTTAATGAAGGATATGTGTCAGACTTGCTAACATGTTTCCCTCACAATTGCTTTTTTTTTTTTTTTTTTTTGAGATGGAGTCTCGCTCTGTCACCCAGGCTGGAGTGCAGTGGTGAGATGATTTCAGCTCACTGCAACCTCCACCTCCCGGGTTCAAGCACTTCTCTGCCTCAGCCTCCTGAGTAGCTGGGATTACAGGTGCCTGCCACCACACCCAGCTAATTTTTTGTATTTTTAGTAGAGACAGGGTTTCACCATCTTGGCCAGGCTGATCTTGAACACCTGACCTTGTGATCCACTCATCTTGGCCTCCCGAAGTGCTGGGATGATTACAGGCGTGAGCCACCACGCCCAGCCTCCCTCATAATCTCTTACAGACTTTCTGATTTCTAGGCAGACAGTATTTAATTATGAAAAAAGATAATTCTGTTTCCTCCTATGAAGGGAATTGCTGTTTTCCAATGACCTTTTTGCCCAAAATGGCAAATGGGAAGTAATTTAATCAGGAGTAGCAGAATTTTTTTTTTTTTTTTTTGAGATGGAGTCTCGCTCTGTCACCCAGGCTGGAGTGCAGTGGCGTGATCTCTGCTCACTGCAAGCTCTGCCTCCTGGGTTCACACCATTCTCTGAGTAGCAGAATTTTATACTGACAAAAACTTCATATTTGCATCTTAAACTGAATATTTGTCCTATTTCTATAAGTGAATTGCCTATTTGTTAGGTTGAGAAACCCCCCCCCCCCCGAAGATTTCTAATAATGTTTAAGATAGATAGTGATTAAAATATAAAAGGTGCTTGAAAATGTAATAGTCTCTAAAATTGGTATTTCATAGTCTATTAGCAGATCACATTTTTGGAAAAGAATGTAATATTTTATGAGAATTCAGACCTTCCCATTTTGCCATTCATAAAGCCACAAAAAGCTGTAAACTTAAATCCAATTTGGCTCATGGATCTTCTAAAAACACACTAATATTTTAGCTTAAGATGACCCGGGCTGGGTGCAGTGGCTCATACCTGTAATCCCAGCACTTTGGGAGGCCGAGGTGGAAGGTTTGCTTGAGCTCAGGAGTTCAAGACCAGCCTGGCACATAGTGAGACCCCATCTCTATTACAAAAATTTAAAAAAATGGCCCAAGTGCCAACAGTGGTGAACAAAACAGACCAGGCCCATGTTCTCATGGAGTTTACAGTGAAGGAAACAGACAGTAAGCCAGTACCCTAGTAGATATCAGTTCAGGTAATAATAGTGAATTTTTTTCTTTTTTTTAAAGCACAGTATAGAGATATTGTGAGAAAAGGCCTTGTGGAGAGACAGGACATTCAGCTGAGACATCAGTGAAGAGGGGAAGCAAGTCACAGGAAGGTAGGGGAAGCAAGTACAGAGACTGTGAGACAGGACATAGATTCTGTGTAAGGAAGGAAAGGAGTTCATTGAGGCTGGAGCCGAGTGACACGTGGGATAGCAGTTTAAATGTAAATGCATCAGTAATCACAGTAAATGTGAGTGCACTAAAATCTCCTATTAAAAGAGAAAGAGTCTGGATAAAAATAACAGTCAAATTCCGGCTAAACGCTGTTTACAAGAGATGTAACGAAAAGAAAATACAACCGAAAAATTTAAAACAGAGGAATGGAAAAAGATACACTAGGCAAATACTCAGTAAAAGAAAGTAGGTGAAACAATATTGATATCAAATGAGGCCAAGCATGGTGGCTCACACCCGTAATCTCAGCACTTTGGGAGGCCAGGGCAGGCAGACCACGTGAGATCAGGAGTTTGAGACCAGCCTGGCCAACATGGTGAAACCCTGTCTCTACTAAAAGTACAAAAAATTAGTTGGACGTAGTGGAACATGCACCTGTAGTCCCAGCTACTCAGGAGGCTGAGGCTGGAGAATTGCTTGAACCCAGGAGGTGGAGGTTGCAGTAAGCCGAGATCGTGCCACTGCACTCCAGCCTGGATGATGCAGCGAGACTTCATCTCAAAAACAAAAAACAAACAAACAAAAAACAAATCAGATGAAATAGAATTTAAGACAAAAGAATGTTACCTGGGAAGGATATTTTTATACTGTTAAAAGGTATACTTTATCTAGAAGATGTAAGTCATGCACCTATATGAAACATAATATATTTATCCTAAACTGATAGAAATACAAGGAGCAATGAGAATACTGCAATTATAGCTTCAAGAAGTTAATTAAGAAGACTTAAATATTCTTCTCTCCAAAATTGACATTTCAGTTAGACAAAAAGCTAACACAATTAACATTGATAAAACAGAAAATAGATAAAAATTCTAATATATATGAAACTTTAAAAACATGGAATATTCATAAAACAACTATGTTTTATTCTTTTTTTTAACCTTTATTTCAGGTTCAGGGGTACATGTGCAGGTTTGTTACAGAGGTGAATTGTGTGTCATGGGGGTTCAGCGTACAGATTATTTCATCACCCAGCTAATAAGCATAGTATCCCATAGGTAGTTTTTCGATCCTCACCCCCCTTCCACCCTCTGCCCTCAAGGAAGCCCTGATTTCTGTTGTTCTCTTCTTTGTGTCCATGTGTACTCAGTGTTGAGCTCCTACTTACAAGTGAGAACATGCTGTATTTGGTTTTCTGTCCTTATGTTAGTTTGCTTAGGACGATGGCCTCCTGCTCATCCATGTTGCTGCAAAGGACATGATCTTGCTCATTTCTGTGGCTGTATAGTATACCATGTGAACATGTACCACATTTTCTTTATCCAGTCTGTCATTGATGGGCATTTAGGTTAATTTCATGTTTCTGCTATTGTGAATAGTGCTGCAGCAAACACAACACATGCATGTGTCTTTATGGTAGAACAATTTCTGTGCCTTTGGGTATATACTCAATAATGGGATTGCTAAGTTGAATGATAATTCTCTTCTAAGTTCTTTGAGAAATCGATACACTGCTTTCCACCATGATTGAACTAATTTACATTCCCACCAGCAGTGTATAAGTAATCCCTTTTCTCTACAACCTCGCCAGCATCTGTTATTTTTTTATTTTCTAGTAATAGCCATTCTGACTAGTATTAGATAGTATCTCATTGTGTTTTTGATTTGCATTTTTCTAATGGTTAGTGATGTTGAGTATTTTTTTCACATGCTTATTGACCATGTGTATGTCTTCTTTTGAGAAGTGTCTGTTCATGTCCTTTGCTCCGTTTTTAATGAGGTCGTTTGCTTTTTACTTGTTAATTTGTTTAAGTTCCTTATAGATTCTGAATATTAGATATTTCTTGGATGCATAGTTTGCAGAAATTTTCTCCCATTTTGTAGGTTGTCTGTTTACTCTGTTTAAAGTTTATTTTGCTGTTCAGAAGCTCTTTAGTTTAATTAGAACCTATTTGCCAATTTTAATTTCTGTTACAATTGCTTTTGTTGTCTTCATCATGAAATCTTTGCCAGGTCCTATATCCAGAATGGTGTTTTCTAGGTTATCTTCTAGGGTTTTTATAGTTTTAGGTTTTACATTTAAGTCTTTAATTCATCTTGAGTTGATTTTTGTATACGGTTTAAGGAGGCGGGAGTCCAGTTTCCATCTTTTGCATATGGCTAGCCAGTTATCTCAGGATCATTTATTGAATAAAGAGTCCTTTCCCCATTGCTTGTGTTTGTCAACTTTGAGTAACTATGTTTTCTTGTTTTTTGTTTTGAGACAGAGTCTTGCTCTGTTGCCCAGGCTGGAGTAGTGCACTGGCATGATCTCGGCTCACTGCAACCTCTGCTTCCTGGGTTCAAGTGATTCTCCTGCCTCAGCCTCCCGAATAGCTGAGATTACAGGCACCTGCTACCACGCCCGGCTAATTTTTGTATTTTTAGTAGAGATGGGGTTTCACCATGTTGGCCAGGCTGGTCTTGATCTCCTGACCTCAGGTGATCTACCCGCCTCTGCCTTTCAAAGTGCTGGGATTACAGGCATGAGCCACCATGTCCAGCCAATGTTTGAAAGGGTTAAACAAGACATCTCAACAGAGAAATTATTCAGGCCACATTACCTGACTATAATGCAATAAAATTAGAAATTAACATTAAGAAAGTAGTCAAAGCCACTTTATCCCACCTGGAGATATAAAAATATATTCCTAAATCTTACTTTAAAGATAAAGTAAAAATATAAATTATAAACAACTTAGAAATGAATAATAACAATTATACAAAATTCAAATCCCTGTAATTCAGAACCCGTGGGAGGCAGTAAACAATGGCACTTAGAAGATTTATAGCCTTAAATGAATTTTCTTCTTAGAATACAAGAAAAATTATAAATAAGTTAAAAATAGGATAAAGATAAAAGCAGAATTTAATGAAATAGAAAACAAAACAAAAAGTTGATTGGTAAAAACCAACAGCAGGATATTTGAAAGGACCTGATATTTGGTAGATTTGACCAAGTTAAAAAGGAAGAGTGTACTAATAAACTGCAGTAGGGGAAAGGCGAGAGGCAGTTACTAGAAACAGAATATGGCAGTGTGATCAGAGATTATGATTTATAATCTTATATTATTAAATTTGAAAACTTAGATAAATAGATGTTTAAACATTATGCCATATTTACTTCCCATGTGGAAGTGTAAATACATAAAAATATGCAAGATACTTTTGAACAAGAGGAAGAAGGTTGATCTTATTCTTCCAGAGATCAAAACATACCACAAAACCACAATAATGAAAGCATTATGATATTGGCATAAGAATAGAACATAGGCCAGGGTGTGGTGGTTCACCCTGTAATCCCAGTACTTTGGGAGGCTAAGGTGGGAGGATCACTTGAACCCAGGAATTTGCGATCAGCCTAAGTATCATAGTGAGATCCCCATCTCTACAAAAAAAAAAAAAGCTGGGCTTGGTGGTACATGCCTATAATCTCAGCTACTTGAGAGGTTGAGGTAGGAGGATCTCTTGAGCCCAGGAGTTCGAGGCTGCAGTGAGCTAGGATTGCACCACTGTATACTACCCTGAGTGATGGAGTGAGACCCCATGTCTTAAAACAATAACAAAAGATCAATGTTACAGAGTAGGATTGAGAAACATACCTATGTATGTATATGTGCGTATATGTGTATATAATATGGATAAATTTTTAAAAATATATACACCTTTGTTGGATGCATAGTTTGCATTATATATGAGTGTATTATATAATGATAAAATACAAAATAATGCAAACTGTAAAATTTGTGTAAATTAAAAAAAACACAAATCATGCTACCATTTCTATGTATACGTACACATACAGCTGCATAGATAAAAAAGACAGGATCTAAAAATAACTTGAAAGTCATTACCTGTGGAGAGAACTTTAGTTTTAGCTGTCTTTACACAGAAAGAGAATTTATTACTATATTAATGTATTACTTGCTTAACTTAAAAGGAATAAATAGAACGAGATACATTTTTAAACTTTCTATTGAGATTTTTCCTGGTTTTAGTCTAAATAAAGCCAAGTTATATATATACAGATTAAGAGAACCACAACACTTTTCAGTCAGTTATCAGCTTTGCAAGTATTGTTGATTATTAGCTTTCAGTATCCTTAGGCTTTAGAGTAAATTTCCTATTTATTCAAATGAAGTTGCTTTCAGATTTCTTATGACTTCTTCTATAAAAAGAGTTGATAGTAACTGGCCCTCACATATTAATTCAATCTATATTTATTGAGGTTCTCTGTGTGTACTATGTGTGAATACATAAGACTGCGAGATCTTTTACAGCCTTCACTTTATCTTACCCGTCTTCGTATTCCTAATACCTAGCAATTGCCGGGCTTGGCACACCATTTCAAATTAAACTCAGACATAGTCTCTGAATTCATCCATTATTTTATTCAACTACTAGTTGAATTAAACTCAAATATAGTCACTACGCTTAGAGAGTTTATGATGTAGCAGAAAATAATCAAATGATTTTGATACATTATACTAATGATAGCTTACATTTATTGAAAATTTACTATGTGCCAGGCATTACATATGTTACCTCGTTCTCAGAACCATCCCATGAGGTAGGAATGTTGTTATTGCCATTTTAGGGGTAAAAAAACTGAGGCTTAATGGCAAGAATAAGTTCAAGAGATCTATTGTACAACATGGTAACTCGTTAATAAACACTGTATTGTATTTTGAAAATCACTGAGAGAGTAGATTTTAAGTGTTCTTACCACAAAGAAATTGTAAGTATGTGAGGTAGCACACATGTAAATTAGCTTGATTGAGCCATTTCATAATGTATGTACATACAGTATATCCTTATGAGGTTCACTTTATGAGATTTCAGTTACCCACTGCAGTCTGAAAATATTAAATGGAAATTCTAGAAATAAACAGTTTCTAAGTTTTAAGTAGCATGCCATTCTGAGTAACATGATGAAATCTTGTGCCATTGTGCATCATCTCGCCTGGGACATGAATCATCCCTTTGTCCAACATATCTGTGCAGTACACGGTACCCACTCCTAGTCACTTAGGAGCCAATTTGGTTATCAGATCACCTGTTGAGGTATAAGAGTGCTAGTGTTCAGGGAACCCTTATTTTGCTTAATAATGTCCCCAGAGTGCAAGAGTAGCGATGCTGGCAATTCCAGTTTGCCAAAGAGGAGATGTAAAGTGCATCTTTTAAGAGAAAAGGTGAAAGTTCTTGACCAAAAATAAGGGGGGAAAAAAACCATATGCTGAGGTTGCTAAGATTTATGGTTAAGAACGAATCATCCATCCATGAAATTGTGAACAAATGTGAATCTTCCATCTGCGAATTGTTGTTGTAATTGTTCTGTGTTATTATTAGTTATTGATAAATTCTTAACTGTAACAACTTTATAAATTAAACTTCATTATAGGTTATTTACATATGGGAAAAAGCTGAATGTATAGGGTTCGGTGCCATCCACAGTTTCAGGCATCCACTGGGGTTTTCAGAATGCATCCCCTGTGGATAAGGGAGGGACTACTGTATTTCAAAACATCATGTTGTATAAAATAAATATGTACAATTTGTATTTGTCAATTAAAAGAAAACCCTAAGACTAAAAGGGGGTGGTTGACTACAGTTATACAGACAGTGGCACAGTGAGGATTTTAACCAAAGCAGTTTGACTCCAGAGCCCATCCTTTTAACTGTCTGTACTGTGTGGCATTTTTCTAGGCTATTCTGGTAAGTTCTATCCATAAAGTACATAAAGAAGGGGCTGTAAGAGCCCAAAAGAGAGAGCAAGAACCCCAGGGAAGGCACCAATAAGTGTCATTGGAAGTGTGTTTTGAAAGATGAAGTGTGTCTGTGGAGATACTAAGGAGTGTGGCATGGGTTCAGGAAGTACTGAGTAATTGAGTTGGAGCATTACCAGTGTGGATGTGTGCGAAAGGGGAGGAAGGGAACAAAGGAGAGAACTTCAGGTGAAGTAAATTAATGCCCAATGTACCCTTTTTTGCTGGAAATATTTAGTACTCTTTTAGATTTTTCCTTGGTATATCAGAGAAATTAAAAATAGAGTCCTAATGCAACACAGAGAGCTAATATCCGTCTGAAGTTGTGTGATAATGGGTCCATCAGGATATAAAACCACCAAACTGTTAATTCAAAATTAATTTGATAAAAGTAACAGAACCTGAACAAAATTGATTGCTTGGATTCCTTGGATAGTTGTAAGCCATTCAGATGGCTTTTTGTGGTAGAGAAGGAAAAATTCTAGCCCTGAGTTTTTCCCAGGAGGCCGATAACAACCTATGATTCCACCAAACTTTATCTTAACCATTCTCTCCTAGATCAGGGCTCCAAATCTGATTGTAAGTTGAGATTTCTTTGGGTTTTTACAAAGAAGCTTCGGCCGGGCGCAATGGCTCACGCTTATAATCCCAGCACTTTGGGAGGCCGAGGCGGGCAGATCACGAGGTCAGGAGATCGAGACCACGGTGAAACCCCGTCTCTACTAAAAATACAAAAAAATTAGCCGGGCGTGGTGGCGGGCGCCTGTAGTCCCAGCTACTTGGAGAGGCTGAGGCACAAGAATGGCGTGAACCCGGGAGGCGGAGCTTGCAGTGAGCCGAGATTGCGCCACTGCACTCCAGCCTGGGCGACAGAGCGAGACTCCGTCTCAAAAAAAAAAAAAAGAAGCTTCACTGAATTGTCAGAACATAGTCAGTTACTCATTTATTATTAGGTTGTACTTTTTGCTTTTGGCTGCACATGTTAGAAATCAGACACTTGCTGGGAGGTAAGAATTATTACTACCTTATTTATAATTTGAAATCATGACTGATATGGTAGAAGAGATGCTTTATTTGCCTGTGCTTAAGTCAATACTCTCAAGAATGCATCTTGATGTTTTCTGGGAACTCAGTTATCTACAATTTGAAACTTTATCTGCCATTTCATAGAGACAAAAATAACTCCCCAAAACATTCTTTGAAATTATTGTTCATTTATTTCAAAATGAGTCTAAAAATTAGTTCATATTCTTAAATTTACCAGCCTTTAATGGTAAGGTAAAATTTAATGTCCCATTACTCAGTTACAGCAATCATCAAGTCAACTACTCTTGTTTTATTTAATCCTTCACCTCCACTATTCACCACCCACACTGCTTGATTGTTTTGAAGCAAATCCCAGGCATATCTCATTTCTAAATATTTCATATGTACTTATAAAAGATTAATGACCTTTTAAAAAATATAATACCTTTATCATACTTTTACAAATTAGGAGTAATAAGTTTCTTTAATGCCAAGAAATTCCTTGTTACTGTTTAGTTTCCTGGATTTATATATATTTTTTAGCTTGTTTGAATTAGGATCCAAATGAGATTTATAGGAGGTTGGTTGATATGTCTCTTAAGCCACTTTTAATTTAAAGCCCTCCCTTTCTGCTACCCCTGCTCATGTACTTTGAGATACTGTTGGAGAAACCCAATTGTTATCCCATATAGTTTCCCTCATTCGGGATATTGCTGATTGCATCTAAGTGGTTTTATTTAGTATGTTCCCTGAGTTTCTTATACATTGGTAGTTTTATCTAGAACAGTGGTCCTCAGGACTGCTTCATACTTATAAACATTACTGAGGACCCCAGAGGGCTTTTGTTTATAGGGGTTATATCTACTAATATTTACTGAATTAGAAATTAAAACTGCAAAATTTTTAAAGAATTTATTTACTTAAAAAAATAAGCTAATATATACATTAATGTAATTTTTTTCAATGAAAAATGACTGTTTTCCCAAAACAAAAACAAATGAGTAAGAAAAATAGCATTGTTTACATTTTTCAAATTTTTTGGCTTAGACAGATAGATGATCGTATCTGTTTTGCATTCAGTCTGTTGTAATATATTGTTTTGTTTGAAGTATAGGAAGAAAGTCTAGCCTAGCAAAAAGAGGTGTAGTTGAAAAAGACAGAACTATTGTAATAGCTGTTTAAGATAACTGTGGATAGTCTTTGACCCTATACCAAAACTCAACAAGTAGTGGTTTCTTATAGGTTAGTTGCAATGTAGAGTATGAAACTAAATTCATGAAATTTTCTTACTGTGTATATTAAAATTCATTAGTGTTTTAAAATTTTGAGTGGAACTTTTACTCATACGTGATTTTGTAACATCACTCATTGGGCATTTGGAAAATGTTGCTTCATTCAGTTACATGGATCTTCTAAATGTTGGCACATTTCATTAAACAATATAAAAAAAAACCACACATTCCTTGAAGTTATGACCAGTCTCATCAGAAGAGTATCTAACTAAGTGTAGGGAAGTTGTCAAGCTCACAGTGGTAGATTCAAGTTTTCCAGAATACTAATTTTCATTTGAAGGTTTGAATTTTATCAACTACAACACTCTTAGTTGTTTTCCTTTGAGTGACAGACTCACTTTTTTCATTTCTGAAAAAATGTCTGCCAGATACCCAAGTCTGAATACTCACAATTTGTCATTTTTTCATGTAAAAATGGTGCTCTGTGGAAAAAGCAGCTGGTTGAGCTTGCAGCTCAATTGCACAAACGCTTTGCTTCAAAATGACCATTGTATTTCAGTTACAACAGAAGTGCTATATGCGGACTTCCCATTTCATCATAGATACTATTAAAAAGACATGAACTTTTTTACTACTTCATCAAGGGCATTCTTAAGGGTTTTTAAAAAACTGTAGCCAGTGACTGTGAAGAATGCAATAACTGCTGACACTATTTGGTGCCACTTTTTGATTTATACTGAGGCTAACAGTTTTACCCCCCACTGCTTTTGTGTAATCAGTGCAGATGTCAACACAGTAGAAAAGTCAAATAGCGTCTTAAGATTAATATGAAAATAGTTTGGTCTTACAGAGTCCCCTAAGAGGGTGTCAGGGATCTTCCAGGTGTCTACAGGCCAGACTTTGAGAATTGCTGATCTAGAAGCTTGATCAGAATCAGGTTCAATTTTTTTTTTTTTTTGGCAAGGGTATTTCATAGGTGGTATGTGTACTTCCATCAGAAGGTTCATACTATCTGGATATATGGTCATCTCTCTTTTTCTGTTGTTAGAAACCAGTGAAGGTCATTGTCTGGATGCCATTTCATTAGAGGTTACAAAGTGGTGACATTTGATCATTTCTTCTCCATTTATCAATTGAAGTAAAGAAGCATTTCATTATTTAGATAATCTCAGGTACAATGTATATAGAAAAGACAGTATGCACTTGATTTTTTAATTTTTATTATCATTTTCAAAATAGTGTATTGGTTCCCTAGCATTCTCCAAAGATATAACCAGTGATTTTTTTGTATCATAAATTCATGGATTTAAATTTATTTGATCTGTTTCAATCCTTTCAACTATTTCTTATGTTCAAATGGTTCCATCTTGATATAACCCCAGTAGTTACTTTTAAATGTTTTATTGAGGTATGCTTTATATACTCCCTAGTAGTTTGTGAGAGCATCCTTGCTTTCTAGTATGATGAGATGTGAGATGTTCCAGGCTCATCTTGCTCCAAACCTGGAAACAGACTTTTTTTTTTTTTTTTAAAGGAACTCGGGTCTTTAAAATGGGAAATGGTAATTAGAGACCACAGTCTGGGTGCAAGTTGTGCTCACTGCAGTTAGGTCATTTTTTTCTAAGCCTTTTCAATGGATGAATCCAGGAAATGTGTTTATTACAAACTTATGCATTCTTATGCTATTTCCAGTGTAGATTGAATACTACTAGTTTCTTCCTTAACCACTTTCATCCCACATCTGTAATCCTTTCCCCCATGCCAAATATCTTCCCAGCAATTCTAATATAATTACTCATTTGTTTTTCAATTCACAATAAATGTCAGCCTCAGAATAATAATACCAGTACTTCTGACAACAATACTGAAAACAGTTTAAGATTTGTGTTGCAGCTTGTTGTCCTTAGGGACATCCCATATAGATGTACAATAAAATTATTATATGTTAAAGCTACTGGGAATAATTTCTATGTGGTTATGCCACAAACTCAATTGGCTGATAGGTTTTTTTGTTTCATTTTGCTTTTTGTTTGAGGTATTGCTTTTTATTGTTTTGCTTTATAATTATATAAGCTATATGGTTCCAAGGGGCAAGTCTACAAAACAAAGTTGTTCAGATTTAGTTTCTCTTCCTATCTCCTCTGTTTCCTCCTTTTTTTATGTTTGGGAGATATACACAAGACACATGCGTGCATGCATCCATGCATGCACAGACAAATACGTGTATGTTTGTACTACCATTCTGAGATAACAGTAGTGTCCTATCCATACTTTTCTCTGTTTGTTTTTTGTTAATTATGTATCCTAGAAATTACTCCGTAGCCATACATATAGTCCTCATTCTTTTTTCCTATGCTTAGTATTCCATTGTGAGAATGTATTGTAGTTTATTCAGCCAGTCCTCTGTTGATACACATTTAGGTTGTTTGCAACGGTTTTTAAGTTGATTGCTTCATAAACCTATTCATAAATAGGGAATGCTATTTTTTATGATTGTTTTGGTTTTTTAGGTTCATGCTTTGTCAGTTTTGAGAAGCAAGTTACATGTTTTAAGCGCGTTTAGCTTTTTTTTTTTTTTTTTTTTAACAGCAAGGAGTGGATTTATTCAGAGGTCTCCCTCTTCCACATTTTAGTGCTGTTTGTATAAAGCAGCCCCTAAGACTCTAGTCATAACATCACGTGTCACAGGAAGAGTGAGTAATCAATCTCCTGGCAAACATTGTTTGTTAGCCTGCCCCAGGTATTAAAATGTTGCCGGGTGTTAACAACCTGGAGGACTGGAATTCCTAATTGCTGTAATCAGAACCTGAAATTTTTAAAGTTTGAATCTCATTACAACCAAAGCCAGATTTGGTTCAGTTACTTTAATTTTTCTATAATGAAGTCAGAAAAGAAAAAGAAAAACAACTGTAACTTCAGTGTTGTTTATTATTCATCAAGAAGGTTTCAGTGGCTGAAATTTAAAATATAAATTAGCTATTAAGAAAGCACAGTTTTTAGTTTTCAGCTGAGATGAATGTATTTTTCTTATTCCTGGATCCATAGCCACGCCTTTGAATTATGATCTCATTCACTTAGACACATATTTTTCACTCTTCTTCTTTTGAGCTGTTAAAGATATTTTCTTCAGTCTTTCTTTTCAGCTTTACCTCCTGTTTTTTTTTCTCACACGAACTCTTGACAATTCAGTAATCCTTATTCCTGGGACATGAAATGTTGAGAAGACAAAGGAGATTTATGCAAGTTTTCCCACTCCATCCAAAGAAAGGGTCTCTATTAGAACTCTTGAAAGTGATATTTGCTTATGTAGCCCAGTGCCTCTGAAAGAAAAAACATGATGCAGAACTTTTCTCATTATCTAAGGTGTGTTCCTGGTGTCATTTCCCTTTCCCAACAGGACCACTTTTACCTAATACAAATCTGGATCTTCCACTACTCAAATGAAATACAACGCAATTAGCATCTTTTGTCTTTGATAGCACACCTACTCCAAGCACCAGTAATGCTGGAATGGAAAGCATGTTTCATTTCCTTTCTTCATTTCTCTGTTGGAGTTTGATGCTGATATTACTGAGATTTCTAATGGACAGTGTAGGGAGGAGAAGGCTCATTGATGGTAATTTATTGTACTGCTACTGAGAAAAAAACACAGCTCAGGGTATTGGTTGTTCTATACATCCAGATTTTTTGACTGAAAATGTTAGATTTTACTTTTTTAAAAATTTCCAACTTTTAAATTCAGGGGCACATGTGCAGGTTTGTTACATAGGTAAATGTGTGCCATGGTGGTTTATGGCACAGATCATGCCATGACTTAGGTATTAAGCCCAGCATCCATTAGCTATTCTTCCTGATGCTCTCCCTCCTCCCAAGCCCCCACCCTCTGACAGGCCCCAGTGTGTGTTGTTCCCCACCATGTGTCCATGTGTTCTTATCATTCAGCTCCTACTTATAAGTGAGAACATGCAGCATTTGGTTTTCTGTTCCGTGTTAGTTTGCTAAGGATAAATGCCTCCAGCTCCATCCATATCCCTGCAAAGGACATGATCTCGTTCCTTTTTATGGCTGCATAGTATTCCATGGTGTATATATACCACATGTTCTTTATCCAGTCTATCATTGATGGGCATTTAGGTTGTTCATTACAGCACTGTTCACAATAGCAAAGATTTTACATTTGTTGAGAAGGCTTGATAAAGTTGCAGTTGTGTACCAAAGTGACTGTTCTTTTAGTGAAGAAGCAGTAGGTTTGGTAGTTAAGATCATTGGAATCAGGCTTTCAGGGTTCAAATCCTGACTTCACCATTTGCTGAGTAGCTGTGGGCCACTTACCTCTCCTCTCTGAGCTTCATTGTCCTCATCTGTAAAACGAAGTAGTACTAGAACCCATAGGATACATTTTGAACCTATATGAGAGTTAAATGGAGTAATGCACATCAAGTGCCTGCAATATAATACAGATTGAGTATCCCAAATCTGGAATCCTGAAATTCTCTAAAATTTGAAACTTTTGAACAGTCAGAGAAAGTGCTCATTGGAGCATTTCAAATTTCATATTTTTGGATTAGAGATGGTCAACAGGTAAGTATAATGCAAATATTTCAAAATCCTCCAAAATCTAAAGTTTAAAACACTTCTGGTCCCAAATATTTTGGTTAAGGGATACTTCACCTGTAGTCACTTCATAAATGTCAGCTTCTCCTCCCTCCTTCCACTTTCCCCTCCTTTCTTGAAACATTGTCCATGGAGTAAATTTCATTACCTAAACTTTTCCCCCAGTGATTTGCCATTGCCTTCTGTTATAAAACCAGAGATACATTCCCAAAGAATACTTGCACCCGGAGGGACTGATGTAAAACTACTCTAAAACAAAGGAATTAAAACTGTTACTGCTTGGAAATTGACTACCAAAGTGATCATAGGTAACAGTTTTAGAACTTCCTAATGCTTTCTTCCTTTCTTTTCCTTACATCTCTATACAATAATACAGTGTTTCTTTCCACCCACCTCAAATCATGAACTGTTGAGGTCAACGTAAATTTTCAAATCTTGAAGCTCTGAAACTACTTCCCTTACAGTAACACACTTCTACCAATAGATGCCGCCCTTTCACTTCTTGAGTGCACAATCTCCTATGTGGCATTTGCTTAAGGCAAGAGTTTGCTGGCTATGTACAATGAATGATAAAATTACTGAACCAGGCTAGGTGAATGATAAAATTACCGAACCAGTGGCTTATGCCTATAATCCCAGCTTTTTAGGAGGCTGAGGTCGGAGGATCACTTGAGCCCAGGAGTTCAAGGCCAGTCTGGGTAACATAGTGAGACCCCCATCTCTACAAAAAATAAAAGCACATTTTAAAAAGTTGGCCAGGCAGGGTGGCATGTGCCTGTGGTCCCAGCTACTCAGGTGGTTGAGGTAGGAGGCTTGCTTGAACCCAAGAGTATATGGTTTGCAGTGAGCCGTGATTGTGCCATTGCACTCCAGTCTGGGCAACAGAGCAAGATCGTGTCTGAAAAAAAAAAAAGAAAAAAGAAAAAAGTTACTGAATCACTTTAGAAATTTGACATTGTGTGAAGTGAGTTTCTTTGAAAATAGGGAAAACTTGTAACACAGACCAGTAGAATGAACATTACATTACATCAGAAGAAGGGTGAATGGCCCAGGCTTTAGCTGGGACCTTGGGTGAGTCACCCTTCTCTTTGAATTTGAGTTTGTGGTCTGTAAAAATTAAATATAATAGTACCTATCCGGCTTTTCCCACAGGGTTGGAGAAAGGATCAAATGAAATACACGTTGGGTTATTTGAACTAAGTTTACTTTCAGAACTTTGGTAGAATTTTATTAGCCAAGAATTATAAGGCCATTGATGTTTATTTTTGGTTCATTGTGTATTAAGTGTTATCACCTATTTTTATTTCACATTTTATTTTACTATTATAAAAAATTAGCTCTTTGAATGATGACAAATAATTCAGAAGTGAGGAAGACAAAGGAGCAGTTAAGCCTGGATTTCTGGTATGACTCTGTTTGCTGATGATAGTAACATTATCACTTTAGATCTAGGTAGCATTTAATATAGTTAAAGGTGCATTCATATGTTGTTCGGCAATGCTTACAGTGTTTCTGTGAGGTAGCAGGGTGGGGTTTCTTATCCTCTTATAGTTTGAGGAACTGGAGCCCAGAGACATTTTACAAAGGCATCTTTCCTACTTAGTGCCAGAATCAGGTCTGGAACCCAAACCCCTAAGTGGCTTCCTGTCTGTATTAATTCGTGTGTGTGTTTTCTCACATGAAAACAAAAACAAAAATAAAAACTATGCTTACATATTAAATACCCAATATTATAAACCAGGAAAAAGAATCTTCTTTCAAATAACATGTGATAGGGACTACAGTAACCAGGAAGAATGATTTCAGGTTTATTGCATCTTCCTGGGAATTTCGTGACATTAGAGGAGTATTTATTATTAACTCACAGTGTTTTTTTCATGCTTATTGTGAACACAGTGTAGATTGACAAGCTTTGTATTTCATTAATTGTTTATGCAAACAATTCTTCTTATTGGAGCAATTTAATTTGTACTTTCTTTTGCTGTTCTTTCTTATTTACTTTCTAATTATGGGTTGTACAGGAATTTTCTGTTGTCAGCAAATGTCTTTTTTTTTTTTTTTTTTTTTTTTGAGACGGAGTCTCGCTCTGTCACCCAGGCTGGAGTGCAGTGGCCCAGTCTCGGCTCACTGCAACCACCGCCTCCCGGGTTCAGATGATTCTCCTGCCTCAGCCTCCTGAGTAGCTGAGATTACAGGCACATGCCACCATGCCTGGCTAATTTTTGTATTTTTAGTAGAGATGGGGTTTCACCATGTTGGCCAGGCTGGTCACAAACTCCTGACCTCAGGTGATCTGCCTGCCTTGGCCTCCCAAAGTGCTGGGATTATAGGCGTGAGACACCGCACCCAGCCAGAAAATGTCATTCTAACTAAAAAGGCATTATTATTTTAAGAACATTTTTGGTTTTCGCTGGGTGCAATCCCAGCTCTTTGGGAGGCCAAGACAGGAGGATTGCTTGAGGTCAGGAGTTCAAGACCAGCTTGGGCTACACAGCAATACCCTGTATCTACAAAAAAAAAAAAAAAAAAAATTAGCTAAGTGTGGTGGTGCGTACCTGCAGTCCCAGCTACCCAGGAGGCTGAGGCAGAAGTATCGTTTGAGCCCAGGAAGTTGAGGATGCAGCAAGCCATGATTGTGCCACTGCACTGTAGCCTGGGTAACAGAATGAGACCCTATCTCAAAACTAAAAGGAAAAAACAAAAAAACAAATGTAACCTCTGAAAATAAAGGTATCTATTGCGGAGGAGTCTTAATGGATACAGGAAATATTTGATATATTTTCTGGTTATATCTGTCACAGTGTGCTTGTCAGTCTCATTCAGGTACTTGTTCCTGAATTTTTCTCCTCTTCTACTCTGTTATCTATTGTCTAATCAGTATGGGCTTTTCTGCTAATTTGCTTTTCTTTTTTTTTTTCCGAGATGAGGCCTTCCTCTGTCACCCAGGCTGGAGTGCAGTGGAGCTTTCTCAGCTCACTGCAACCTCCGCCTCCTGGGTTCAAGCAGTTCTCCTGCCTCAGCCTCCCGAGTAGCTGGGATTACAGGCACCCGCCACCACATCTGGCTAATTTTTGTATTTTTAGTAGAGACGGGGTTTCACTGTGTTGGCCAGGCTGGTCTCAAACTCCTGACCTCGTGATCTGCCCACCTCAGCCTCCCAAAGTGCTGGGATTACAGACGTGAGCCACCACACCCAGCCTAATTTGCTTTTCTTACTCCAGTGTTAGATAATGAATATTTTTAGTAATCTTCATATTGGTTGCTCATTGTCTTATTTTAAATTTTATTGGCAGAGACACTTGGTCTCTTAAGACTACATTGTGGAATTTGACAAGGAAATGATGAAAATAGCAGTTATTTAATGCTTATTGTGTGTCAGGTCCCTGTAAATGTTTTATCCCGTCTTCTTTTCATAATATCCTCACACAGTAGATCTTATAGATCTTATTCCCACTCATTTGACAGAGAGGCTTTGAGGCGCTAGGTGACAAGAGATGCTAGGTGACCTGTCCCACCCTTGGTGCATGATTGATAAATGATAGACCATTATTTTTCTCAGAATAACATACGCTTGTTTGCATGAGAACGGTTATATATGTGCCGATGGTGAACATTCATCTAATTCAGATGCCGCATCTTTTCTTTCTCTAACGTATGCAGCCCTTAGTGAATTGCCATAGCATGCAGGTACTCAGAATGTGTTATTTGATTATGTTATTTGAGCCCATTGTGCACTCTTTGGAAAACTTTTTAAATTTCTTCAGATTTTCTTTTTGTAATATCCATTCATCTATGGGTATAGGAATATGTTAATTGGACTATAATTTCATAGATGTGGAATTTAGATTTCTTCCCTGCTTCTTTGGTAAAACTGTAGTAAAAAACATTGATTGGAAATACAGTGTTGGGAATTCCCTTGATCGAATTGGATAAAGCATAAAGCATTTAGCAAAGTGCCTGGCATTCCTACTCTATTATTAATATGTGAGTTCCTTTTAGAGTGATGGCTTATTTATAGTGAAGGAGAGCAGTGGATTGGGAATCAGGTCTCAGCTCTGACTATAACTAGCTTTGTGTCCCTAAGTAAGCCACCTAACCTTTCTGGGACTCTGTGTCTTTGTCTGCTAAAGATAAGATTAAGTCTTCAAGAGCCCTCAAACTCTCTTGGTCTTTGTTTGCCAATTTAAAAAATGCAGCTAATGCGTCTCTCTCATGGAGATCATATGAGCCTAAAATAAAGAGCTTGTGTAAAGTGTGTAAAAGATGCTCAGTATATATAAGGTTCCTTTTCTGTTCTTTTAAAAGCAGAGAAATGCTTAGGACACCCAGGACACCAACATGAGCATAGAAGGCAGTCTAATATACCGACCAAGAGCGGATAGACTTGGATCCATTGCTGGTTTCATTATTTATGGGACCAGTAACTCTAGGCTTGTCACCCAACCTAGAATGAAGATACTGATCATATTTACCTCTGAGTTATTGAGAAGATTAATTTAAAAATGCTTTTAAAGTGCTTAGCAGAGTATCTGACACAGAGTAGGCATTCAGTAAATTTTATTTACATGTGTAACACTTAGGGTGGGAGACATGGATGAAATACCAGAAAAGGGAAAGATACCGAGGTGGGCTGCCCCAAAAAAGGAAGGTAAGAGGAAGACCCACGCTTATTTCACACTTTTGTTGCAGGCCCTGCTAGTTCACACATTGTTTGCTTTGTGATTTTTTTTTTTTTTTTTTTTTTGAGACAGAGTCTTGCTCTGTTGCCCAGGCTGGAGTGCAGTGGCGTGGTCTTGGCTCACTGCAACCTCTGCCTCCTGAGTTCAAGTGGTTCTCCTGCCTCAGCCTCCCGCCACCATGCCCGGCTAATTTTTGTATTTTTATTAGAGACGGGGTTTTCCCATGTTGGCCAGGCTGGCCTCGAACTCCTGAGCTCAGGTGATCCATCCGCCTTGGCCTCCCAAAGTGCTGGAATTACAGGCGTGAGCCACCATGCCCAGCTGTGATATTTGTTTTATACCTAAGATGAGCTTAATTCTGTTACGACTTTCTTGTTCCTAGGGTGACATTAATTCTGTTATGACTTTCTTGTTCCTAGGGTTTAAATATCAAGGATACTGACTAAAACACTGATAGACCTTTTGTGTTTTCTCTGATTGCTTCCCTTCTGTGCCTGCCTGGAGGCTATAAGTCCTGGACAGTTCCCACATTGATGTTTTTTTTTTTTTTTTTTTCAAAACAGTTTTATCCTGATGGTACATTTGTTAATGTAAAATAGCTCAAGTAAATGTATGTGTGTATGTATGAAAGAGACAGAGAGAGACAGAGAGAGACAGAGAGCTGTATGGGATCCATCAGCTGCCGAGTATACCCTTTCGTCTAGCAGAGTTCACATTGCAGAGCATTGGATCAGAGGGTGGCCAGCAGCTGGAGGGAGAGCAAACTTGAATCTATTTTATAGACCCACTAGTCACTTCCATTTGCCCTTTACTTAGGAGAAAATACACAGCAAATACTGTTCTTTAGACATGGATGCATCTAGTTTAATAAATCTTAATGTAGTGCTATTAAAAATTAGGTAAAGTCAAGAAATTTTCTACCCCCTCCCAAGTGCTCTTATTCCTAGATATGCAGGACCAAGCATAAAGTTATTTTCACACATTGGGAAGAAGTGTTCCATTCCAATTTCAAGTGGAGATTTTCCACTTTTGGAAGTGCTACTGAGACTGCAATTAAAAACTACAACTATTCTTTTAAAACGGTTCCTGGGATGAATTAAGATCTTGCAGTAAAAATACCATATACAATCTGTCACATTATCTGTGGAACTTTTCCCTATGCCAGCATGGTCAGTGAGGGTAACAGCTGCCCAGAGTGCATTGCTAAATGGATGTTTAACAATGGTACTATGAATTCAGCACTTCATATTAGAATGGTGCTTGAGTTCCTGGTATTCAGTTAATAGAGTTTTACGTACAGTGATACAGAAAATATGTGATGCACAAGATTTCAGCTTTTTAAGAATTCTTACCACTTCTCCTCCCATCTCAATTTTGTTGTTGTGGAAAATGAAAATCCCACAGGAAAGCCAAGTGTAGTCCTCATTCCCTGACTTCTGGCTTTGTACTCCATCACTTTCACTTCCTTCCCCTCCCCTCTCTACGCTGTTCCCCTGGGCCTAAACGTCTGAATGACTGCAGCCTCAAGGAAAGCTTCAAATTAGACTAGATGACCTTTAAGGTTTTGTTAATCCTGAGAATCTGTCCACATCAATGAGCTCTTTTGTATCTACTCAAATGTGATAGAACAGACGAGCATTCAGAGTAAGGGGATCTTCCTAGGCTGGCTGCAGAGAGAACAGTCAGCAGTGCTCCTCCCATGGCTATAGATTACACATCTCACTCTGGGGGTATGTGGGTACTGGGGAAGGGGGAGCCAGTTTGGCCTGTGGCACCTGTAATTTTTATACTTTGAACTACTGAAATGGGTCTGAGTTCTCCAGCTCTTCACAGATCCCACCACTTCCTGTTTTTGTTTTATGACTGACCTGTTGAGTTTATTTCTGTTGTCTTTGCCAGTCTCTCAAAACATTTGTGTTTGTGACCTCTGATTTACCCAGTCTCCAGTTCATGGTCATTTAGGTAGCCTTCAGCTTTTTAATATTAATAAATATTGCTTTAATGACATCTTTGCATGGTATGCCCTTAGAAGTAATTCCTGCAGTAGAATTATTGGGTCAAACTGTTCATAAATTTGAAATTTTGATACATATTGTTAAATTTCCCTATCATTTTTGGTATGTGAATTGTCATTTTATGTTATTTACTGAATTTTCCATGTAATTCTTATTTTCTTTATTGATTTTAAAGACTTCTTCAGGTTATGAACCTTTTAACATATGTGGTAAAGATATTCTCCTAGAATATCTTTTAAAGCTTTGTATATGGCATCTAACTTCAGACATTTAAATTTATACATATTTTGATTTATTAGCTTTTTCTTGCAGGTTTCTGGAATTTTATGTCATGTTTGGAAAAGTTTTTCACATTCTAAGATTACAAAAATATTAACCCTTACTTTGTTTTAGAATGTTTTATTATTTTTTCTTTTGCAATATTTATCAGGTATTTGTCTTGGTGTTAAGAGTAAGGTAGCAATCGAGCTTTATATTTTTCTAACAACCAAGGATTTAAAAAATACATAGTTAATTTAGAATTACCAAATCTTAATAGCTTGTAGTACCTAAAAGTGGCTTGTTTTTACAGATAGAAAGTTTCCACTTCAAACTCTGAGTTTTAATGTTTTTCGGCTTTTAAAACCTCTAGAAAGAAACTGTGAACAGAACACCATATTGGTTTTGGCATTAACCTTAATGCATCTCGAATAGGCTGATTCTACAGAATTTGATCCAAAGTACTTCTACGTCTTGATCCTTTTTTTGCCAAGCAAAATTGATTGTTTCTAACCAAAAGGCCTTTAGTGCTAGACTGAAAGAAAAGTAAGGGGGTCCTCCTGTGCTGGTTGTATTTTATATAATTTGGCATCGAGTACAATGCTTTTTATTTTTCTCTTTAGTTTCTTTCTTTTCTCTAGCCTGTGATGGTCCAGGCGTCTTGTTGCTGGGGGGCTTTTTGTCTAGCTCATTGTTATTGTATCTTTTAGTGCATTCATTTTTTCATGGTAGTTCAGTAAGTGGTTACCAGGGGTCTTTCTTTGACAGTTATTACTAGCTTCTCTTGTATAGTGGGATTTAGCTGTGGGTTGATTTGTTGTGCTGGTATGTTTTCAGCGCAGCGATGCATTGCTCTATCACATAGATTCTTTTTATAGCTTCATTGAGGTGTTTTAGTTCCTCTTTTGAATATTTATCTGAGGATCTTAGTACCTTGGCAGTCACACTATCCTAAATTATTATAGTGCCTTTTAAAGTAGATTTTGTCATTGAGGCTTATGTTTAGGTCAGGCTTGCAGGCAGGGAGACAGATTATGCCATTGTGGTTGAGAGGCATATAGTGGTTAAAACCACTGGAGTTATTCTGTTAGGGCTCATAGCCTATCTTCTCCACCTATTATGTCACCTGTCTAACCCTTGATTGTCTTATCTGTCAAACATGGTAAAGTCATACCTCTTTCATAGGGCTGTTGTGAGTATCAAATGAGATACAGGTTGTGTAATCCCAAATCTGAAAATCCAAAATCCAAAACACTTCTGGTCCCAGGCATCTTGGATAAGGGATACTAAACCTGTAATGCATGTTAAGCACCTTTAGGACAATGGTCCTTACTGCTGGCCTGCAATAAGCACTTAATAAATGTTATTATTTTCTTCTTTTTTGTTGTTGGTTTGCTCTTCTAGAATGTTACAATGCTATTTTTTTTAACCTTCTAGTTGTAAAAACACACTCCTTATAGAAAGTTTAGAGACTGAAGAAAAGCTTTAAGAAGAAAATGTCTCTTACAACTCTTCCAACACCCCCAGAAATAATAATTACACTTTAACATTTCCTTCCAGTTTTTTAATACTTAGATATTATTTTACACAGCTGAGATCATTCTGCATGCATAATAAATCTTGATTTTTTTCACTTAACATATCTTAAACATTTTCTCATATCATTAAAAACACTTGTGAAATCATTTTTAAGGGTCACATAGTAGCCTATCACATTATATTCTTTTGATTGATTTAATCATCCTCTTTTTACTTGGCATTTAACATTTGGGGCTTTTTTGGTTGGAGTTGGGTTATTTTCAGGTCATTCTAATATATTAAGCCAGGCTTTTTTCTTGTCAGTGGGAGGTTTGGGGATTGAGTCTTTGTGATTGTTTTTGTTGTTGCGTTTTTTTGCCTGTTGAGTGTGTGAATTAAGCTGGGGTTTTAACCATCAGCACCTGCGCTCTCAGACTCTTGCCACCACCTTTCTGGACAATCTCCATGCTCTACTTTTTAACCTTTTTCTGATGAGTTTCTTTTCTTCTGTGCTAGAAGAAAGATGAATGGAGACTATGATTGGTGTTTAGGTTTCTGACCTGGCAGTGCCATGTGAATTCCCAGTAGCTAGCCAAGCTCAACACCACTGCCTGTTAATGGCCTTTTACTGAAGTAGTCCTGCCGAGCAGTTTCTGGTGAGAAGACTATCCTAAATTGTTCTTGACAGGGTACACTATTTTTGTTTTAACTTCTTATTTTTCCTATAAAGTTTGGTTTAAAGTATGTTGAGACTGAATTTATTTGTGCTTTGGAATATAATGAGAGTTTGTGCTCTTTTCTTTCAGAAAACTAGCCAAGAACAGCAGTCTGGAAAAGACATATGTATCCAAAATTGCCAGGGAAACCTGCTGTGTAGATACACTTTCTGAGAAACCACATGGTAAATGAATGTCATCTTTGTCTCAGAACCACAGTAGCCTTGTTTTGCTGGTGGATCGTGCTAGCTGATTTGAGCTTGGTTTTTAACTCAGTTATTGAAATGGCTTTGAGAGCAGGACTTAAATGCCTGTGGTTTTTGACCTCAAGAGGTTGCTTAAAACAGTATCAGCCTGTGTGAGCCTGAGACCGTTTTTCATTTCCTTTGTTTGGTTCGGAGACTGCTTGATCCATGACTGCTTGGCAGGCTTCTTCTTTAACATTCATTCTCGTGGCCATCTTTTCTCTGATATTAAACTACAGGGTGATTTTAATCTCAACTACATGGTGAGAAAAAGAGCTGAGTCCAGACTGGCTCAGAAATGGATCCTAAGAACTGCAGTAAGTATCATAGCACCTTAGGCCCTAGGAAGGGCTGTTCCATGGTTACTTCTGTGTGGCTTCACTGTAAGCACAGGTGACAAATTGGCATGTCTTGAATTCCTAGAAGCCATTGTCTCTCTCAATCATCTGTTCCAACACTGTATCAGAGAATGATAAACTTTCAGGATTGAAAAGGGTCTTAAAGGACATATTTTCCAGCTCTTGCTGTATTTCCAACAAGAGGCATCATCTCACATTTGCTTGACTACCTGCAGTCATTTCTGAGAAGAGGGAATTCCACAAGTTGGAAGTAGTTCAAATCATTGCTCAAAGCTCTGTGTAAAGATAGTAGTTTTTTTTTTTTTTTTTTTTTTTCAGCCAAAATTTGTCCCCAGGGAACTTCTATCCATGAAATTTTGATTACTTCTCACAGGAACTTTAGCAAAAGTTAGTTGGGATTATCTGGACTTCCCATTTTGCAGATAGAGAAAGCCACCATCTCTTTCCCCTAACTACTTAGTACTATGGTAGCTTGGGTTGAGGAAAATTTGCCAGTTCATTGTTACCAAGGCAAGTAACTAAATCATGGGTTCTCTCTATGCTAACGCTGCCCAGCACATAGGCTTTTCTGCTGTCTGTGCTTCATTCTCTCTCTCTGTTTAGCTGAGAGAATGAGTGTGAAAGCACTTAGCCAATAGTAGTAGATGTTGGGTGACATTTCATTTAAAGTGCAGACTCCTGGCCAGGTGCGGGGCTCACACCTGTAATCCTAGCAGTTTGAGAGGCCAAAGCGGGAGGATCCCTCGAGCCCAGGAGTTTGAGACCAGCTTGATCAGCATAGCTAGACCTTGTCTTTACAAAAAATTAAAAAATTAGCCAGGCATGGTGGTGCCCACCTGTAGTCCTAGCTACTCAAGAGGCTGAGGCAGGAGGATCACTTGAGCCCAGGAGTTTGAGGCTACAGTAAGCTATGATTGCACCATTGCACTCTAGCCTGGGTGACAGAGGGAGACTGTATCTTTTTTTTTTTTTTTTTTTTTTTAAAAAAAGGAAAAAGTACAGACTCCAGAGTCAGACAGAACCTGATTCAATTTTGATTTCAACCACTTGCAGGCTGTGTTAACCTCAATGGATTATATAATTCTTCAAACCTCAAATTCCCTATCTGTAGCACTGGGTTAATAATTATAGCTGTAAGATTTAATGAAGAGCAAATGAGATTAATACATATAAAATACTTAATGTATGTATGGCTGCTAATAATGAACAGTTAATACTTAAAAAATTCTGGCTTTTATTATTGCTATTGTTACTATTCCTGTAATCACTGTACAACAAGGTGTCTGAACCCTGCCCTCCCATCAAGGCAATACAGGCAGAGCTTAACCTTCTGTCCCACCTGTCCTTGTGATTTCTTCTCTCCATAGGGCTACCCTTGGTATTCATTTTCACCTGATTTACCAAGAATAGCAATATAAGCATCAAAAGAAGGGGTGGGGATGGGCATGTACACAATTTCTCTGGCCCCTGGATATCGCTGCTTCTCTTACATGGCGAGGTTTCAGGAGTGACCTCGATATTCTGCCGTGTTGTCAGAACTGGAGATTGGGCGTTAACTTTTTTTTTCTTATTTTCTTGCCTTTAGGGAAAACATGTATATTCAGAAATATCATGGTTGTCTCTATTTTCAGAGATGGTTTCATCCTCTGTGGCTGTGTCATTTGAGTATGTGTTTTTAACAATCTACTCATTCTACTTTGTCCTTGTGGTCTAGATTTCTTAGTGGTCAGTTTTGTTTGGTTTCACTCCAGATGTAGGACTCTGCCACTTCCCAAGACATCTTAATTTCATGTACATTTTAAAATTTATTGGCATCAAGTTTCAGATTTTAAAACTTGCAGTATCTGTATTCATAGCTTGCTTTTCATTCCTGTTATTTGTTTCTTCTTTTTTTTGGTGGGGGTGTGGGGATCAATCTTATCAAAATGTAATTTTTTTTTTAAGCCCAAACCAGCTTTTGGTTTTGTTGATCCTTGCTACTGCACATTAACTTTTTAATTCATTAATTTATGTTCTTACATCATTTTCTTCTTTCTGATTTCTGTGGGTTTATTTTTCTTTTCTTCACTTGGACAATTCAGCTTACTAATTTTTAATTATCTTTCTTTTCTTTTTCTTTCTTTTTTTTTTTTTCTTTTCCTTTTCCTCAAGATGGAGTCTTGCACTGTTGCCCAGGCTGGAGTGCAGTGGCGTGATCTTGGCTCACTGCAACCTCCACCTCCCAGGTTCAAGCGATTCTCCTGTCTCAGCCTCCCAAGTAGCTGGGATTAGAGGTGCGCACCACCACACCTGGCTAAATTTTGTATTTTTAGGAGAGACGGGGTTTCACCACGTTGGCCAAACTGGCCTGGAACTCCTGACCTCATGATCTGCCTGCCTCAGCCTCCTAAAGTGTTGGGATTACAGGCCTGAGCCACCGCTCCTGGCCCAATTATCTTTCTTTTCTAACAAACGTTTAAGGCTGTAAAATTTCCTTTAAATATTATTTCAACTACCTGCCACAATTTTTGATATGTAGTATTTTTGTAAAGTCAGATTTGTTGAGGTTTAATTTATATTCTATAAAACATGCTCCTTTTAAGTGTACAGTTGGATGAGTTTTAATAGAAATATACAGCTGTATAAATACCACCATAATCAAGCTATAGAAAGTTCCCTTATGCCCTGTTTTTTGTCCCTACAGTTTTGTCTTTTCTAGGATGTCAGATGAATGGAATTGTGCAGTATATAGCCTTTTGTGTTTGGTCTCATTCACTTAGCATACTGTTTTGAGATTTGTTCATTTGTTGCATATGTCTGGAGTTTGTTCCTTTTTATTGCTGAGTAGTTTCCATTGTATGGATATTACCAGAATTTATCTGTTCACTACTACTTTATTTTCAGTGGGAGAAAATGAGAATATTTTAATTCTGCATTTGGACTGTAAATATCATCCAGACTCTTCTGGATTGGAAAGTATCTTGGCATTTTTCAAATATAAATATTTATTTAGGTTTTATCATTTTGAAAGTTCTTCCATTAGTGGGCAAACGTGAGCTCATGTGTATTCACTTGCACCCTTCCTCCCTGTAGCAGTCTGGGTTCAGAGAGGAGATAGAAACCACACAGTAGGTTAAAGAGGGGAAGTTTAATATAATAAGTATTACCTATGATAAGAGTAACTATCAGATATGAAGAAACTCTGTAGGGTTCCCTAAGGCTGAGGGCGTATATCCAAGGAAGGACAAACTGCCAGGGCTTCAGACCTCATTGGAGAAGATGTGGTTCAGCCCATGGAATCACAGAGGAGTTTGCTGGTTTGACAAGACTGGAGCTGATCCAGAGTCTCTGGGCAAGCCCTCGTTTACCCTCTGGAATGCCGGCAGACAGCAGGCCATCCAGTGGGTTACTGGCCATCCAGTGGGTAGTGGGGTGTGGGCCCTGGCTGGGCCAGGAGGCCTTTAGAACACAAGAGCCATGTGGAGGCTTTGGTGTCCATGTCAGCTGAGCTCCCAAAACGTTAGGGTAGGCTAAGCCTGCAAGATCACAGAAAGACCACGTTCTAGGCTGTAGCTGGGCCACAGTGTTGATGGTCCTCACACCCATATTGCCAGCTCCCATGCTGGACACTCAGGACAGCCTCTTCCTCCCAGTGCTCTACTGAGAAAACTTCACAGCACACGTTCTTCAGAGAAATGCTTATCACAGAGTGCATCTAGAAGGGTGCACTTGGATCTTAGAGGTAACACACTCTCCCTATTCTTTTAAAAAGAAGTACTATCAAGTCAAGAGCAGTAATAACTATATGCTTGTGCTGTTAACAATCAGACCCTTCATGAGGGGAAAAGAGTTTATGAAAATTAGAACTTACGTAGTTTTAAGTAACAAAGATATGTTTATAGACAAATAGAACTATACCTTCCCACAGGACCTGTGTTATATACTAATCATGATATTGTCACTATTCTCCCCTCTCCCAGTCATTGGGATCATGGATTCCAAGTTGTAAGTCAGACCCCAGATTGGAAGCACTTTCTTTCTTCAAGATGTTTGCTCATTATAGAAAACATTTAGGAAGCACATTTTAAAGAACGGTTTTATACCAGAGAAGCTAAGTGTTTTTAACTCTGAGCTTAGACGAGCTTACTGCTAGGAATATGGTGTTTAAACCTTTCAAAATGAAAAACTAGGACACGTGGTCTTTACAAAATTTTTTTCTGGTTTAGGAATTTATACACATTTGAGAAGTATTACCATGGCATAAATTAATTCACATTTGATTATACCAATTAGACAGTTGCCGAAAAGAATAAAGGACTATCCTAAAATATTTAGGCTATATACATACTAATGCTTTTACAGAGTAAGGATTCAACCAATCTTTTTTAGAGTCTTCAACCAGAAAAATGAACAAATGATAAAAACTTATATTTAGCAGTTTGAAGGTCACACGCGCACACACACACCCCTACCCCTATCTAGACCTAATTTATGTTTTTGACACTGTAGAGAGTTCAAGTCCTAAGACTATGGCCATTATAAAAAGATTCTGACATGCTTTGCAGAATTCTTGTCTTCTTTTGTTGCAGATTTTTTTTTTCTTTCAAAGGATTGCTTGAGAGGGTATTTCTTTTTTGGGTATTTAGGTTGTGAATCTCTCACCCTTCATTACATGGGAGTACCCAGCAGTAAGGCTTACAGGGTGTTATATACTTTCCAGAAACTGAGTGCTATGTACTTGCAATCTTTTCCACGCTGAGAAATCCCCAATTTTAAAACTTCGACCTGCAAAGTAGCTTACTTAGGGAATTTCTATTTGTATTCTTGACAAGTTTTCTGTAAGCATTTTTTTTTCTTTTATGTGTTTAAAATTGGATCCTATTTAGTCTGAAGATGCCTTTTAAGACTGCATCTATTAAATAAAGTGAGATCAATTTGCATTTTAGCTTTCAAATTTTGCTTGGGATTCTTTGGGCTTTTTTTATTTGGCAGGAAGAGAGAGAAGCAGCTTGGCCTTTTTGCTGTCTTGGAAGTTTCCAGCCCAAGAAAGCATATGGAG
This sequence comes from Hylobates moloch, assembly GCF_009828535.3. Lineage (NCBI taxonomy): Eukaryota > Metazoa > Chordata > Mammalia > Primates > Hylobatidae > Hylobates > Hylobates moloch. The sequence goes on along the minus strand of NW_026652296.1, from coordinate 15,692,625 downwards.
GCATAGCTCGCAGGGTTTCTTATGTGATTAGCTAGCTCTTTTCCTGAATTATTAAGCTGCATTAAAACAGTAGCTCAGTGCAGTTGGTGTTTTAGGTTTTCATACCTTCTGAAAGATTAATATTCTTACAAGAATGAGGTTACTTTTGATGCCTCCCTTTAGTGCTTTCAAACATCAAGAGCCTCGCATTCTTGTACTCTACCTTCTATAGACATTTACAGTTATTCTAGGAGGTGTAATGGGTGTTTACTAACTTCCTGAAAGTGTTTCTCTCACAGATTGGCTTCCTTAAGTATGAAATTTATACAACAATTTAAAACTACAGTGTCCCCCTTGTCAATGGAGGAATATGTTCCAAGACCCCCATTGGACACCTGAAACCGTAGATAGTACTGAACCCCATTGCCGTCAGTCAGAACATTTCTGTTCATGTCTTTCACCCACAAATGTAATGCCTTTTCTATCTTAACCAAGCGCCTATCACACAACTGTGGTTGAAACTTTTGCTCCTTGAGGTATGACAGCAAAACTAGCATGTGTTTCTTTTTCCTTCTTCACAGTATCATGGGTAGAAGATTCATTCTTACTGTAATCTTAGCAGCCTTAGTGTATGATTTTTTGTTGTTAGCCAACAATGTTCATCTTTTCACTTAAAGGAAGTACATCATGGTTTCTCTTCGGCGTATGTGAATTGCCAGCATCACTACTCTTGCATTTTGGGTCTATTATTAAGTGAAATAGGGGTTCTTTGAACACAAATACTGTGATACCAATTCTGCAACAGTCCATTTGATAACCAGGGTGACTACTGAGTGACTGAGGGGTGGATAGTGTGTATAGCATGGTTATGCTGGACAAAGGGATGATTCATATCCCAAGTGGGATACAGCAGGACAGCGCAGGATTTCATCATGCATGTCAGAATGGCACACAGTTAAAACTTAGGAATTGATTATTTCTGGAAGTTTCCATTTAATATTTTCAGACTTTAGTTGACTGTGGGTAACTGAAACTACAGATAAGGGGGAATATAATATACTCTTAAAATAGAATTTTTCTTAAAGAGCAATCAAGCAACCAGGACTAGAGTGAATTTTTTTCATTTCTTTCCTTGTAATTTTATTGCAATTAGGATACTGAATTAGTCGCTTATTTTGATTTTGGTATGCATGGGTCAATTTTGAGTAATTGATACAACTTTATTTAATGAACTTAAATTATCCTCTTAGGCTTATGTATTGATTACATACTTTCAATGCTGAAAAGCCTGGTGTCTTACTGGTGCTTGAGAGAACCCAGTAAAAACTCAGTATCATTTTCAAATAAAGGCTTAAAGATTAAGGATCTATTTCTTTATTAAATATTTATTAAGAATTATTTTTTGCTGGCCTGCTCTCTGAAAATATATTAGATATAGTCTTTACTCTCAAATAGGTCCTACTTTAGTAAAAGAAAAAGATACAGGATTGAGAGAGGAGTTGGAGCTTGCGCTGAGCTGGAAGGTTGAATGGGCAGCCCCCTAAGCAGAAGAAAGAAATAGATCCAGCAGAAGCTTGGAGGTGTAAAAAAGCATGGCACCTGAAGGAATTGGGAGTTGTTGTTAGTATTTCTGACTAATGAGCTCATAAGTCTTTTCATTTATTTAACCTAATTTTATTAGTTCTCTGTATCTCAAATGTGTTACTTGATATAACCAAACTTGCATTTCATTTTTAAAAGTTAAAATTCAGACCTTTCCCTGATTTAGAATGACCCCCTCTTCTCTGCACTATAAAAGTGTGACGAGGTAAAGTTTTTTTTCCCATAGACTCACCACAGGGATTCTTCCATCTGTCAATTCCTATAGCACATGTTGCCCTGACACACAGTTGGCCAGGCTTTACAGTCAGACACGCTAAGATTCCTATCCTAATTCAACCACTTACAACCTCTGGGACCAGAGGCAAATGCCTATATCTCTCTAAGCCTCCAGTGTCTGCATCTGTAAGATGAGGGATAAGAGTACTTATTTCTTGGACTGTTGTGAGGATTACTTGAGTTAATGCATGTAAGGTGCTGAGCACAATGTCCAGCACATAGAACTCAATTAAAAGTATCTAATTAATGTTAATGATCATTAGCCCTCACTAATACCCCAGACTGTAGCTTGTTTTCGTGACTTCCCTACCTCTTTTCTCTCCACAACTAGCGTGAAGGGAGCATGCCATATACTTTTTTTGTCCCATACCCACTCTTACTCACCCATACTCCTCTATCCTTACATGGGTTCTGACACAGAGTGGGTACTGGCTGCATTTTAAGAAAGATGTAATGCTAGACATCAGCAAGTAAACCTTGGGGGATATGAAAGTTTTTGATGGGTTCTTGCTGTGGAGAGTCAAGGTCAAGATGATAGGGAAAAAAATCTGTGTTTGGTCAAAACTATATTACCTTTGGCCAAAGGCTGTTATAAAACTCACAGAACAAAAACAAAACAAAACAGGTGCCTTGTGAATTCCAGAGCAAGTTGTAAAAGCTCATGCCATAATAGAGTTGGAATAAATTCTAAGCATGCAAAATACTACTTTAAGAATTTTGTCCTGTAAATTTAAGAATGTTTTTTAATTACAATAGCTCCCAAACCTTAACTATGGTTTTGCTTTCCATGGCTTCAGTTACCCACAACCACCGAATATTAAATAGAAAATTCCAGAAATAAACAATTCATGAGTTTTAAATTATGTGTCTTCCTGAGTAATGTGATGAAACCTTGTGCCATCCTGCTCCATCCTGCCTGGGACATGAATCATCGCTCTGTTCAGCATATCCACTCTGTTGCACCCATTAGTCACTTAGTAGACATCTTGGTTATCATAAAGACTGTTGTAGTATTGGTATTACAGTGCTTGTGTTTAAGTAACCCTTTTATTTTTAGTATGGAAATTTATTTATTTTTTTTTTACTTTTAGGTTCAGGGGTACATGTGCAGTTTTTTACATAGGTAAACTGCATGTCTCTCAGGTTTGATGTACAGATTATTTCATCACCAAGTAATTAGCATAGTACCCAATAGGTGATTTGTTGATCTTTTCCTTTCTCCCACTCTCCACCCTCCAGTAATCCTCTGGAGTGTCTGTTGTTCCCCTGTATGTACTCATGTTTTTGTTGTTTAGATAAGTGAGAACATGCAGTATTTGTTTTTCTTTTCTTCTTCTTTTTTTTTTTTTTTTGAGATGGAGTCTTGCTCTGTCTGTCGCCCATGCTGGAGTGCAGTGGTACGATCTCAGCTCACTGCAACCCCCGTCTCTTGAGTTCAAGCAATTCTCCTGCCTCAGCCTCCTAAGTAGCTGGGATTACAGGCATGTGCCACCACACCCAGCTAATTTTTGTATTTTTCGTAGAAACAGGGTTTCACCATGTTGACCACCCTGATCTCAAATTCCTGACCTCGAATGATCCTCCCACCTCAGCTTCCGAGTGCTGGGATTACAGGTGTGAGCCACGGTGCCTGGCCTCAGTATTTGTTTTTCTGTTCCTGTGTTAGTTTGCTTAAGATAATGGCCTCCAACTCCATCCATGTTGCTGCAGAGGACATGATCTTGTTCTTTTTTATGGCTACATAGCATTCCATGGTGTATATGGACCATATTTTCTTTATCCAGTCTACCGTTGATGAGCATTTAGGTTAATTCCATGTCTTTGCTATTGTGAATAGTGCTGTGATGAACATAATTGTGCATGTGTCTTCATGATTTATATTCCTTTAGGCATATACCCAGCAACGGGATTGCTGGGCCAAATGGTAATTCTGTTTTAAGTTCTTTGAGGAATCACCACACTGCTTTCTGCAATAGCTGAACTAATTTACATTCCCACCAGCAGTGTGTAAGCATTCTCTTTTCTCCACAACCTCACCAGCATCTGTTATTTTTTGACTTTTTAGTAATAGCAAAAAATTCTGACTGATGTGAGACGATAATCTTACTGTGGGGTTTTTTTTTTTTTTTTTTGAGATGGAGTCTCGCTTTGTCGCCCAGGCTGGAGTGCAGTGGCGTGATCTTGGCTCACTGCAAGCTCCGCCTCCCAGGTTCACGCCATTCCCCGGCCTCAGCCTCCCAAGTAGCTGGGACTACAGGCGCCCACCACCACGCCCAGCTAATTTTTTTTTTTTTTTTTGTATTTTTAGTAGAGACGGGGTTTCACCATGTTAGCCAGGACAGTCTCGATCTCCTGACCTCGTGATCCGCCCACCTCGGCCTCCCAAAGTGCTGGGATTACAGGCGTGAGCCACCGCACCCAGGCTGTTTTTTTTTTTTTTTTTTTTTTTTTTTCTTTTTTTGGACACAGGGTCTTGCCTGTGTCACTCAGGCTGGAGTGCAGTGGTGTGATCATGGCTTACTGCAGCCTCGACCTCCTGGGCTCAGTTGATCCACCCACCTCAGCCTCCTGAGTAGCTGGGACTACAGGAATGTGTCACTACACCTGGCTAATTGTTTTTGTATTTTTTTGTAGAGATGGGGTTTCACCATGTTTCCCAGGCTGGTCTCAAACTACTAGGCTCAAGTGATCCGCCCACCTCAGCCTCCCAAAGTGTGATTACAGGTGTGAGCCACTGCAGCTGGCCTCATTGTGGTTTTCATTTGCATTTCTCTAATGATTAATGATGTTGAGCACTTTTGAATATGATTGTTGGCCACATGTACATCTTCTTTTGAAAAGTGTCTGTTCATGTCCTCTGCCCACTTTTTAACAGGAAGGTTTGTTTTTTGCTTATAAATTCGTTTAAGTTCCTTATGGATTCTGGATATTAGATCTTTGTTGGATGTGTAGTTTGCAAATATTTCCTCCCATTCTGTAAGTTGTCTGTTTACTCCCTTGATAGTTTCCCTTGCTGTGCAGAAGCTCTTTAGTTTAATTTGGTCTCATTTGTTGATTTTTGTTTTTGTTGCAGTTGCTTTTGGTGTCTTCGTCATGAAATCTTTGCCAGGTCCTATGTCCAGAGTGGTATTTCCTAGGTTATCTTCCATGGTTTTTATAGTTTTAGATTTTACTTTTAAGTCTTTAATTTATCTCGACTTGATTTTTGTATATGGTATAACGAGGTGGGGGGTCCAGTGTTTTTTTTTGTTTGTTTTGTTTTTTTTTTTGAGACGGAGTCTCGCTCTGTCACCCAGGCTGGAGTGCAGTGGCGTGATCTCGGCTCACTGCAAGCTCCACCTCCTGGGTTCACGCCATTCTCCTACCTCAGCCTCCCGAGTAGCTGGGAATACAGGTGCCTGCCACCATGCCTGGCTAATTTTTTGTATTTTTTTATTAGAGACGAGGTTTCACTGTGTTAGCCAGGATGGTCTCGATCTCCTGACCTCGTGATCCACCCACCTCGGCCTCCCAAAGTGCTGGGATTACAGGCGTGAGCCACCGTGCCCGGCCAACGGGGAGTCCAGTTTTAATCTTCTGCATATGGCTAGCCAGTTATCCCAGGACCATTTATTGAACAGGGATTCCTTTCCCCATTGCTTGTTTTTGTCACCTTTGTTGACGATCAGTTGGTTGTAGGTATGCAGCCTTATTTCTAGGCTGTCTATTCTGTCCCACTGATCTGTATGTCTGTTTTTGTACCAGTGCCATGCTGGTTTGGTTACTGTAGCCTTGTAGCCTAGTTTGAATTTGGTTAAACCAACTTCAAACCTGCAGCTTTGTTTTTTTTGCTTAGGATTGTCTTGGTTTTTTGGGCTTTTTAAAAATTCTGTATGAATTTTTAAACTGTTTTTTTCTAGTTCTGTGAAGAATGTCATTAGTAATTTGATAGGAATAGCATTGAATCTGTAAATTGCTTTGGGCAGTATAGCCATTTTAACAATGATTCTTCCCATCTATGAACATGGAAGGTTTTTTCATTTGTTGGTGTCGTCTTTGATTTCTTTGAGCACTGTTTTATAATTCTTTAAGTAGAGATCTTTCACTTACCTGGTTAGCTGTATTCTATTCACATATCTTTCATTTCCCTGGTATTTTATTTTTTTTGTGGCTGTCGTGAATGGGACTGTGTTATTGATTTGGTTCTCAGTTTGGATGTTGGTGTATAACAATGCTACTTATTATATTTTTGTACATTGATTTTATATACTGAAACTTTGCTGAAGTGGTTTATCAGATCAAGGAGCTTTTGGGCAGAGTCTATAGGGTTTTCTATGTATAGAATTATATTGTCTGCAAACAGATAGTTTGACTTCCCTTCTTCCCGTTTGGATGTCTTTTATTTCTTTCTCTTGTCTCATTGCTCTGGGAGGACTTCCAGTACTTTGTTGAATAGGAGTGGTGAGAAAGGGCATCCTTGACTTGTTCTGGTTTTCAGAGGGAATGCTTCCAACTTTTGCCCATTTAGTATGATGTTTGCTGTGGGTTTTTAGTAAATGGGTCTTACTATTTTGAAGTATGTTTCTTCAGTTATTAGTTTGTTGAGGTTTTTTTTTTTTTTTTTTAACATGAAGGGATGTTGAATTGCATCAAAAGCCTTTTCTGCATCTGAGGTAATCATGTGGTTTTTGTTTTTGTTTATGTGATGAATCACATTTATTGATTTGTGTATGTTGAACCAATCTTGCATCTCAGGGATAAAGACTACTTGATAGAGGTGGATTAACCTTTTTATGTGCTGCTGGATTCAATTTGCTAGTATTTTGTTGAGGATTTTCACATCTGTGTTCCTCGAGAAAAATGGCCTGAAGTTTTTTGTTTGTTTGTTTGTTTGTTTTGGTGGTGGTTGTTATTGTATCTCTGTCAGGTTTTGGTGTCTGGATGATAGACATAGATGGATGCCTTATAGAATAGGTTAGGGAGGAGTCCCTCCTCCTCAATTTTTTAGAATAGTTTCTGTAGGATTGGTACCACCTCTTCCTTATACCTCTGATAGAATTGAGCTGTGAATCCATCTGGTCCTGGTTCTACATTTTGTAGCTTGTGTGTATAGAGAGAGGTGTTCATAATAGGTTCTGGGAGTTTTTTGTATTTCTGTCAGGTCAGTGGTAATGTCCTCTTTGTCATTTCTGATTTTGTTTATTTGGATCTTCTCTCTTTTTTTATTAGTCTAGCTATAGTCTTATTATTTAATTAATTTATTTATTTATTTATTCAGAAAACCAACTCCTGGATTCATTGGTCTTTTATATGTTTTTTCACATCTCAGTTTCCTTCAGTTCAGCTTTGATTTTGGTTATTTATTTTTGTTAGCTTTGGGGTTGGTTGGTTCTTCTTTCTCTAGTTCCTCTAGTTTATATGAGTAACCCTTATTTTACTTAATAATGGCCCCAAAGCATAAGAGTTGTGATGCTGGCAATTTGGATTTGCCAAAGAGAAGCTGTAAAATGCTTCCTTGTTTATCTCTTACTGTGCCTAATTTAAAAATTAAGCTTTATCATAGGTATATATGTATAGGAAAAAAATTGTGTATGTGTATATATATACACATTATATACATATACATATATATACACATTGTATATCTACACACACACACACACACACACACACACACAGATATCTAGCTAGATAGTACCAAAATATATACATCTGTGGTTTTGGATATCCACTAGAATGTATCCCCTGTGGATAGGGGGACTACTGTAATCACAAAAAACTAACAGTATGCAAGTACTTCATATTTTATGAAATGTTATTTAAAGAAGAAAACTTTTTTTTTGTGTTTGCCATTTATTAAATCATATTCTTTATACATACACACATGTACACACACGATGTGCTGAGTCTCCTCTCTAGGCTCTGTGGACAAAGTCTTTGGGTTATTTGAACCCAGTCTTCTAAGAGATCCATGTCAGAGGTCTTGTCATTACATCACCATGCCTACTTGAAGCCAGATTTCTTTGATTCACCCAGGCTTATGATCTACATTTCATTCCAGTCTTCTTGGTAAATATTTTTTATATATGTGGTCAAGTTTTCTTTGTTTGGAATTTTGATAATGAGAATTACAAGTGTTGATTAATTATAAACCTAAAATGGGATTGAGGCAATTGTTAACTCATCATGGTTTTGCTGATTTCTGTCCTTATTGGAGAAGAATTAGGAAGACTTTATAGGGGACTGATGGAAAAATAATTTGGCATGACCATAATTTGAGTCGGAGAAAGTCTGTTATTAAAATTCCCACAAGGCTTATTTAAGGAGCAAGGTCTTTTGAAACTAATGGTGTGGTACTTACTTAATCCACACGAGTTATGATTTGATTGTCATCTTCTTTGATTTTTCTGCTTGGCTTTCTGTCACCTGATGAGAGATTACTGCATTACCTAAAAATCTCATCTTATTAGAGTCACCTCTCCCTAAACTAGAATCCATTCCTAAATAGTAACATATTCACATCAAGAAAGATAAGTATCCTCAGTACTAAATTAGTGCTCTAGATGCCTTTTGACTGCCTTTGTACATTTTTTTTGTTGCACTTTTCCAGACTTTCTAGTGGCCAGTGTTGAGATATGGGATGGTATGATGATGGCTTCATTCAACTTTTTAGCTTCTATCAAGCTTCCCTGTCATCTTGCTAAATTCCAAAGGTGTGTTCTTTCCTCATTCTTGGTTACAATAAAACATCACCTGAGACAAGATCAGTCTGACTCGCCCATCCAGAAGGGATGATGTGTTTGAGAAATCCTGTTTGTGACACTGGAGGAAGAATTGTGAGTGTTCATATATGATACATATGGAATTGAAACTTGTCCTTAAAAGCTCTGGCAGGTCTCTCTTTGATGGTTTTTAGGGACAATAGACTTTTGAGGTGAGAGTTTATAGTGGCAGAGGAGCAGAACTTTGAAACAGGCCTAAACCCTGTACTTTGGGTATGGGCCAGACCCATTTGTGTTCCCTATGGGACTGGTTGACAAGGGAAGAGGAAGCTCTACTATACATTCTCATGTGTTTAGTGTAGCTTGACTCTGCTGATTCAAGATGGGCTAATTGTCAGTGTAATTCCTTTGAATTATCTTTGTGATGAAGTATCAGCTGGAGCTTCCCGGTGGGTCTCTGGGCCAATTATGCAGCTGACTTTGAAAAATGGTATGATTCAGAATTTCAGAGTTGCTAAGGTGATTTAAGAATAAATCAGTTCCCATCAGCCTTCATTATTCATAGTGATGCTGGGAATCAGGACTTTGCCGTGGCCTGGCCCAGAGGAAATAAACCAAGTGGGTATGATGTAGGGTTTCTCACACAGAGTTCAATAGAGGTGCCTCTGTGTATGTGGTATGTGTCCTGCACCGTGTTGTGAACTCATCTTAGAGCAACAGCAGCTATTATTTACATTACATACTTCCTCCATTTCCCAAAAAAGGATATAAGGTGGTAGCCCTCACCCACTTTCTTTCTGGTGGATGCATGACATTATGTTATATACCTTACCAATACCTCCAAACCTTACAACCGCCCTTGTAGAACGAATAATGTCCTCCATTGAAAAATGAGAAAATTGAGGCACATATTAGATGATTTATGCAAAGGCATCCGACTACCAAGGGCAGAACTTGTATGGAACCCGGTCCATCTGACTTAATACCAGTGCTCTTGCCCCTAACCTGAGCTGCTTCTCTGACAGGTGTATTGCCCTTTATATTCATGTTGCCCAGCAGTGTTCCTGGCCTAGTGTAGCTGCCAATAAAATTGGTTGATTTGATTTGAATCATATTCAGCACCTTGGAGTCACTGCATCTCAGCAGCAGCACCATGTGTGTAGTAGGCACTTGGTATTTTTATGTGAACAAAAGCAGCAAAGTAGACAGCATACCCATTTTACAGATGAGAAAACGGAATCTCAGAGAGAACAAGTAACTTGTCTAAAGTCACCCCTTACCACTAGTGGCATTTCTGAATGTGAGGGCCATCTGATGTATCTAATGTCAGCTAAATTCATAATTCTTCCAGTCTTCCACATTTTTCACAAACACACTCCCATTTCCAGAAACCCTTCATATTTCTTCCAATTGCTTGTTGTCTCTTCTAATTCCTTGTTGTATCACTTAAATTATTTTCCCACTCTTATCCTCAGTGACCTCATCTCTAAAAGGAGGATAATGATGATACCTACCTTACAGATGGATTAAATAAAATAGTGCAGATAAAATGCTGAGTTCAGCACTTAACAGATGCAAATGGTGAAGTAATGTGTAGAATCCAACAGTAAGACAGCATTTGTATCCTGCTAACAGAGTGAGGCTGAACTTTAAACTAAAAATATGTCTACTTTAAGATACAACACATTTCCAAAGATCACATCTTTTAAGAGAAATCTCATCTGCACAAATGTTGCTTTTACTTGTTCAGACATCCTTTGGCAGACATCAGACCTCATCACACTGGGTAAAGGTGATGGTGAGGGAAGTCTAGGTGTTAGAAAATAGTGAGTGAGTGAGTTCCTATAAGACATTAGTACTGTCAGGCTCGGAGCCCGTCCTCTTCCTTTACCCAAGACTGATGTGTTGCTTAGCCTTACTATGGCAAGGAAATTCTAAATAACCATGATTAAGAGGCTTATTTTAGTTTCTCCTTCCACTGTGATCTCTCCCAGAAAGAGACTCAGAAATCCTTATACTTGGTCTGATCTCTTCAGCAAAACCCACCTTCAGTAGCAAGTCTGTGGCTCTAGGGTTGGCCTTTATTTTGTCTTTTCCAGCAGGATCGTGTCTCTTATTCTTTTGATGATCTCATGCTTTCCGAAGTGTATTTCTTATAACAGAAGTTCTTTTTTGTTTGAATAAACAGTTTAAATGGACATGCCTTTAGAGATAACTGAGCCGAGACTGGAGCCCTGCTTCTTAACAGACAGTACAAAACACAGACATTTTCATTAAGTGAACAGAGATTTCCTTTGATTCCAAAAGAATGTTGAGGGGAATTACTTTTAAGTTTAAAAGCTCCTTGAGGGCAGAACTCACTTCTTATTCTACACTAACTCTTCTCAGCACCCATCCAGAACCTTGTTGCATATGATGATGCCCCATGTAAGCTTGCTTCATTGGTTTCAGTGGCTTTTGTTCTTAGTTGACTAGAAATGAAGGATAATTTATTCATTTCTTCAACCAGTATTATGTTTAGCATAGTAAATAAGACAAGGTCAATCCCTTACAGAACTTATATCCTAGTAAGAGAGACAAGTAAAAGAAAATAAATAAAAATAATTACAAGGTACATGATCGTTTTGAAGAAAACAAGAGGCTGAGATAGAGGATAATGGAGAGGAGGCAGCCTTTCTAGATAAGATGGTCAGAAAAGGCTTGCCTGCATCCTCTGAGGAGCTGACATCTAAACTAAAACCTGTAGGATAAGGAAGAACAGGGCGTGAACCATGCAGGCAGAAGATTCATTAACTCTGTAGGCCACTGAGGCTGGAAAAAGTATGGCCTGTTTGAGGATCTGAAATAAAGTGTAGCTGTAGGGTTCTGAGCAAAGGAGAGAGTAATAGATTATGAAGTTGGAGGGGAGGCAGGGACCAGCCATATGAGGCCCATGTAGCCACTGATGAGTTGGATTTTATTCTCAGTGCAATAGGAAAGAAACCTAAGGGTGATGTGATTGGATTCATTTCTGTATTTTTAATTATGTTTGTTGCTGTGAGATGATGATAGCCTGGACCAAGGTAGATGGAGATGGAAAAAAGTGGTTGGGTTTGAGTTATACCAGTATTTCAGGGACAAAATTGATAGGACTGCTAAAGGATTGGATGTTGGCAGGAGGCGGGGGTGAGGGAAAAGGAAGGATCGGGAATGATTTTGAGCAAATGGAAAGATGATGATACCAGTCCTGAGATAGGGAAGACTGGGGAGTAAGGAGACAAGATTTGGGGATGAGGAAGGGATGTGACTCAAGAGTTTTGCTTTGGATGTGTTAAGCTGCAGATTCTATTAGCGTGGTGGCTCACACCTGTAACCCCAGCACTTTGGGAGGCCAAAGTGGGTGGATCACCTGAGGTCAGGAGTTTGAGACCAGCCTGGCCAACATGGTGAAACCCTGTCTCTACTAAAAATACAAAAATTAGCCGGGCGCAGGTGGCAGGCACCTGTAATCCCAGCTACTTGGGAGGCTGAGGCAGGAGAATCGCTTGAACCCAGGAGGTGGAGGTTGCAGTGAGCCGAGATCTTGCCACTGCACTCGCCTGGGGGACAGAGCCAGACTCCGTCTCAAAAGAAAAAAAAAAAAAAACTATCAGATCTCATTAGACTTACTATCATTAGAATAGCATGGGAAAGACCTGACCATGCTATTTAGTTACCAACATTTAATTACCTCCCACTGGATCCGTCCCATAACATGTTGGAATTGTGGGAGCTACAATTCAAGATGAGATTTGGATGGGGACACAGCCAAACCATATCACAGATTTTCACGAGATAATCAGGGACTGAAATATCCAGTGAGAGCTGATCTGGATGTGCGAGTATGGAGTATGGGTATCACAGAATAGAGAGGATATTCACATCCTATGGGATAGATGAGGTACTGAATGGTGATATTTCCCATACCTCGTGAAAACAGCTCAAGCTACTTACATGGCTGGATTGAGAATTTGCTGCTTCAAGATTCTGGCTGTAGCAAAACTGTAGAACTATAGTTATTTTACTGCAAGATATCCATTTGAAATGTATTTATGCCACCAAGGACCAGGAAGGTGAAATGCTACACTTGGCGCCATGAAACTATTGTCTGAGCTTGTTTTTCAGAAAAATCCATATCTGGATGATATGACTGAGTCATCAGCAGTGCCTGGCTGGCTGTGTTGTAATAGGTCAGATGTAACTTAAGCCCCAAAGTTCTTAGGACAGCCATAAATTAGTCTGAAGGTGGCTGAGATAAGGCAAGGGTGCTTGTTGCCCCCAGATTAGAATCAAGGGCAACAAAACTGCCTAGAAATTGGAAACCCAGGAGAAGCTTTAGACCAGAGACAGGCAGCAATACTTTGTGAGAATTTTACTAACAGAAAAATAAGGAAGATACAGAATCATGTTTATCAAACTTGAGGATTTATAAGAAATACCTGTATAGCTTCTTTATTTTAGTTTATTTTAATTATTATTTATTTATTTTTGAGACAAGGTCTTGCTCTGTTGCCCAGGCTGGAGTGCAGTGGCTCAGTCACAGCTCACTGCAGCCTTGGAGTGGGCTTAAGCGATCCACCCATCTCAGCCTCCTAAGTAGCTGGGACTATAGGTCTGCACCACCACACCTGGCTAATTTTTTTTTCCCCCATAGAGATGGGATCTCACTATTTGCCCAGGCTGGTCTGGAGTTCCTGGGCTCAAGCAATCCTCCCACCTAGGTCTCCCAGAGTGCTGGGATTCAGGCATGAGCCACCATGCCCAGCGTGAATAGCTTCTTCAAAATGCAAAATCCTGTGCCTCACCTTCCAGGGAGTCTTATTAAGTAGCTTTGGATTGGGGCTCAGGAATCTGTATTTTTAGCAAGTGATTCTGATACAGGTGATCCATAGGTCATACACTGAGAAACATTGAGTCTGGAAAGACTTCTGAGATCATCTAGTCAGCCCTCTCTCACAAATGGGGAAATTAAGGTCTAAGGAGGAGAAGGGGCTTGCCCAAAGTTGCAGAATAAGTTGCAAAGTCAGTGTAGCTCCACTAACTTACATTTCTTCATTTTGCAATTTATTCTTCATCCTAGTGACTAGATGAAAAGCAAATCTACCCTCCTGATTCCCAGCTCCCCTTCTTTCACGCTATTTTTTATTTTCTTTTTTTCCAGAGCACCTTCTAATATAAAAATAATTTACTAATTTACTGTGTTTATTGCTATTTTCCTTGCTTCATTAAAATGTAAGCTTCACAAGGGCACTGATTTTTGTTTGTTTGTTTGTTTTCACTAAAGTAGCCTATGTGCCTCGAATAGCACCTGACCCATAGTAGCTGTTCAATGAGTATTTATAAATGGATGGGTGAAAAATATTTTGTTAAACTATACATAAGTTAACAGGTATTATGTACCAGCCCTTAGGCATTAGCACAAAATAGAGTAGAATATTTTCTTTTTCACATGTTTGATTCTAGCTTGAATTAGAGGTTACAGAAACAGCTTATTTATGGAAGATTAATTAGAGACTTACCAATCATATATACAATAATAATAATAACAATAGCAACAATAACAACAGTGATAACTTCCATTTATGGAATATTTACTATCTGCCCAACACATACCATATGAAGTTCTGAGCTAAGACCATCAGACCATTATCTCGTGTAAGTCTTAGTACTGCCCCAGGGTGGAGGAACGAAATAGTATTGTCTGTTTTCCAAAGGAGGAAACTGAGGCTCAAGAGGTGAAATTACTGTTTAAGGTTACATAGCCAGTACAGATTTAGGACCTGTGATCCCAAAGATTACATTCTTAACTACCAGTTACATTCAGTAGTAGGCTTGAGGAATTCTCTCTTTGCAGAAGGAATTGAAAATGCCAAAGACTAGGCAAGCATTGCTATTAGGGGGTGTCCTTGGGCCAAGAACACCAACCTCTAAGGTAGTATAAAACCACAGGCTGGAAAGATACATTTTTTTTTTTCAGCCCAACTTTCCAGCATTTACCCACACTCTCAAGTCTTCCATTCTCACATTACAAAGCACCTTTCGTCTTGAACTATTAGGGTTTTCTCACTTCTCAGACACCCTCCCTGAAGCAGGCCAAGGAAAATTCCTGTGGTGACAGGCCATTTCTAGGGAGGCCACTGTAGCACTTCACACTTGCTCTCACCCCACCCACTCAAGGAAGGGTAGACAGACAGAGGGCCCTTCACCCAGCTCCTATACTACTTTCCTGTGGAGACCTCAGGAAGGGGCCGAGGATCATGATTTTCTAAATGTGGGCACAACAGACCTCTTGTAAGACTTTGAGTTCTTGAAACACTGTACCTATTAAACTGGTTGTGAGCACACAGAATAAAATATCACCACCCACTGTGGATAATGTCAGCATTCATTCCCACCCCTGACAGCCAAGATTGGCCAGACTTGTAATCACTGGACACTCCACACATATGGCAGCAGAGCCCCTTGCCCCACAGCTGCAGACACAGGTTGAACACTGGTACACCCCTGGGCTTTTATGAAGAGAGAGGCTTATAACACCCATTGCCGTCTTTACACACACAGTGCAGCAGGTACTGTGCTGAGAACTTTACAGCCATGATCTCATTTAATTCTTATAATACATGTGATGAGGCACTGCTGTCTGACTTCTGTAGATGGGGAAGGCCTGGAGAGATTGGTAACTTGACAGAGTCTCATGGCATCTGCAACAGGCAGAACCACGTTTTAACCAAAGGTTGAGTTAGTTCTAAAACCTGTGCTTTGCTAGTCTGCTGTTCTGCAACACTGGTTAAGAGCA
This sequence comes from Hylobates moloch, assembly GCF_009828535.3. Lineage (NCBI taxonomy): Eukaryota > Metazoa > Chordata > Mammalia > Primates > Hylobatidae > Hylobates > Hylobates moloch. The sequence continues at coordinate 15,677,253 of NW_026652296.1, read as the reverse complement.
TAGACTCTAGAGCCACGCTGCCTGGGTTTGAGTCTTGACTCTGCCACTTACTAGTTGGGAGACATTGGGCAGGTTACTTAGCTACCCTCCTCCTTGAGCTGTTCATCTGTAACATAGGGATAATAATGTCCTTGTAGCATGGGTTGCTGCGAGGATTAAAGGAATCCATATATGTAAATCACTCAGTGTCTGGTGCATAGAAAACACTAAATGCCAGCCATTATTATTAATTTATATATCAGCTTATTGTTTTTCTCTGGATGATAGAAACTTAATCTCAGAAGTTTGAGGTTTTTCCAACTACCCACCCTTACCCCAACCCCTGCCAAGGGTTGCATCTGTATTCCCAAGGGCCTTAGAGTGTTACCTGGTATATAGTAGCCTCAAGTAAATGCTGGTGATGATAACAGGGCAGTGTCAAGACATTGGGGGTATGGGAAGGCAGGGTTAGGGGATGGCATCTGCGCCTCATCAGCATCTATCCTCCGTGGTGTCATATCCTGAAAGTGGGAAAGGCGCTGTCCAGATAGATGCTCATCTTGTGGACAGAACAAGAACGGGGAGGCAACCATTATTTCACATACAGCAAGTTACTGTTATTTTAATGCCCTAACAATGAATCTATATTTAATTAATTTAAAAGATAGGGGAGGTAAGAGTATTATTCACTAAGTTCTTGGTCAAGGCACATTAAATCAAAGTGGTTAGCACTTAGATCTCTTCCAGGGATAAATTATCTCAGACAAGCTTCAAGGTACGCCATTCTTTGGAATGAATTGTCACTTTCCAACCACCACCACCCAACCTGTGATCTGACCACAGTGTCTTCCTCCTGTCTCCCTTCCCTCTGGATGCCTGGGAAGGCTGGGCTTCTCCACTGTTCTGCCACTGACTTAAGCTTTGTCGTGACTATACTTTCCACTTCTCTTCTAGCTTAAGAGTTGGACAGTGGAGGACCTTCAGAAGAGGCTCTTGGCCCTGGACCCCATGATGGAGCAGGAGATTGAAGAGATCCGGCAGAAGTACCAGTCCAAGCGGCAGCCCATCCTGGATGCCATTGAGGCTAAGAAGAGACGGCAACAAAACTTCTGAGCAAGGCTAGGCTGTGAGGGCCCCAGCTCCACCTAGGCTTTGGGTGAATTCTGGATGGCTTGCCTCACGTTTGTTAGCCAGCACTTCTGCTCTGTCGTCTCTCCACAGCACCTTTGTGAACTCAGGAATGTGCGCCAGTGGGAAGGGCTCTCTTGACAGTCAACGTTCCATCTTGATGTGTGTATGTACATTGGCCAGGTATATTATTTCAAAGGATTTATATTGGCGCTTTTAACTCAGAGTTTTAAACCCCAGGAACAGAGACTCCTAGTTGAGTGATAGCTGGGAAAGTTTTACATTGTCTGTTTGTTTTTCTTCTCCCAATAGCTTTCAATTGTTCTTTCTGGAAGACTTTTAAAAAATATATAAATATGCATATATATATATAAATTATAAATAGATTCCCCACGCAGTGTGGTGGCATCTCTGTACAGGTACAGTTTTAAACAGTTTGTCTCTTTTCTGTAAGATTATGGTACTGTGGAACATGAGGGCAGAGTACACTGGGAGGCTGTTAGGGGGTCACTGAATCCCAGGAGCCAACCTCCCCCTTTGCAGGGCTGCATTTAAAAATTAGATTTGGGACAGTTCATTTACCATGGTTTCAGCCTTGTGTGGTCATCACTGGCTTCTGGAGCTATTGGTGATGTCCAAGGGAAAGCTTTGAGAGTTTATGTTTACTCTTTGAGTCCCAGGAGAAGCCTGGCACCCTCTTTGCAAATTGGCCTTTGCTCTTTCAATGCCTTTCATCCATCTCCACTCTCTCACTGCCTAAAGTCACAGCACAGATACTGCCCAGTGCCTTAAGAGGAGACATGATCCACTGAGGGGATAGGTCTACCAGGAACTCTCAGCAAACACGGGGCTGTGTTCAGTCCACAAAGGAAAAGCGTTTTCGAAGCTCTCATTGTTCATGTAAAAATCATACATGTGGCATTTTGCTCCACATTCCTTACACATAGGGGTAGAGGGGATTGCGTTTGTGACCCACATTCAAATATGTGACTGTTTTCTTTTCTCTTTTACTGCTAAGCAGCCTGGAAAGGATAAATGAATATTAGACTAAGATTTGTTCTCCAGGAGGCTCAATCTGAACACACAGAATGTCAGAGCTGGAAGGGACCATAGAAATCATCTGGTCTGACCCTCTTGTACGGATGATTGGAAAACTGAGGTGTAGAGAGGGGAATGGCCAAAATCACAAAGCAAGTTAGCGTAAGAGCTGGGACTAGAATTCAGGGTCCTGACTCCCAGGCCACTGAACCATGCAGCCCCTTCTTTGGGGGAAGAGACCTGTGTCAGTCTTGGTTAATTGTTCCAGGGAACCTTGCTAACAGAAACTTGCTCTTGCCTTGGCTCTTCAGTAGATGACCTGGCTGTAAAGAGATTCCCTGGACAAGCCAGATCATTCCGTTTCAGCGAGTCCTTGAGCTCCGCAACATCTGCCAAATATAGCAGACAAGCACCCATGGAGGCAGGTTTTGGGCCTGAAGCAGATCAGAGGGCTTTGCAAAAGACAGCATAGAGCCATCTTCCTGCAACTTTACCTCTTTCCCTCAGATGGGGAGCCATGACTGGGTTGCACTTCAAGATACTGTAATTTGACTCCATAATTGCTTTTGCTCCTGAAACCTGGGAATCAATGGAAAGGCAGGGAATGTGCCTCTTCTGTGGCCAGATTCTGTTATTTGCAATTAAAGCAAGTTTTTAAAAAATGCAAGAGGCAGTTGTTAGTCTTCAGGGGTTGGCCACTGAAATAGCTATGTGGCAGATACGGAAAACAGGACAATTTGAGGATCTTGCTGGAATAATAAATGGCAGCTACCATTTGTTGAGCACCTATTATATATCAGGCACTGAGCTGGGTAGGCTCTAAACTTCACAATAACCCTGTGACTTAACTACTTTATCTCCATTTTGTAGTTGAAGAAATAAGTTCAGAGAGAAAGATTCCTTCCCAAGGTCATGCAGCTAGTAAATGATAGAATCAGGATTCATAGCATCACTATAGGAGATCATATTTACACAAAAAAGGAAAGTCACAAGCCTTTTTAAAATGAAGTGACCACCTTTTCTTGCATAGACTAAATAACTCTAACTGGCATTTTTAGGTTGGAAAGACAGCTGAATTAGTACTTAAGTCTGATAGCCAAGTAAGTTTTAAAAACCAAAGCATCCAGGATACACACCCCTGCACCATTTGCTGTGCTAATTAATAGTTCTGTCTCTCCCTCTTTCTTTTTTCTTTTTATTTTTTGAGATGGATTTTCGCTCTTGTTGCCCGGGCTGGAGTACAATTGCACGATCTTGGCTCACTGCAACCTCCACCTCCCGGGTTCAAGCGATTCTCCTGCTGGGATTACAGCATGTGCCACCATGCCCGGATTATTTTTTTGTATTCGTAGTAAAGACGGGTTTCACCATGTCAGTCAGGCTGGTCTTGCACTCCTGACCTCAGGTGATCCACCCGCCTCAGCCTCCCACACTGCTGGGATTACAGGCATGAGCCACAGCTCCTGGCCTCTCTTTCTTTTTTAGACAAAGAACTTTGCACTTGGCCAGACAGGAGGAGAAAGCCCATTTTCTCCTTTCCTAAGCTAGATCCAAAAAAAAAGTTCAGTTTTCCCCCATAACTATTCTTGGGTCACGAACTTTGATCTGGAGTTTGTTTTGTTTCAGGCATGTGTGCACCCAGCTTGCTGATCCAACAAAGTCTATTGCTTACCAGTCTAGCTTGATGGAGCCTTTTGGCCAGAAGTCAGTTTGTTTTGGATCAGAGAAATTTCCTGACAAAGTATATTTGTTTTCTAGTGACAGAAAGGCAAAGGAGCAAGTCCTAGTTTTTGTTGTTGTTGTTGTTGTTGTTGTTGAATACTAAATTTAAGATATATCAGCTTGCTTTCAACGAGCCTTGGGCTTCCGTCATTGCTTGAGCATTTGCAACTCGAGCTTCCAGAGAAATTTGAGGTCCTCGCTTGTTCTCTGCCTTCAAGAAACAATGACCTGATTCTGTCTTTAAAAAAAAAAAATCTCAGAATTCTTTTTTTGTTTGTTTGTTTGTTTGTTTTTTTGAGACAGAGTCTCACTCTGTCGCCCAGGCTGGAGTGCAGTGGCACCATCTCGGCTCACTGCAACCTCCGCCTCCCAGGTTCAAGCAATTTTCCTGCCTCAGCCTCCAAGGTAGCTGGCACTACAGGCGCTGTGCCACCACGCCTGGCTAATTTTTGTATTTTTAGTAGAGACAGGGTTTCACCATATTAGCCAGGTGGGTCTTGAACTCCTGACCTCGTGATCCACCTGCCTCAGTCTCCCAAAGTGCTGGGATTACAGGCGTGAGCCACCCTGCCTGGCCAAAAATCTCAGAATTTTTAAGACTATTTTAATTATTCCATCAGTAATTTTGAAGCACATTCCTTTTTTTTTTTTTTTTTTCCCTTTTTTGTCCCTTTCCCCAAGCCACCAGTTGGATGGATGAATGTTTGACAGGGAAGAGGAAGGGTGGGAGGATGCATGGATGAGTGGATGAGTGGATCAGTAGACATATTGATAAATAGATAGAACCAGTCATCTGAAGCAACTTAAGAATTGTAGCCTTGACTCCTTGAGACTGTAGATTTCGATCCAGGAAACATTTATTTAGCACCTGCCAGATGCCAGAAATTTATACCATTTAAAACTCAGTAAGTCTTTTCAATATCAGGAATGAGAGAAGTGACATCATGATACATCCTATGGGTATTAAAAAGCCAATAGAATATTATGGATAATTTTATGCTAATAAATTTAACAACTTCAACATCATAAACAAATTCCTTGAAAAATAAAAAGTACCAAAATTCATTCAAGAAGAAATAGATACCAGCCTGAACAACATGGCAAAATCCCATCTCTACAAAACATCAAAAAAAAAAAAATTAGTCGGGCATGGTGGCGCACACCTGTAATCCCAGCTGGTCAGGAGGCTGAAGTGGGAGGATCACCTGAGCCCAGGGAGGTCAAGGCTGCAGTGAGCCATGGTCTCACCACTGCACTGTAGCCTGGGTGACAGACTGAGACTCTGTCTCAAACAAAAAAAAGAAGAAGTAGATAATCTGAATAGCCCTATCTATAGAAACTTAATAGTGCTGGGAGATATAGGTATTATTATCCTCATTTTACAGATGTGAAAATTGAGGCTCAGAGAGGTAAAGTCTATTGCTCAAGGTCATGTGGCTAGAATATGGCAGAGCCAGGATTCAGATCCAGGTCTTCTGATTCTTATTCCAGTGTCCTTTCTAGCATTCCATGTTGCCTCTAAAGATTGCAGCTCCTTATTTACTAGAAAATTGTTCCTGCCCAATCTACATCTCCACCTCACCCCATCTTTTCTTAAGCACTATGTTTGTGTTTTTATCAGTATTATATTCATTGTCTTTGGAATACATGTTCTTGTTTGTGTTTGGAAAAAAAATCTCTTTTACCAGCTTGCACTCGGACCAACTTGGAAAAAAAAAAAGCTTAAATGCTGTTGCTATGTACAGTTTAAAAATGTGAAGTTTGTAGCTTTAACTTTTTATAAGAAAATCTAATAACACTGGCTTAAGTGCTGACTTGAAATGCTATTTTGTAAGGTTTGGATGTAAGTAATCAATTGAGGTCAGCAGTTTGTATGAGACATAGCTTCCTCCATTGCCCCCACTCTTTTTTTTTTTTTTTTTAAGTTTGAGATGCTTCCTGTGTTTTTATGTTAGAATTGTTGTTCTTCTTCCTTTCTTCTTCCTATACCTCATCACGTTTGTTTTAAATAAACTGTCCTTTGGACCACAAACCCTTATTAATGAGAACCTCCATGTATAGCCTGGATAATGGTGTTGTGAACAATCTTTGTGACATTGACTCTGTAGTGTGTTTATTCTAAGATCCAAAGCTGGGGAGAGGTTGGTAAACTTTTCTTGGGCTTCTGTTGTGTGCCAGGGTACTGAGCTAGTTATCAGGAATATAATAAAGATGAACCAGACACAGTTTTTGCAGGGCATTTGGGGAGTTAGCCAAGGACAAAAACACACAACATTGAACATACCATGGTAGAAGAAGGTACAGGGCCTGTGAATACACAGAAGTGGGAGTGAGGGTTCTGCTGGGATGTCCAAGGAAACGCTTCTAAAGGAGACAATATACCTTGAAACTTTAAAAATGAAGAAGAGATGGCTATATTAATACAGAGTAGGAAGTGAGGGGGAGAAGACATCCTGGACAGAAGAGCCCGCCTGTATAAAGCCTCTAGTGTGACATGATCACCTTGGAATCCTTCATCCTCATCTGCTGCTGCATGAAGCCAGGCCAGACGTGGCCCAGCATTCAGAGGTGGAGCAGCAGGTTCCTGCCCTGGTATGGCCCATTCTTATCCAGGAATAGTTCTCCAGCCTGACCCTAGGTTTTTTTTCAGCCTTGAAAGTTGCCCCACAGCAGAGAGGGAATAGAGTTACATTGAAAAGTAAATGTAGTTCTCTTGAGTGAAATTGCTGTACAGTATTTAATAGAATAGTTCCACAGTCTATGTGTATAACTGTCATGTTATTCTGTGGGCCTTTCTTGGAGTGGGGTGATAAGTGTGTTTATTGTTCCATGACTTACTCACCTCACTCCTTGAAATATTTAGTGTACCTTCCTTCCTGTGGCCAGGGTTGATGACAGATGTTCCTTATTGATCACACTGAGAACCTATGGCCAGATGAAGGAAAGAAGGAGGGATGAAGTAAGTTTATATTTATTAAGCACTTTTTATCTGCCAGGCACAATGCAGAGCCGTTTAGATGACTTCATTTGTTTTCTCACACACACTCTTAGGTATATGATGGTGTACCCTTTCTATAGACATATAGACTTTTACAGTGTGCAGTACTGCCCACCAGGGGGTGTTTTGGAAATGTATGAGAGTGTTTTTGTGGTGATAGCGATTGAGGAGCCTTACCAGCATTTAACGGGCAGGGGCAGGTTTGCTAGATGCTCTGCAGTGCATTCTGGGACAGTCCTGCATAACAAGCATCTGTCCAGTATCCAACACAACATTCAGATGTTCCACTGGTTATTAATTTTGGTGAAAATTTTGTTTATAAACATGTGATACTAAACCAAAGTTCATTTACATGTAAACACAAAGTACTTTTTATATGGTTTTACTGTTTTGTTTTTTTTAAGAATGAACTATGAAGAATGGAGAGACACTTGTAGTTTGTTTTGTTTGGACCTTTACTAAGAGTTGTTCTCCATTTCAGAAAACCACATCATCAATGGCAGCGATGCTTGTGATTTTTGAGTCACTCATTCAAGATTGGTTTAGATCTGTAGCTGTTGTTTCCACAGAAAGTCTATGTGACATGTAAACACGTGGTAATTTCAGAGAATGATGAAGTACAGCAAAAAGAAAAGAACAGGGTAATGGGATTGAGAGTAACGTGTGCATGTGTGTGCGTGCACGTGTGTGTATGTGTAGGGAGAGATGGCTTTATATAGAATGATCAATGACGCTTCTGGAGAAACGATGTTTATAATGAGACCTGCCATGACAAGAAGGAACCAGCCAGGCTGAGGGAACAGCAAGAACAAAGACCCTGAGATAAGAACAAAAGTTTGGCTTGTTGGAAGAATGGAAGGATTCTTCCATGGCTGGAACAGTGTGTATAAGGTGGGTGAAGGCAAGAATGTTCAGGGCCTTGTGGTCCATGGGAAGGGGTTTGGGTGTTAATTCCTGATGAGATGGAGAGCCGTCAAAGGGTTTTAAGCAAGGAACTGGCATGATAGATTTATGCATTTTGAAACTATGCCTTCATGAAATAGTGCTCAACTTTAGTCATCAGGAAAATACAGTTGGCCCTCCATATCCATAGGTTCTACATCAACCAACCATGGATCAAAAATATTGGAAAAAAAAAAATGGCCCAGCACAGTGGCTCACACCTGTAATCCCAGCACTTTGGGTGGCCAAGAACTCATTTGAGGTCAGGAGTTCAAGGCCAGCTTGGCCAACATGGTGAGACCCTGTCTCTACTAAAAATACAAAAATAGCCGGGCATGGTGGCACGCCTGTGATCCCAGCTACTTGGGAGGCCGAGGCAGGAGAATCGCTTGAACCCAGGAGGCGGAGGTTGCAGTGAGCCGAGATTGTGCCACTGCACTCCAGCCTGGGTGACAGAGCGAGACTCCATCTCAGAAAAGAAAAAAAAATTGTGTCTGTCTTTCTTCCTTAAACAATACAGTATAACAGTAATTTGCATAGCATTTACATTAGGCATTTTGTGTAGCATTGTATTAGGTATAAGTAATCTAGAAATGATTTAAATGATACAGGAGGATGTGCATAGGTTATATGCAAATACTAGGACATTTCATATCAAGGACTTGAGCATCTGCATGCAGATTTTGGTATCCACCAGAGTTCCTGGAACCAATTCGCCACAGATACCAAGGGACAACTGTACAGATTAAACCTTAATGCATTACTACCATGTACGCACCATAATAACTAAAATGGAAGAAATAGAAATGCTAGGTATTGGTGACGATGTGGAGCAACTGGAACCCATGACCTAGCATTCCTTCCCTAGGTATTTTCTCAACAGAAGTGTGTATGCTTTTTTACCACAAGACATATACTAGAATATTCATAATGGCATTATTTATAATTTTGCCAAACCGGAAACCATCCAGATGCCCAGTGGCAGCATAAATAAATTACACAGATTCGCATAGTGGAATACTATACAACAATGAGAATGAGCTACCTGTAGCTACTGTGGAAATAAGCAAAAGGGTATTGTGAGCTTGCTACAGCAAAGAAGTCAGCCACTGTTACTTGCATTTTGGCAGAGACTCAAAGGCAGGCAAAGGAATGGGAAAGCTCTACAGCAGAAAAAAAAGGAAGGTTTCAGGGATGCCCTGTTGGAAGCTGTTGGCATGGGAAAGCTGTAGGTGGGCTAACTTGAAGCAGGACATCCTATGTGATTGATTTAGGGGTGCACATTTGGTTTCTCTGTTTGATCCTAAGTTGGAAGTGGGACAAAAATTGGGGAAGCTGTCAGTTATTAATCAAATCCTGACCATTTTGGCTTGATTGTTACAGAAGTTATTGTTTAGCTTCCTGGATTGCCACTGGAGATAGCAATCTGGCTTCCTGCAAGTCTGACTTACAGCAGGCTGGCAACCTGGGCTACTTATTGTAGATAAGGGGTTGGTTTCCTGAGCAGGTTACTGCAGGTTGTGGGTCAAAGTTCTATTTATATATATATTCTGGGATTGTCCATTTGTACATTCAGTCTCTCAGTACATGCAACAATATGGCTGTATCTCTCAAACATTTAAATGAAGCTAGACACATCCATCGATGGATGAGTGAATACACAAAATAGGGCCTACAGATACAATGGAATATTATTCAGCCTTCAGGAGGAGGAAATTCTGACACCTGCTGCAACATGGATGAACCTTGAGGACATTATGCTAAGTGAAATAAACCAGTCACAAAAGGACAAATACATGATTGGACTTACATAAGGTACCTAGAGTAGCAAGGTCTCTTCATAGAGACAAAGTAGAATGGTGGTTGGCAGAGGGAGGGAGAGAGGAATAGGGAGTTAGTGTTTAATGGGCACAGAGTTTCAGTTGAGGAAGATGAAAAAGCTCTGGAGACAGATGTTCTTACACAACAATGTGAGTGTACTTAATGCCACAGAACTTTACATTTAAAAATGGTTGAAATGGTAAATTCTATATGTATTTTGCCACAATAAAAAAGCCAGACACAAAGTAGTACATACTATGCAATTCTTTTTATATACAGTTCAGAACCAAGGAAACCTACTCTATGATGTTAAAAGTCAGGGCAACGTTTGCCTTTGTTGGTTGTGGGGTAGTGACTGGATGTGAGTATGAGGAGGGACTACAGTGCTACTCAGGTTCTAATTCTTTGAGTGCTTGTTACATAAGTGTGTTCATGATGAGAAAATTTATCAATGTGAACTCTTAGGATCTGTGCTTTTTTTTCTCCATATGTATTTTATACTTGAATAAACAAGGCTTTTTGCTTTCTACTCCACTGGGCTGTTTTAGAAGCTTCCAAGACCATGGATGGGAGGGCCCCTTGGAAACTACCTAGGCCTCTCCAGATGTAAGGGGTGGTTACTCTTAGCCCATGAGCATTTATCTCAGCCAGCATCTTGTTCCAATGAATGATCCAACAGAGGCCCACGACTTGGCAGTGTCAAGCCTGGATTCAAACTTAGGCTTCTTGACTCCAGTGTTCACTCCAGGACCCCAACTATGGCCTCAAGTGTGAGTCCAGTTTGTGATCTCTAGATAAGCAAACCCCTTCCTCTCCCAGTGCCCTCTGCTTGGAGTTGCTTTGCCCTCCAGAGGAAAACAAGAGCCCTGGTAGAGGCTGCTGAGCTCTATTTCCTTGCTTTGCATTTGTTTGGGCTTCTTTAATCTTTAACCTTGTGCCAGGCATTTTCATATATATTATCTTACTTGAACTTGACCATAACACTCTGAGGTGTGGGTGTTATTAAACCAAGATAAGTGAAGAAACAGGCTCAGAGAGACAAAGAAACCCAACCAAGATCACACACCTCATAAGAAGCAGATTCAAGCCCAACTTTCTGGCCTTAACCACATTCTTTCCTCTGCACTGCATGGCATCCCTCATATTCTTCCATTTTATTCAAATAGTTTAAATAACTCACTGTCTGAAGCCAACACAGAAACACAGAGCAGAGAGACAAGCAGGGAAAAATGACGTGATGACTTCAGTGGAACCTGTGGATCCACCTGTACTTAAGTCACTTTGTTGGGTCTCTTTCACTTGTACCTGAAAGATTCCTTATTGATCTAGGTACGTAGGAAAAGATGGTGGGGAGGTGGGGTGGGGGTTGGATACCAGTTGGGGGTTGGTCCTGATATAATACCCCTTAGAGGTCAACAGGTCCAATCTAAGGTCACACAATTGATGAGTGGCAGGGCCAACATTTGAACCCAGATGTGACTTCAAAAACCAAGGTGTGTGCAATTCTTCCTCTTGAATGAATGAATTTCTTGAGGGTTCTGAACTCTGCCCTTCTGAACAAGGTTAAATACCAGTCTGCAACTGCTCTTGTCCTTCTCTTCCTTTCTAGCAGACAGGATTCTGAAAGACACTCCCCACGCCACCCCCTCCCCTTCCTTCTCAAAGACTCCTGTCTTCTAAGATTATCTTCTCAACTTACTAACTTCCTGGAGAATTCTTTCCACACCGGCAGGGCCGGACTGGCCTGAAGTATGAGGTCTGGTATTGAGGACCATCCCAGCCAGCACCTCAGGGCGTTTCCAGAGCCTTCAGATAGAAGAAACTCATTATAGGACGCACACTTCAAAGCCACTTGCTTCATTGGTGCCTGGGGAGTTAAGTTTACCAGACAAAGTGATAATAGTGGGAAGTGGTGCTCAGTGAGTACAATCTGGTATTAAAAAGCCTGAGTTTGAATCCCTGATCTGCTACTTTTTAACTGTCTGACCATGGATCTTGGTTTTTTCATCTGTTCAGTGGTGATACTACTATTTTATTGTTGTTGCTGTTGTCTTGTGGGGTTGTTGTGAGAAGTATATGAGATAATGTATGTGAAACCACTTTGCAAATTACAGTGACAAGGCTATGTGGAGGATGACTGTTATTTGCTAGGCTATCTTCACTCTTGGGGGCTTCAAAAAGTACTGTATAAGTCAACTGGAGTCTTCCACTCTAATGTCCCAGTGTAAACACCCTACTTGGCCCTTATTTGAGCTGAACAGCTCTTCTCACTCAAAGGGACTGAGGAATGGGATTTGCTTCTTGTGTGACCTTGGACTTCGGGGTCTCTCTTTTCTGATCTGTAAAATGGGGCTGGAGAGGGGGCAGATCTTCAATCTGATAATCCCTAAGGAATATTATGTCTCACTCACAAGGGAAGTCGCCACCTTGAGGTCACTGCAAAGAGGGTGAAACTATCAGTTTGTTTATCATTAACAACAAGCACATCACATCTCAGAGCCCAGATGTGCTAAGCTGTCCCACGTGCCCCCAGTTGCTCCCTAACATCTCTGGACATTATCCCTCCATTTTACAGAAGTTGAAACTGAAGACCAAGAGAGCAAGACTGCAGAGGATTACTATGAGATCTGTCCTGTACTCCCTCTTCTGGGAACTGCTTGACTCCTACTCCAGCCATAGGTTCACATGATCCAACCCCTTCGCCACAGTTGAGTGATCCAGTCACCTCACCCAAGGTGACCAATCTCTGGGCCAATCAGAGATTTTTCAAACCGGAAATGGGAAGTTCTCTGGTGGAGACGCTACAAGATACCAAACTGGGAGATGTTGGTAACCCTGTTACCTACCATGTGATGCAGAAACCAGTCTCCCTCTATCTGTTTCTCTGTCTCTCTCTCATTCTTGATTTCGTTGTTGCTGAAACCAAGCCGCCTGGCTGCCATTCTCACTCAGTGGTATTGTAAAAGATATGTGTTGGTTTTGTCTCCCCTGGATCCTTTCCCCTCATTTTAATGAAAGGACCCCCATTTTCCTTCAGGGAGCTACCCCTCTGCCATCTATGTCCTGGTGGGACTGTCTGTGATAGTTCCTCCCATCTCGCCCCAAAGTCATGTGATGAGCATATGACCCAAACCAGTCTAGTTAGACTCAATCTTCAGGGAATTTTTTAGCTTGAGCAGAGTGATTTATACAATGGAGGCAGTTGTCACTAAGCTATTTTAATTGCAGTGCCCCAAAGAGGTGATTTATGAGTTTTACCTACCTCAATCCCTATGTTGCTCGAATTGCTGTCTTTCTCAAAGCCTCATTGTTTAATTTGACTTTGATCCTATCCAGTACCTTTCCAATACAGTCCTTTTTTGGCTTAAGTTTTCCAGAGTTGGATTCTGCTGTTTGCAACCAAAAATTCCTAACTGATACAGAAATTGGAACTAGAGTTGAGTTGTAGACACCATATCCCATGTGGGATATTCAAAATTATTGGACTGTGATGGGGCAAAATACAATGAGGTTGTTGCTCATGCTGTAGTCTGGGAAGCCAGCAATGGTCTGCAATGGTAAAGGCCTATGTCTTACATTCATAGCATCTGACCACTGAGAAGGCTCTCAGAGAAGGGATAACACGTGTCACAGTTAATTTTAAGGAAGTGAGGAATGTTCAGGCTGTGTGATAGAGCATTTTGTTTCTAACTGCATATATTAATATAAAGGGAGAGTCAACAAAGGAAGCCCCAATGCCTTTTTTTTTTTTTTTTTTTTTAAAACAGAATGAACGGACAGCATTTCTGTGACTACAGTAAAAGACTCTCTTATGACTTGCAGTAGGGCCGAGTTCTCCGAATACCAAAGTTGGCAATTGATGATGCAGGCTGCTGAATTCACAACCCTGCTGCACTTTGTGAAGTTAGGCATTAACAGGCAGTGGGATTATGACAAGTGGAATGATCACATGAGAGGATGTGGGAGGAAACTGAAAGCTCTCTAAAACACCGGGTGCAAACAATTCACACCTTTTCTTACAGGAGAAAGCTCACAATTTCCTGCTTGCCCCATCCCTCAAGGCTACTTAGCTGGAAGGTGGGGATCAGTTTGACCTAGAGCATGACAAGTAGACACAGTAGGTAAAAATCCTGGACCCATACAGAATTGAAGAAACTTGTTAACTGACACCATCAAAAATTTGGGGAAGTATCTGTGGAAATGGATATTTGTGGTGCTTTATCAAGGAAGGGGGAATGTAATTTTGGCTCAGGCTGATCTTCTTGATATGGATTCACTTGCCAGGGATTATTTGGCATTCTCTGTGCTAGCTCCAGGAGCTGGCAAGGCTCTAACAATGTGATGAGTTGGCTAATGCAAACTTAAAACAAATGCTGGCCCATGTGAAATGGAACTTAAGGGCCCCAAATCCCTTGGCATCATGTAGAGGAAGAGATTCAAAGATTTCTGAAGACAGGAGGCTGGATTGGATCTATTTTGTGCCTCCTTCCCACAAATACCTCTAACTGTAGCCCTCACACTTTACCCTTGCTTTGAGGAAAGTCAAGAATGCTGGGTGGAGGGGCTGCAATTTGACATAGGTTGCCTGATTCAGAGGGGAAGAAGAACGCAGAGATGTGGGAGGCCAGGCGTTGGCACTTTATCCTCAGAAATGAAGTGGGAGTGATCTCTGGAATATTCAGTAGGCTCTGTATGAGGCAAGAACTCATGGTGTAGTGTTACAGGCCGAAATAATGAGGGTCGTGATCAACTCCGTATACTACTGGAGGCTATATGAGTAAGCAGCAAACTGTTTCTCATAAATGCAGAATGTTGGCAAACTGATGAACTGCATCTGCCACCCGGCAGGAATGCTGAGGGCAGTCACATCCCAAGCATAGTGTTTCTTGTGATTAGGTACATCTGAAGCCTGTTAGTAACAATATGAACCTGTGATCAATTAAGCAGCTGACCAGTCGTTACCTCCTCCTCCCTGCTCTTGTTACCCAGTAAATAGGAAGGACTGTGGAAGCTCGGGGGCTGCCTTTGCTCACTAGAAGCAGGGAGCTCTCTTCTTCTTCCCCTGGCCCCTTCCTTTAAAATACTTTCTTTTGTCTTAAGTTTTCATTTCTATGTTCGTCCCTTCATTCAGTCTTGTAATGATGGTCTCAGGCAGTAACAGTAGTAAGCTGTCGTAATGACGGTCTCAAGTAGTAACTGTGGCAGACTGCCACAGTGTAGGGCCCTAAAAAGTTAAAGGCAACCCACTAAAGTCTTACTTGATTTGTTTAACCAGCAAAACATAAGAAACAAAACAAAGCAAAACGAAAACCAAAAACACCCTCTAGTTCTGGCTAAAAAAAAAAAAAAGTCACGACTTGAGCCACTGTGATAGTTACAGATCATCACCTAACACTGGGCTTGCGTTTATTGATCTAAAGCCCTTTGATTGAAGGATCTGCTACTCGCCTTTGAGGAAGGACTCTGCTATACTACATGAGTGTAATGTGAATATTTCTCTTGCCTTCTCCAAAAGGATCTGTGGCCGTTTCCCAAGGTAACTGGATACTGGGGAAAGGGAAATACACCATTCAGGGAACCTTGATGAAGACTTCGAGCTAATACCAGTTTCTTGGGTTCAAGAGTACCACTGTAGGTCCATCTATCATGTGAAAAATAGTGTTTTGGCTTTTGTCCATGCCACTGGAGGCCTAATGGAATTCCAAAAGTATTCTATATCAGCAGTTTCAGAGAGGTAGTTGGAAAAGATCCCCACATTGGCTCTCTGACCCATGAAGTGAGGGCCATTGTGATATAAAGGCCAATAGAATCCAACTGAACAACTGTTTCAAAATAGAAAAGTCAACAGTAGTAACATATCTTTAGGGGAGGCTGCAGAGATTAGTGTTTCTACCAAAGACTTTGCAGGCTGATGACTCCAATCAAAACACCATTAATTTCCTCTGGTAGGTGCAAAATTAGATGGGTCTTGGAAAATGATAGTGGATTACTTTAGTCAGGTGATAATTCCATTTTTAACTGTTGTGTTAGATATATGCTCATCATTACAGTCCCTGGAGTCATGCATCTACTAGTTTCACTCTCTGCTCTGAGGAACAGAAACCACTGGAAGCATTTTGCTATGACCTAGAAGGGATAAGAGTTTTCATTTACTGTTCTAACTCAGGCATACCTCTGTTCTCCAGCTCTGTACCAGGAAGGCCTTGATTCCCCGAATATCCCTATTCTGAAAGACAGCAAACTAATTTTGACTAAATCACATTAACAGGGCCTGGAGAGCACAAAGGAGCAGACACTTCAGCTCTGTAGGTAAGACACATCTTTTACAAGGTGGGAGATAAATCCAGTGTACCTCAGTGAAGTTTCTTAAGAGTGTCCAGTACCCTGGACATATGTGTAGTACTTCTATCACCACAAAAGAAGTACAATGTTAATTTGGATTTTGTTGGTTCTACTGCTATCAGATCCTGGCTTGCTACTGGGCTTTGATGGTGAATGAAGGCCTAACTATGGGATATCAGGTAATCTTATGACCCAACGTGACCAACTATGATATCATCCATCCAGATAGAAAGTCAAGCCTGCCTAGTAAGGACTCCATCATCAAGTGTATCCATGGGTACATGGGATTTGGCTCACGTAGACCCTAATGATGTAAGTTGATTGCATGAGAAGTTTGCTTTCAATCAAGTTGCATGTTTTCTGATTAAACCCAATGACCCACTTGCAAATCTATTGCTTCCTATCCCTATGACTCTGAGCTCCGCTGACTTAGAGATTTTGTACCCAAGGGGCGAATACTTCTTTGGTACCCAAGGGAAAAATACTTCTTTGGTACCCAAGGGAAGAATACTTCTTTGGTACTCAAGGAAGAATACTCTGAATTGGAGACTGAGACTGTCACCTGGACCTTCTGAGCTTTTCTTTTCCCTATGTGTGTATAAAGGGAGTTACAGTCTTGATTAGGGTAATCAACCACCCTGTCAAGGGGAAATATGGTTACTGCTACATAAAGTAGGCAGAAAGGAATGCAAGTAACTCCATGGAATTCCTTGGGGAATCTTCACATGTCAGCAGGACTAACAAGTACTCAGATTCGCTAGGAATAAAGGTTTAGGTTACCCCATCAAACAATCCCAACCAACTAAAGTGCTGGCCAAAGGCAGGGGGCATGACATGGCTCACAGAGAAGGGATGTTATAAATGCCAGTGGCAGCCTTATGACCATTACAGAAATGAAGACGTAGCAATGGCCTCTTTTCCTCCTTGCTGTGTTTTTCTTTTCCTTTCCTCTAGTATCATATAGGGTATGCTGGTGGCAGTTACATTTACCATTTATTCCTTATATTACAGGATATTGAGACAGAATTAGTGGTACCAGTGGAAGAATGAACTTACAACTGGATTCATGAACAGGATATGCCACATAGGGTGTCTTTCCTTTGGGGAGATCAGTATATTTTGGTTATATATGAGAGTTTCCTTATGTTAGAAACATGCATAAATCTGTGTGTATGGGAAAAGGATGGGAGTGTATGGTATGTTATTTTTGCCTTTTGCCTTTATTCTGGTGACAATACGTGGTCTTTTCTTTGGGTAAGTACCTTTCCTCCAACTGCCGCAAATACGAATACGGTACCTTGCCCTCCATCCCTCCCAAGAGAGAGGCATATGACTCAAGTGAAATCAGACTCTCTCCTGGGATTGGAACTGTGAGCAGGATGATACAGGGAAGGAAGGTGACTGGAGGCAGATCATGTGGGTGGCAGTGTCTTAAACAGAAGGTTCATGAGTCTTGCTACTGAGGTCCCTAGAGCTCCCCTCATTCCTGTATTTCCTGAGGCCTCGTCAGTCAGCTCTTCCTTTGGTCAGGTGAATTTCACAGATACCCTTCTGTAGTGGGCCAGATGGTGGCCCCAAACATATGTCCATATTTTAATCTCTGGAACCTGTAACTGTTACCTTATTTGGGAAAGGGTCTTTTTGCAAATGTGGTTAAGGATCTTGAGATGAGGTCATCTTGGATTATCCTGGTGGGCCTAAATGTCATCGAAAGTGTCCTTATAAGACAGAGGCATTGGAAGATTTGACATACACAGACAGTGAAGTGAGATCAGAGGCAGAGACTTGAGTGATGCAGCCACAGCCAAGGAAAGCCAAGAATGGTGGCAGCCACCACAAACTAGAAGAGAAAAGGAGAGGGTTTCCCCCTAGAGCCTCCAGAGGGGAGGGTGGCCCTGCTGACATCTTGATTTTGGATTTCTGGCCTCCAGAACTGTCAGAGAATACATTTCTACTGTTTTAAGCCATCAAGTTTATCTGAATTTGTTACAGCAGCTGCTGGAAACTAATATATCTTCCAATAAATTCATTTTTTGCTTAATGTCAGTTTCTGTTGCTTATACCCCCAAACTCTAATTGTTAACAGTCATTCCTCACTTTAATTATTTTATAAATTAACCTTTTTGACCAAGTTTGTTCCAACTGAATTCCTGTCACTTGCAACCTGTTCTGGCTGGCACAACCATGGACAAAGTCTGTGCCAAATCCAGGACTGGAGCCTGAGAATGTGGATTCCAAGTCACTCCACATATTGCCCACCCTCTCCAGTCACTCAGACAGCATGTCAGGGAGCCATCTCCATACAAGCAGAAACACATCCTGGGGCCCAGCTCTTTATTTGCATAATGGTTTTCATTGATACATGGGAAGGGGAGCGAGTTGTTGCTTTTCTGCCAGGACCACAAACAGCCTCATGGTGGGCTCAGGCCAGATGATTCTCTCTTGAGCTTTCTCCACACCAGTATTAGGGACCTGTTTGTAGGGTCAGAAAATATGGAAGCCATCGGGTTTCTTGGTGTGTGCCGCAAGACCATAAGGGTGGTACATTAAGCCCTTCTGATCTGCCCCTAACCTAGGTTCAGCTGGGCCTAGATGTAAGGAGCAGAGTGTGCATAAGGGCTGGTATGTGTGTGGTGAATTCAAGGGAGGCCCTTTCCTGCTTAGCTCCATCCTCTGTTCCAATCTGGAGACCCAGAATCCATGCGTATGTAGGGGGCCCACTACGTACTAGGCCCTGTGTATGACACACACCTTCACACATGCCATTCTCTCTGCTTGGAGTATTCCCCCCTGGAACCTCATTTGCTTAATTAGCAATTTATCATTTGGATGGCAGGTTAGATTGTCACTTGCTCAGGAAAGCCTTCTCACTTTCTCGGGCCATGGTCCCTGATACATTATACACACCTGTACTTAGTAGAGCTCACTATGATATATTTATGTGATTATTGCATTAGAGTCTATCTTCCCTACTAGTCGGTAAGCTTCATGAGTATAGGGATATATTTTTCCACCACTGTATCTCTTGAGACTAGTAAGCAGTCCACAAGTCAGAAGCCAGTAAATCAGAGTGGCTGGGCATAACACAACAGCATGTGTGTCTGTTTGTGGGTGGCAGCGGGGGAGACACTATGGGGAACCTGAGAGTACATGCCTCATGCAAAGGCATTCAGATTCTTAAAATATAATAAAAATACTGTTGGACTAAGCCAAAACATGACTGCAGGCCACACACGAAGCCCCAGTTTAACTCTTCCAATGGGTATTTGTTGAGTGAGCGAGTGAAGAACCTACAAGGAATATATTGTAAAAACTTCAAGAACCAAGCAGGGACAGGGCAGGCGGAGCTGAATGGACCTCCTTTTCAGTCTTGTTCACACCTTTTTGAGGGCCAGGTCTCTCTCTGGCTATCTTTTTTTCCCCTCTGAGCTTGGCACCTAGTGGGCTGTAGGAATTGGTTGATCTATTCAACATTTACCAAACACCTGCTCTGCACCAAGCCCAGAGTTCAAGCAGACAATGTCTTCCATCTTGAGGCTCAGGGTGATGGGACAGAGATAGCCACAGTCAGACAACAGCACAGTGCTGGGTGCTGTAGCCACAGTATGTGGAAAGGGCTACTGGATCCCCTCCTCTGACTTTCTCAGCAAGTGAAGAGAAGATTCGGCAGGTGGGTATGAGAGATATGCCCCCAGCAAGGATGAGGGGGCTGGAGCTGGCCAGAAGGGAGAGGACTCTCACACATGGGCCTGGATGGGTACTCTAGGTAGGGCTGGACGCCTGTGTCATAGGCAGAAAGGAATTGCCAAGGTCAGACTGTTGGGGGAGGGTCTGGGAAGCCAGTATTCATATATGTCAGCCCTCTGCCACCAACATTTCAGAGCTGAGCTGGCTTTAAGTTAGAGACCCCTCTGCTCTCCTTGGCTTTCATTGCCCTCTGGGTCACAGATTCTGACCATTTGACAGAGGGGCTGGAATCTGGACTTGGGGGCAGGGATTGGCCCACTTTACACAGCAGGTCTCGGCGCAGCTAGGTTGTCTAGATCTCAGGCCAGGGGCCCTTCAGATTTTCTTTCTCTCACATCAGCCCTGAGAGGAAGGTCAGAAGATTATTGCTTAGCAAATCTTGCATACCAGCTAAAGAGGCAAGTACAATGCTACGGTACTTCCTCCCAGGACTCATCCTCCTTCCCTCCAGGACTCATCTTTGATTGCTGACTCCTGTTGGATGCTCCTAGAAAGGAACCACAGCTGAGATCCAGAGCTCCTATATCCAAATCTCCTGTCTGGACCCTTCCCTGGCTCTGAAAGGGATTTCTTATCTGTGGATCAACTCTGGGGACCCATAAATCACCAAAAACCATATGCAAACTTCATGAGGGCAGAAGAAAGATGGAGTTGATGGAGCATTGCTCCAGGCCCACCAACAAGCCCCGATTCCAAACCTGACTCTGCCACTTCTAATTGTGACATCTGGGAGAGGCCTTGCTCATCTCTTAGCCTCGGTTTCCTCATCTGTGAAGTGGGGATAATTATCTTTCTCCAACACAAGGCCAAACATGACCTGGCTCATGTACAGGAGGTGCTCAGGAATCATTAGCATCCTTTCAACTTCCTCCCTCTGGCTCATGCCTGCTTCATGAATGGCTTGGAGGCAGGTTTATAAAGCTTTCTGAGTTGCTTGCAGAATCTCACAGAATCTAGGGTAGCACTGTCCTGCCCTGAGCCTTTGGAGGAAGGAATGCAGCTTTTGAATCTCATTTCTCAGGACAGCATGAGTGATCGTGAGAGGCTCACTACCATGAAGAACTTTAGCAGGGGAGGAATCTCTGCTGTCTCAGCTGACTGTAGGGGCATGGCAGGGGGTCACGGATCCCTGGTTTTAATACATCTGAGGGTGTGGAGGCTCACTGGGGGCCTGGCTCTCTAGATCTGCAGGCCGTCCCTCCTGAGAGGTTTCTCGGGATGTCTCCAGAGATGCCTCCGACACCCCATCAACGCTGCTCAGCAAGTCCTCAAACTCCTGGTGGTTGCTGTTGCGCACGGCTGCCTCCAGAGCCTTCTGGCGCCGGTAGAAGTGGGAGAACTTGTTGAAGATGATGGTGATGGGGAGCGCTACCACCAGGATGCCCCCTAGGATGCAGCCTGAGGCTGCCAGCTTGCCAGCCACCGTCACTGGCACCACATCCCCATAGCCCACGGTGGTCATGCTCACTGTGCCCCACCACCAGCAGGCTGGGATGGTGTTAAAGCCCACGTCCTCCTCCTTTTCAGCTGTGTAGGCCACACCAGAGAACACTGACACACCCACGGCCAGGTACAGCAGCAAGATGCCCACCTCCCGGTAGCTGTGCTGAAAGAGAATGTAGAAAGCCAAGTCAGAGTGGATGGGCTTACAGTCCTGGTATTAGGCATGTGGGGAAACTGAGGCCCAGAGAGTATAAAGGACAGGTCCAAAGTCAGCAAGATAGAGCTGGTGCTAAGGCCCAGGTCCCCTGACTTTAAACTAAGATCTTTCAACTACAGTTGGCAGCAAAACTCCCTGGTATTGAGCACAGGCCTAAGTTCTATTGTCCAAGGTATCTGCTAGGCTACAGCTGTTTTTTCTAACTCCGGGGTTACTGGTGGCACCATAGCCAGGGAATGAAAAGCTTGTGATTTTTACACTGTTGCAGAACCAAGAGACCCATAGTTTATATTCCACAATGCAAAGTTGGTTTCATGTACTTTTGACTGGTCTGAAAAGTATAAAAATATTTTTTGCTCCTCCAGGAAGCTGAGAGGACATAAGTCCCCTAGACCACCCACAGAATTCACTTTCCTATGGCTGTGTATGTTTGCTTTGTCCCTGAGGCCAAGCTCTAGGGCAGTGATTCTCAAACAGGGTGGTTTTGCCCACCACCTCCCCCCCTCCACCCTGCAAGGGACATTTGGGAATGTCTAGAGACATTTTTGGTTGTTGCAACTGGGACAGGTGTGCTACTGTCCTCCAGTGGGTAAAGGCCAGGGATGCTGCTAAACATCCTAAAATGTACAGGGCAGCTCCCACATCAAAGAATTACCTGGTCCCAAATGTCAGTAATGCAAGGCTGAGAACCCCTAGTCTAGAGCAGAGTCTCTCCAACTTTAATGCGTGCAGGAATCATGCAGGGGTCTTGGCAGAACGCAATCGCATAGTCTTGGGTAGAGCCAGAGAATCTACAAGTCTAGGAAGCTTCCAAGTGATGAGAAAGCTGCTGGTGGTCAGGGGCCTCACTTTGAGTAGCAAGGCTCTCATCTGGAGTATATTACACCTGCATCTTAGACCCTGGCAGCCCTGATTAGTAATACTCTTCTCCCCTACTGAAGACAAAGCTAGCAGTGTCAGGCCCTGGCTCTCTGCATGGAGGGGACAGGGCAACGTTCTGGGGCACAGGGATCTTTCCTGGGGAGATGCTGAGCTCAGGGGGTCTGGCGAATGTAATTTCTTATACCTGGATTCTGCCTAGGTCATCTGCCAGCACCCAGTATCCTGAGGGCATATAAGAGGCTTTACTAAGCCATGGGTGGAAGGGATCTTTCTTTTAGCATTGGCTAGGGATTATCAGCAGGGCCGCATGGAGCTTTAGGAGAAAGAACATGAGGTGCTGGAGCCAGGCACAGCTGGATTCTTCTCTGGGCTCTACTGCTTATTGAGGAACCTCCAACAAGCACTGTCACCTCTCGGAGCCTCAGTTTCCACCTCTGCCAAGCAGTGACAATAACACCTCTGTTTTAACCTCTCACGAGCTCTCCTATACCCTTGGGACAAGTCCAAAATCATGTGCCAAGACTTCATGGCCCTTCGGTGCCCTGCCCCACTCACCTCTTCAATCTCATCTCTGGGAATCTCCTTCCCTCCATGTCCCCCTCCCAGCATTCATCCTGTTCTCTCTCCAGGCCTCGGCACACGCCGTTCGCCTTGCCTCCCTCTTCAAACCAGGCTAATTTCACCCCCTTGAGTGCAAGCTTGCCAGGCCAGTGATTCACCCACAATGCAGCACCTGGCACAAGGAGGATGCTCAGTAAACTGCAACCAGGCTTTAAAGAGCCAACCCTCCAACCTCAGCTTCTTCATCTACGGGAAGAGAATAAATAATAGCATCTTCCTGAGGAAGTTCTCCTAAGGACTAAATTGATAACGGATGTGAAATTGGCACAGATTTAGTGCTCAGTAAGTGTTAGCTCCTGGGGCTATTCCTAGACTTTACCTATTAAGAGTGACCTATGATTATCAGAGCCCCCGATAGTGCCAGAAGAAAGGCTCTAGCAGAAAGCCATTTAGCATCCTGCTTTGCGCATCTTTGTGATATATATAATTTGATGTTTGACAGATATATCAAAAGTGATCTTTGTCTTTTTTCTTTGTTTTGAAAAAGAAAGACAAGCAAAGCTATGCCCCAGTTTTCTCCCCAGGAAAAAGAGATAACGGTAAGCCCTTCTTCACAGGGCTGTTGGGAATGTGAAACATACACCTGGTGTCCAGCCCTGTGCCTGGCATAAAGGACGGCATCTCAGTTCAACGTAAGCCTGGACTCGGCAGGCTTGTAAGTTCACCTGCTAACCTGCCGGATGGCTACCCCCGCCCACCCCCGCTCCAACCTGGCCTCAGAGGCCGTACCTTGAGCGTGGCTCCCAGCGAGCGCAGCCCGGTGGAGTGGCGCGCCAACTTGAGTACGCGGAAGATGCGCATGAGGCGGAACACCTGCACCACCTTGCCCAGGTGGCCGAACTCCTTGCCGCCCGAGCCGCCCTGGTCGCCCAGTGCCACACCAGCCAGCAGCGTGAGATAGAAGGGCAGCACAGACACAATGTCGATGAGGTTGAGCGGGTGGCAGAAGAAGTTGCGCGTACTGGGCGCCAGCAGGAGGCGCGACGACACCTCGAAGCTGAACCAGGCGATGCAGAAGTACTCGAGGCGTCGCAGCACCGGGTCGTCGCGCACGCCTTCCGGGCTGCGGCCCGCGGCCACCGCAGCCACGGCGGCCGCCGCCTCGCGGGCCTGGTACTCGGGCAGGCTGTGGATGCACATGGCGGCGATGGAGGCGAGCACCACGCTGATGGAGACGCAGCTGAAGAGCTTGCTCGGCAGCGAGTAGCCCGGGTTCTCCATGGTCAGCCAGAGGCGGCGGCGCAGGCGGCCACAGCGCGCCGCGCCATAGCGCGCCAGCTCTCGTTGCACGTCGGAGATCTCGTCGGGGCACGGGTCCACGCTGCTCGGCGTGTCGCTGTCCTCGTCCCAGGCGTGCGGCTGGCTCAGCCGCCTCTCCAGGTAGCGCGCGCGGCAGCACGCGGCAAGCGCGTTCTCGCCCAGGCCCCAGTAGTCTGCCTCCTGGCCAAAGGCGAAGACGCACAGCTCGTCGAGCACGTGCAGGTGGCCAGTGCGGTAGAAGTGCAGCAGGCCCAGGAAGAAGCCCGGGTGCCGGTCGAAGTAGAATTCGCGCGCCGACTCGTCGTAGTCGTCGCACAGGCGCCGCGCCTGCTCCTCCGACGCCGCGGCCTGCAGGCGGCCCAGCCGCGTGCCCGGGAAGCGCGCCAGGGCGCGCGCGCTCAGCTGCCGCCGCACGCCACCCACGTTCACGCGCAGCGCCTCGTCGCTTCGCCGCCAGCGGATCCCGGTGTCGGGGGCCGGGAACTCGCTCACAAAGACTTCAGTGCTCCTCCCTGCGGACACCAGAAGGGCGCGCTGAGGAGTTCCCCGGCTTCCCTTCCTGGAAGACCAGGTTAAAATCCCCTCCTCCATCCAACCAGCCAAGGGGTGTTGGAGGCTCTGTGTGAAGCATCTGGTATGCAGGAGGCGCTCAGTAAATGTCAGGTGCCCTCAGGACTCAGAGTCAGGCCTGGCTTTGACTATCCTTCATCCCCATCATTTGACTTTGGCCAAATCACTGACCCACCCCACCTCCATTTCATTTTTCTCCTTTGGAAAATAAATGCTGAGATCTACCTGGAAGGATATGAAAGCGACGGAATCGCAGGATGTCCTGGCACCTAGTGGGTGCTCACATAGGATGTCTTCTTTTCCAGGACAAACTTGGATTTATTTACACCAAAGGTCTACTGTGGGATCTTGGGCCCGCCAGCCCTCTGAACCTGTTTCTTCTGCAAAATGAGGATAGTAACACTTACCTGCTGGGGGTGTTGGGAGCACCACTTTAGACCGGAGGTTCTCATAGTGTGTTCCCCGGACCAGCAGCATCAGCATCACCTGGGAATTTGTCAAAGATGCAAATTCTCAGCCTGCCATCGATTTACTGAATCGGGAACTCTAAGGGTGGGGTCTAGCAGTTTGTGTTCTAACAAGATTGGAAAGTGATTCAGATACATGGTCAAGTTTGAGAGCTCCTGCTTTAGATTATGTAAAGCATCTGTAGAGTCAGCCAGACCTGACCTTGAACCTTGGCTCTCTTGTGTCACCTTAGGCAAGTAACATCACCTCTCTGAGCCTCTGTGAAATGGAGATAAAAATATTCACCTCAAAGTGTGGTTATGAAGATTAAATGACCTGATGTCTTTCTTGGGCTTGGCTCACAGAAGGAATTTAATAAATTATTTACTGGTGTCACTATCTTCTGGAGTCAGGCAAACCTGGGTTTATCTCCACCCCTGATGCACCTGGGGCCTTGAGGAAGCTATTTATCCTCCAGGTCTCAATTTCCTGCACAACGTAGACAATAGCACCTACCTCCAGGGATGGCTGGAGGATTAAGGTAGATTATAGAAAGTGCTCAGCCTTAGTGGATACTCAGGAAGGATTTAGGTTCTTCCACTACCCACCAACTCCTGACTGCTAGAATTGGGGGCTAGTGACACCTCCTCACCACTGGCAATCTCATTTGCACTGTGGGTTCAGTAATATCTAGACTAGGGATTAAGTGTGTGTAAAGCACCTGGGCTTGGCATTAAATGGATTTGGGGTTCCACCCTTAGCTCTATCACTTGTGTGACCTCAGGCCAGTGTCCTTCCCACTCTGGGCTTTAGCTCTTTTACCTCTGGAATGGGGATAATGTTGCTTTGGATGAATCATTATTGTGGTATATGTTCAAAGCCCTGGGAAAACAGTAGATGCTCAATAAATGTTAATCCTGTGTACTTCCCTGTGGTCAGACCTGAGTCTGCCACTTACTAGCTGCTGACCTTGAGTGCATTCGTTGCCCTCCCTGGGCTTGTTTCCCTGTCTGTGGAACCGGGTAGCATCATACTTTCCAGGAGAGGCTCAGAGAATTAAATGATGCAAGGTGTTTATCGGCAGCGTGGTCCCTGGCACATAATCAATGCACAATAAACATGTGTGATGTAGCTCCACTCCCACCTCCACTTGGATCTCCACCTGCATTTGGCATCAAAAAATGAAATTTCTAATCCAGTTTCATCACCCATTAGAAGCATAATATTGGGCAAATCCCTTCATCCATCAGGAACTCACTTGCCTGCTCTATGAAACGGGATAATTAATTCAACAAACATTTTCTGACAAGAACCTGAATATCAGTAAGAAAAATCAAGTGACTTGTTCAAAATCACCCAGCTAGTCCATGGCACAGCTAAGGTTGGAGACCAGGTTTTTTTATTTCCTTCTCTCTCCACACACTTATTTTGAGCACCTCCTATCTGCTAGTCACTTCTCTGGGCTCCATGCACACCTCACTGGGTTTAATCCCTACACCAACCCTGCCAGGGAGGTTTTCTAATCCCATTTTACAGATGAGCAAACTGTACCAGCCAGGGTCTCCAAAGCGCGGCCACCCCACACTGCTTCCTCCTTGGCGGGGGGTGGGGGGTCTCTTAGAGGGGATAAGAGCACCAGGATCCCCAGGCAGCCCCGCCTCCCACTCTGGCTGCCCGGGACCGTCCCGGAGCCACGTCCCTCCCCAAAGGAGGCCCCTTACCTGTGGTGGCACCTCCCGGGCGCCTCACGTGTCTGTCCCAAAGGCACCGAGGCTGGGAGCCGCTGGCTATACTCGATCTCGCCTCTGCCCCGCCGGCCCCGCCGAGCCTCCTGCTGCAGGCGGCCCCGCTGCCCTCTCCTTCCTTCTTCCTTGCCTAGTCCCCCGCGGCTGAAGGCCGCATCGATCGCTGCCGGAGGAGGGAGTGAGGCCGCTGGCGGCCGGAGGCGGCGGTTTCTATTCCTGACTCGGTTGGGGGGTGGTGGTGTCTGGAGACTGGGCCTACCTGCAGGGGCATCCTCCGGAGTTACAGGGCCAGGAAGGAGGGGTCATTTAGGGCGTGAGGATTCCCCCTAGAGAGGGATTTCAGCAGAAGCTTCTCTGGCAAAGGAACAACAGTAGAAATGATTTGCTTAATTGAGTGTTTAGTATGTGCCAGGGTACTTCAGCTGCTGCAAGTGATTGATCTCAGTTATTCATGGCACACACTTGACAGGGCCAGGATCTTATGTCCCCCATTTTAGGGGTGAGCTCCAGTCATTTTCTCAGACCGTGGGCATCTGAGTTAGGGAGCTGTAGAAGGTGGCCTCATCTCCCTTGGAGCCCCAGGTTCTTCCTAGGTGAGTTGTGAAGCTTGAAACGATTATTTTACCCCTGAGGCGCAGTGTCCTTACCTGCCAACGGGTTCCTGATTCCCACCTGCCAAGTGGGTTGTGAGGGCAAAGAACATGTGCCAAAGAGCTTTGTAGAGGTTGTGAAATCCCCACACATGTACCTGTTGTGTGGCTGCTGTGTGCCTGGTTGGGGAGAGGCTCCTGGAGACTAGGGCCTGGATATGAGCCTTTGCAAATATTGTTATTAATAATAATGATAATTACCAACACTTACTGAGTACTTACCTTGGGTCAAGCATAGACCTCAATCTCACTCAAACTGCAAATTTATCTGTGGGGTAAGTGCTACTATTATTCCTATCTCACAGATAAGAACTGCTTTAAGAGATGTGGTGACCTGCCGGAGGTCCCATGGCTGACTTCTGAGTCCTCTAGGCCAGCACAGTCCAACATCTATAATGTGAGCCACATATATTATTTTATTTTACTTTATTTTTTATTTTTTGAGATAGAGCCTCATTCACTCTGTTGCCAGGCTGGAGTACAGTGGCACAATCTTGGCTCACTGCAACCTCCGCCTCCTGGGTTCAAGCGATTCTCCTGCCTCAGCCTCCCGAGTAGCTGGGATTACAGGCATGCACCACCACGCCCAGCTAATTTTTGTATTTTTAGTAGAGAAGGGGTTTCACCATGTCGGCCAGGCTGGTCTTGAACTCCTGGCCTCAAATGATCCACCTGCCTTGGCCTCCCAAAATGCTGAGATTACAGGCATGAGCCACCGTGTCCGGCCCACATATATCCTTTTATATTTCTGATTGCAACATTTTAAAGAAGTAAAAAACAGGCGAAATTACAGTTACCCCTTGAACAGTGGGGGTTAGGGAAAGCACTCCCCCATGCCTAGAAAATTAGAATATAACTTTTGACTCCCCTGAAACTTAACTAGTAATAACCTACTGTTCGCCAGAAACCTTACCAATAATATAAACAGTCGATTAACACATAAATAGTATCTACATATATCTTAGGCATTCGTGACATATCTAACTTATTCTTAAGGCTTTTGATATTTCTAGTCTACATGGTTCATCTGTAAGTTTTTTCAAATTGTCACAAATCTCCAAAAATTTTCCAATGTATTTATTGGAAAAAAATCTGCATATATGTGGACACTAGCAGTTCAAACCTGTGTTGTTGCAGGATCAACTGTATGTTTACTGATGTCTTTTATTAAATCTAAAATATTATAATTTCAACATTGGAATCAGTAAAGAAATTATTGAGATATTTTACATTTTCCTTTTTTTGTACTAAATCTCTAAAATCCAGTGTACTAATTTTTCTTATTGCTACATAACAAATTACCACAATTTAGTAGCTTAAAACAATACAAATTTATGATCTCATGGTTTCTGTAGGTCAGAAGACTGGGCATGGCCTGGCTGGACCCTCAGGGTCTCACCAGGTTGAAGCCAAGGTGTTGGCCAGGGTTGAGGTTCTCATGTGAGCTTCAGAGTTTTCTTCCAAGCTCACAGATTGTTGGCAGAATTCATTTCCTTGTGGTTATAGGACTGAGGTCTCTCTTTTCCTGTTAGCTGTCCCCTAGGGGTCAATCTCAGATTCTAGAAGCTGCCTACAGTTCCTGCCCCATAGGCAGTTCATAGCATGAATGCTTGCTTTCTTTCAGGCACATCAGAGTGCTGAATTCCCCTCCTGTAACCAGCCAGAGAAAAATCTCTGACTTTAAAACTCTCACCTGATTAGTCCAGGCCCACCCAGGGCAATCTCCCTTCTGCCATATAATATACATTCACGGGTTCCACCTACACTTAAAGAGGAGGAGATTATACAGGGATGAGGATCATTGAGGAGGGATCATCTGAATTCTGCCTCCCATATATAAATCTAGTGTACTAATTTATTTTATTTTTTATTTTTTGAGAGAGATTTTTTTGAGATTTATCTATAGCAAATCTCAGTTTTGACTAGTCACATTTTATGTGCTCAGTAGCCACACGTGGCTCATGGCTGCCATATTAGACAGCACAGCCCTAGGCTGTGCCACTTTAGTTTTTCCCTCGAAAGAAGAAGTTAGAGCAGGAAGCTTCTTAGTGAGCATCTTGCCCAATTCCCTTATTTGACCAACAGGGAAACTGAGGCAGATTTCCCAAGAAGCAGGTCTTCTGTTTCCTGGCCTAAAAGTTTGTCTGCAGCCTTCACTACCCCTCAGGACTCAGGAGTTTTCCCTGGAGCTGCAGAGACTGTTTCCAAAACTGAGAGAAAAGACAGACCTATTTCCCAAGGGCAGAAGAGAATGAAACCAGGATCTGGTTTCATCCCCAGATTACATAGTGAGAGGTAAATGAAGTTTTGGTGGAATTTGTGAACCACAAGAGTGGGAAGGACAGGGCATCCCTGTCCTTCAGGTACCATGGATGGTCTGTCTCCCAAATTCTCCCTCAATCCCTGACCAGGTTGAGTCATTGGAATCCATGGGGTTTTACCTTCAGAGTAAGCTTGATTTTGCAGAAAATACAGAAAACTTTGGAATTAAGTAGACCTGGATGTGACGGGCATCTTCTAAGATGTCTCCCAGTGATGTCGGCCTCCTGGTGTTCATGCCCTTGTGCAATCCCCTCCCCTTGTGTGTGGACAGGCTTTACTGAGTTGCTTCTAATGAACAGAATATAGCAAAAGTGATGGGATGTCACTTATCTGATTAGGTTACTTAAGGCTGTGCCTTCCAGCTGGCTTTGATGAAGCAAGTTGCCAGGTGGGAAAGGTAAGAAAATGAGGGTGACTTCCAGCCAACAACCAGCCGGGAGCTGTGGTATTCAGTCCATTAGTCCTCAAGGAACTGACATTCTGCCAACAACCCTGTGAATTTGAAAGTAGATCCTTCTCTAATTGAGGCTCAGATGAGGCTCCCACCATGGCCAACCCCTCGAGTGCAGTCTCGTGAAGCAGAGAAACTGAAGGAAAAGACCCAGTTAAGCTGTGCCCGGGTTCTTGACCCATAGAAACTGTGAGATAATACATGTGTATTGCTTTAAGCTGCTGCATTTGTGAAACCTTGTTACACATCAATAGATAATGAATACACTGGGTTTGAATCCTGCCTTTGCCACTAAACTGCTGTGTGACCTTGGGCCAAGCACTTCTCTTGGATCCTTATCTTCCTCATCTGTAAAATGAGAACAACACCTACCTTTCAGGATTGAGACGAGGAACAGCACATGCCGTTCCCTCTCCATGAACAACTCCTCCTGCCCTTTCTTTACCCTGCATATCAGTTAGAATTTAATTTAGCTGCAGGAACAGAAACAGAATTACAGTGACTTCACTAGACAAGAGTTTGCTTTTTTTTTTTTTTTGGCAGGCCAGGGTAGGTACAGCTGCTCATGAATAGCCCTGAAGACCCAGGCTCCTTGTCACTTCCTCCTCCACCTTCTTATGTGACTCATTCGTGCCCACAGCTCCTCTGGGATCCTTTACCGCTTTTGTGCACACAGGCTCCTGGTATGTTTTTCCTCCTGACAGCTGGTATCTGGGGCTTTCCTGAGGCTGCCAGAGCCTGCTATGCTTCCACACAGGGAGAACCTGAAGTACCTGAGAATGTATGTGCTCCATCTATGCTTGTTTCTAGAACTGCCCTGTGGGACTTCACTGGATTTCACATCATCACTGGCTTCTTCTCTTCCTGGTGAACTTCTGTACTCCTGTAACCATTTTTCCTGGAAACATTTCCAAAGCATCACTGTCATATGATTCTTCATCTCAAGATTTATTCTGGGGGAACCCAACTAAGACAATCCTCAAGGACACCAGATAGCTGTTCTAGTGGCAGCAGCCATGTTCCAGGAAGGACACAGGGTAAATGGATGACAGACAAAAGGCCAAGTCCATCCCTTAGTTAGGAAAACTATAGCTTGCCATGTAGCCCCCCAGTAGATTTTCCTTACTTCTGATTGGCCAGTCTTGGGTCACATGATCATTGTTTGGTGCAAAGGAGCCTGGAGAGGAAACATATTTCTAAAATTTTAATTTACCTTTAAAATTGAAATATACTGTTCCCATGGTAAAGTGCACAATGTTAAGTTACAGCTGAATGATTTTTTTTAAATAAATGTATGTATCCATTGTAACTACCATCCAGGTCAAAATATGGAATGTCACCGGCACTCCAAGAGCCTGGGGGTGGGGTAGGGCAAATATTTCTAACCAGGGGCACTGCTATTGGTAAGGAAGAAGGGGAGAATGGATAATTAGAAGTGTTCTACTTGGCTAGCTCCTGCTAAAACTCAAAGTCTTGACCTGGATATCATCTTCAGGAAGACTTGCCTGGTTTCTAGGCTGAGTTAGATCTCTCCTGGCCTCCCATAGCCTCCCAGGCCTCTCCGGTCTGGTATATGTCATGCAACTCTCTAGCTAGGGCTTTGTCTCATCCACTAGTGCATGAGTTCTGCGAAGCACAGCCTAGAGCCTGTATTAAGTGCTCAGCAAACATTTATTGAATGAGTGAGGGAGGAAAGCAAGGTTAGAGTCTGCAAAAGGAATCAGCCTCCTAGGAGACTTTCCAGAAAGGCAGCGGAGACAGGCAGTAGAGATAGAGCTGACTGGGTTGGAGCTGAACTCGGAGCTGGCACGGCATAGACCAACACACAGAACTGCTGGAACAGGGAGTGAGTTAGCCAGGAAGCTGAGCAGGGAATCTAGAATGGGCTGTGTAGATGCTGCTACCTATAGCCAGAGAAGCCATGGTCTGTGACCTGTCACCTCCTGCCATTCCAAGGACCTAGCTCAGAACTCAGAGCACCAGGATAGTCATAGGGCTCTTGGCAGCCAAGTCTTAACTGGCTTAACTGGGAGCTTCCTGCTGCGGCCCCCTAATTTTCCTCCTGATGCCTTTGAGGAAAGAAACCTAGGGCAACAAGCTGTGTATCAACAGGCTTGGGTTCCAGTTGTCTAGAATTAAGTCTGGTCACTTAACCTTCTTGGGTCTTTGTGATCTTCATTTTTCAGATGTGGACACTGAATCTTCAGATGGGAGGAATCTTAAGTGGGAGGAATCTTCAAAGACCGATTGTAATTAATTAGTGTAGTCAATAGGGATGTAAAGTTTATGGTTAGACTGCTTGGGGTTGAATCCCCGCTCTAGTACTTACAAGTTGGACAACTTTGACCAAATTAACCTCTTCATGCTTCAGTTTCCTCATGTGTGAAATGGGGAAAAGTAATGAAGCCTACCCGATAAGGATACAAGGATTTAATGAGATTATACAAGATTATACATGTAAAGTGATTAAAATGATGCCTGGTGCATGGCACATGATCTGTAATTGTTAGCTGTTGCTGCCTTTATTACTCTCAAGGGAGGAGTAAGGTATGGTTTAATCCTGGCTATATCATTTCTCAGCTGGGGTCTTGGGCAAGTCGCTTATCTCATAGCCACTATTTCTTCACTGTCAAATGGGAATAGCCTTTCTCAGGGTCATGGGTTGGATGAATGAAATGATGTTTAAAAGTGGGAGATCTACAGTAGACATTCATTACAGACTAATAACCAGAATCTGAATTAGTCAAGCTCTTACTGGGATAAATCTGTGACAAACAACCCCTGAATCTCTGTATCTTCTTACCACAAATATTTATTTCTCTTTGGCAAGTTTGAGGCTTGGCTGGTCTAGCTCAGCTTCAGGCTTTCCCCAGGTGTCTCTCCAGCAAGACAAGTGGCTCCGGGCAAGCTCTTCTCATGGCAGAGGGCAGAAGCTCTAAGAAGGGTGGAGGTCAGGTGCGGTGGCTCACACCTGTAATCCCAGCACTTTGGGAGGCTGAGGTGGGCAGATTGCCTGAGGTCAGGAGTTCAAGACCAGCCTGGCCAACATGGTGAAACCCCATCTCTACTAAAAATATAAAAATTAGCCGGGTGTGGTAGCAGGTGCCTGTAATGCCAGCTACTTGGGAGGCTGAGGCAGGAGGATCACTTGAACTCGGGAGGTGGAGGTTGCAGTGAGCCAAGATGGTGCCACTGCACTCTAGCCTGGGCAACAAGAGCAAAACTCCATCTCAAAAAAAAAAAAAAGAATGGTGGTGTTTTGTCTTTAAACAGGCTACACTGTCACTGCCACCCACATCCCATTAGCTAAAACAGGTCTCCTCGCCAAGCCCAGGTCACTGGGGCAGGATCTACACTCTCCCTGAGGGAAGCCACTGTAAGCATGGGGTGGGGAGGGGAAAGGAACAATTGTAGGCAAATAATCCAATCTACAATATTATCTGTGTTAACTGTCTGAAGCTATATGTAGATGGGGAAACTAAGGCCCAGAAAGAGAAACAGAAATATCCAAGGTTGCTCGGAGTCAGTGACTCCCAGATAGTTCTCCTTCCCCTCTCCAAGACCTCAGTCTATATCCATGTAGTTAGCATTTGGTACTTTTGAGTCAACCGTTCAAGCATTTGAATCCCATGGGAAGGACAAGGAGGGTGAGGAAGTAGAATCCCTTCCATCTTCCAGTGGGGCAAACAGAAGCCCAGAGTGCAGAAGGAAGCACCTGTCATCATACTGCAAGGTCAAGAGAAC
This sequence comes from Hylobates moloch, assembly GCF_009828535.3. Classification (NCBI taxonomy): domain Eukaryota; kingdom Metazoa; phylum Chordata; class Mammalia; order Primates; family Hylobatidae; genus Hylobates; species Hylobates moloch. Next base: position 15,643,184 of record NW_026652296.1, on the reverse strand, counting down.
AGGCAAAGAAGACCAAGGATTCCGAAGTTTACCTCCACAGTGGACCACCCAGTCCCTCAGTCTTGTGCTGGACACAAGAGACCCAGCAGATAGAGCAGGGAATTTGCCACCTCCTTCCTGGGAGGAAAGTGGGAGAGTCAGGAATCCAGCTGTCCCTTGGGATGACTGTCATTCCCTCATTGACCCCTTCTCCCAGCAATAAACACTCATTAAACCCTGACTGCATACTGGACCCAGGAGAAACTGAAGTGAGTGAGGTGGAGAGAGACCCACCACAATAATGACATCCCGACGACTTGAACAACATTTCCCCAAATTTTGGGCAATTTGCGGTGACCTTAGTATGTACCTGGATGCAGTGTCAGGCAACATGGACTCTTGGAGGGAGAAAGTCATACCCTTCTCAAGCCTTCTGATTACCCCAGGGAGAAAGTCTCAGCTTAGACATTTGCATCATTTTTTTTTTTTTTTTTTTGAGACGGAGTCTCGCTGTGTCACCCAGGCTGGGGTGCAGTGGTGGGATCTCGGCTCACTGCAAGCTCCGCCTCCTGGGTTCACGCCATTCTCCTGCCTCAGCCTCCCGAGTAGCTGGGACTACAGGCGCCCGCCGTCACGCCCGGTTAATTTTTTGTATTTTTAGTAGAGACAGGGTTTCACCACGTTAGCAAGGATGGCCTCGATCTCCTGATCCACCTGCCTCGGCCTCCCAAAGTGCTGGGATTACAGGCGTGAGCCACCGTGCCTGGCTGATGTTTGCATCTTTAACCCTTTAAATCTTCATTGATTAAAACATAGACTGGCCATGCGCGGTGGCTCACGTAAGTAATCCCAGCACTTTGGGAGGCTGAGGCAGGTGGATCACTTGAGGCCAGGAGCTTGAGACCAGCCTGGCCAACATGGTGAAAACCTGTCTCTACTAAAAATACAAAAATTAGCCAGGCATGGTGGTGGGCACCTGTAATCTCAACTACTAGGGAGGCTGAGGCAGAAGAATCTCTTGAACCCGGGAGACGGAGGTTGCAGTGAACCAAGATCGTGCCACTGCGCTCCAGCCTGGGCAACAGGACAAGACTCTGTCTCAAAAAACAAAAAACCAAAAACATAGAGTTAGTACAGGCTTCAGGCTCAGTCTTGGCAGGTGGCTATAGCTAGCTAGAGTTTAATAACACTATTTAATATCATTTAATCTGATATGATTTACTTTAATGGAACTGAGCTGTTTCCATTGCATTTGTTTTCATAGTTCCATTTGTGGCAATTGATCTCATTTATCTCATTTATAGTAGTGATATCAATTTTCCTTTGAAATAAATTTATTTATATACAAAAGTGAGTCATTTAAAGAAAACATTAAGTAAATGGTGGTATAGGCACCGTGCAACCTACCATGGTGCTGTTTTGTAGGTATGGTGAAAATCATGAAAGAGGCGAATGATGTTTGGAAAACTCTGCTAGAATATTCATTCTGGATGGTTGGGCTGCCTGAGGGAGAGATCAGGGCCTGCCGGAATTGGGCATTTTTGGTGGAGGAAGCAGCATGTACGGATTGGTGTGAAAGTGTTAGGAAGGGTGGGAAGCTCGTATGGCAGTGGTACAGGGCACTGGGTTGATACAGAGGCCTTCCTCTGAGCTCAGGCTATGGACTTTGACGCCCAGGAGGAGAAACCAGGGGTGGATGGGTTGCAGGGAAGAGGCCAGTGTTTATCAGAAGGCTGGAACCACCGCTGGTAGAGATAGTGCTGTCCAGCGGGCAGGGCCCCAGGCCTCCCATCGTGAACTCTTTCCGCTGGTCCCCAGCTTAGGTTGCAGAGCCACAGATCCTAAATCAGAATTAGCCTGAGGAAGGAGAAAGAAAGGGTTAATTCCTTCCCGTAATAGGGCTCTGGTTTCTGGCCTTCGTCTCCCATCCATGCCCCACCAGCTCAGCTCTGGTTGCCACCAAGGCAGGACTCCTCCGACCCCTTCAAAAGGGCAAACTGAAGCCCAGAGCAGTTTAGGGCTGTCATCCAGTTGCCACAGCAAGCTCAAGAAGAGAACCAAGGGCACCCGGGTCCTCTGTCATCCTAGCAGGACTCCCCCAACCCCAATCCAATTCCCTAATCCTGGCCATGGGAGGCCCTGACTTCTGGGGAGGCATCCTGTTAAGCTTGTAGCAATGAAGAAAGTATTAGAGCTGGGGCTCAGAGAGGGAAGGCACCTGCCCTGGGCACCCAGGAGCCATACCTCTGGCAGGATCTCGGCAATCCCGGCCGCAGGCGCTGTGGCAACATCGCTTTTTGCCTGAGCAGTCTGAGTCCTTGTGACAAAGGTGGTTCATGGGGCTGAGGCAGCGCAGTTGGTCTTTGGGGCAGCTGCCCAGCTTCACTGCAACACAGGGAACTGGGTGAGCTCTGTCCTTGCCCACCGGCCCTGGAGCTTGGGGCTTGGGTGGTCAGCAAGGTGGAGGGGAGCATTTACCAGAGACCCTGGGGACGCACTGGCGGAAGCAAGCTCTGTGGCAGCACTTCCTGGTCAAGGGACACTGGCTGTCTTCCACGCACTGGTCAGGTACCGATAGGAGGCAGGGCCCATCATCTGGCGGGCAGCCCCCCGATTTCTCTGTAAGAGAATCTCCCAATATTGCCGCTGGAGGAAGCTCACGGTTATGTAATAAGTGCTGACCTGGGAATGACAAGATCTGAATTCTCCATCCCTTGCTTCTTGCCTGTCATTTGGCTAGTTGTTTTTTTTTGTTTGTTTGTTTATAATGACTCCAAGCCTCGGTTTTCTGGCTGTGAAATGGGAAGCTGGGCTAGTTTGAGACTCAGGTGGCACAAATGATAGGGGAAAATGAAGCCCAACATCTCCACTGTGGCCAATAAGGCCATGCCTGGTCTGGGCCCTGCCCATCTCTCTAGCCCCATCTTCTACTGCCCTTCCACTCAGTGCCTCCTGATCTGCTCCAAGCAGGGCTCTCGCTCTGGCTGCATCCTTTGCCTAGTGTACTTCTTCTATACTCCATTCGCCTGGTCAGCTCATTAGGACTCAGCAGAAACATCACATCCTCAGAAAACCCTACTTCTCTGACCCCACATTAACTAGATCAGCACCCCCCCTACCCCCAGCACACACTCATTTCTTTCCTCCAGAGTTTGTGACGCTGCATCTGTTTGTCTATGTCTCTCACTTGGCTGGAGGTTATGAGAATAGACACCCTGCTAGCTATGCTCACCATTGGTCCATATCACAGCACTCGGCGCACAACAGTGGGTGCTCAGTGACTTGAAGGGTTTTGAAGTGAGGCCCAGCATTGCATGTGCATCAGCAGTGGCCAGCCTGGTGCACTGTCACAGCCACAGCGGGCCACGTCTGCACTGTTGCGTTCATCACGGTTGCAAATGGCATGGTTTCAAGGATCGGGCATTAACTCTGTCTCTGAGGCACTCCTCTGAATGGTATAGAGTGTTCCATCCCAGAGCTTACCTAACCATTCTTCTTGCTGGGATTTTGGGCCATGTTCAGATTTCATGCACAAAGCTGGAAATCAGTATCCTCCTCCATGTAGAGGAGGAAATCAAGGCCTGAAAGGGGCAGTGACTTGTCCAGACCCACATGGGCTGGGCTTAGGACTCCCAGGACCCGGCTCCCTCTGACCTCTGTGAGTCTCCACCCTGAGCTGTAGGGATGGAGCAGGTCCCAGGCCTTCAATTCAATCCAGCATCAGAGAAAATGTTCAAGAGCTCCGAGGGGCAGCTGGATCTGGTGCTGTGACTTTACCTCTATGTCCGCCCCTCCCCCTCAGCCCCCTGCCTGGGTGCTGGCTGCACACATAAGTAGGCACCTTGCTCACATCACGTGCTCTAAGTCAACTTCAGCTGTCAGATCGGGTTGGTTTAAATTGAATTGCTGCCCCCTGCTGGACAAAGAGAGGCTTGGTGTGGGGAGGGGGGAAAAGTGTGGGTTTGGGGTGGTGGGGGTGATGGCAGGGCTCCTTCTGGGAAACTGTCTGAGGTCCAAGGTTTAGCCCTGAATTCACAAGTCCAAGTCAAAGGTGCGCAGGTCTCAAAGGGTGGGCCAAATGGAGCTGCCTGCACTCAAAGCTGGTGGAGCCGGGTGGGTCAGGCAGGAAGAGCTTCTGTGGTGAGGGGCCTGGAGCTGGCCTTGGGGAATGGATAGATAGGGATGAGGCATGGCAGCTGGCATTTCCAGTGGAAGAACTGCGATAGCTGCAATGTGGAGGTGGGGATAAAAGCCTGGCGTGTGCAGAGCCGGCGTGAGAGGCTCTGGGTGGTCACACTCACTCTGTTTGCCTGCCTTTCCTAACATCCCTCCAAACCAGGTTCTCCACTCACAGACGTGTACATCGAGACAGACACACACACAGATGGTCATCTGGATGCATGCGCCATGGGTGTGTAGACTTAGAGAGCAAAAGAATCGTATCCAAACATGGTTAAATATATACACTTGTACACACAGACGATACACACACATAGTCAAATACACAAGCACACTTAGATCTAGACACACAATTAGCTACAGGCTTAACAATAAGAAATTGCAGAGAGTCAACTGTTTTATCTACAAAAGTAGCAATTTTACATGGTTCAACTTAATACACACATATATACATATGGACATACATCAGATAGTTATATATATGCAATATATTTATAAACACATATATAAACAGGCCGTCATGTATGTACATATGAGCTGGAACATAATCACTGTCATATACACATGCCTACCCACATAGATACATACACACAGATAGACACTCAGACACACACAGTTATGTATATAAATATATAAATATATAGCATATGTGTGTGAACAGAGAGACATATATACGCATACACAGTCATATATACAGAATCATATGCACAGAGCTACACAGACACATGTATCTTCCCATTACCACATAACCACTGACAGCATTTAATTAGGCACTTGCTGTTTATCAGGGACTATGCCAGGCTCTTTGTATCAGAGACACCCAGACGTTTGAGTGAGAAGGGGCAGAATGGGGAGCTCTTATAAACAGAGGTGGCTGGGCTTCCACAGGCAACAAACTGAGGCTTCCCTTCCCTTGGCTTCGTCACCTTCCTCCATTGTCTGAAATTCTACCAACAGCTCGGCAATGTCTCACGGGAGAGAAGCCAGTGGGGGACAAGGTGTGGTGAGCTGTGAGAGAGACAAGCATGTCACACCTGCCCATGCAGAGTGGCCCTGCGCAGGCTTGGTTTCTGCTGTGCCAGCTCTTTGCCTCTGAGCAGCTGGGCTGAATATTGGGGTGTGCTCCCTGGGAACACAGTGACTCTGCCAAATCACCCACTTATGCTGTGCTTACTGTGTGCCAGGCCCTTATTCCTCCAGACACTATTTACTCTGGAGAGAGAGGCAGGGGACCCGATTTTACAAGGAGTAAGTCTCCAGACCTGTCCTGTTGCCTTCCAGGAGTGCCCTGCCTGGAAGTCCTAATAAACTCATGCACTTGCCAATCTGGACTTGTCTAAGTCATTCTTTGGTCTCTCAGCTCCTTGCTACGTTGGGGGTGCATTCTCCTGTACAGTCCTGGGTTTTTGCTGTAATAGTTGGTAAGGTGAATGTTTCTGATTTCAAATCCCTGCATTCAAATGCCACGTTTGGCACTAACTCAAGAGTCGGTCTTTGACCTTGTTAAGTGGCTCCCCACTACGCCTCAATTTTCCTCATCTGCAAAATGGGGATAAAAATAGTCCCGTCCTCATAGCATCGCATGGAGGAGTTACGTGGTGATGGTGCCTGAATCACAGTCAACACGGGGTCCAGCCTTGGAGCTCACCAGTGTACTTCCTTCCTCAGCCTGTCCCCATTACTGTCCCCTTTCTTTAAGGCAGGGCCAGGGTTGCACGGGTGAATGTAGGTTAGAATGTTCCAGCCCCAGAAGAGGACGGAGGTGGAGGCCTCACCCAGATCAGGAGTCACCTGTCTAGCCACTCAGCAGCCCTCCCTCACCTGTCAGCAGGCCAGCCCCAGCCTTGTCAGGGGTGGGAATGGGGACAGGAGGTTGGGGGCGATGAGAGTTAGACAGAGCTTCCTCCCCACAAAGCCCAGATCCCAGAAGCCACACCCTCTCCTCAATTCCCAAGTCCTTTCCACAGATGGGATGGTGGACCCACTGACCCAGTCACGCCACAGTCCAGCAGGCGCAGACAGGGTCCCTCCCCACACCTGGAGGCACAGAGACACACATGAACACACATGGACAGGCATCAAGCTCAGACACATGCATGCAGCCATTCCTAAGCATACGTGTGCAGACAGAGCTTTGCACAGACAAGCAGGCACAAAGACACACGTCTATACAGACAGGCACATGTATTCCCCGCCCCGTCACCCCCTAACATACAGACAGGCACACACAAGCACTGAGAAACTGGCAGAAAAGACACTTACAGATACCAACACAGGCAGGTGGACAGATACAAATGTACACAAATGAAAACACAGTCTTCTGAAAGCACTAAGAATCAGGCATCCACACATACACGCACACCACACACACACCCCACAGGGCATTACTTGCCTTCCCCCAAACCTTACTCTCTCTAGAGAAGTAGAGACAATCTGGTCCCCACAGCAGAGGGATTTCCCGCACTCACCTCCCTTCTTCCTGCCAAAGACAGCGGGCAGCTGACTCCCCACAGCCAGGAGGGCCCCCAGAAGGAGGAGGCTCTGGATCTTCATATTTCTGCTGCCGGCTCAGGGCCCAGGCCCCCCAGATTAACACCTGCAGCCTCAGGGAAGCCAGAGAAACTTAGTCAGGAGAGGAAAGAGAGGGCCGTGGAGTGACACCGTGCCTGCTTCATCTTGGCCCCACCCCCTGAGGGCCCGGAGGCCTCAGTGCAAGGGATGCTGTCACAATAGCTGAAGATAGGGTGGTGGCACATCCTGCATGTGGGGGACTCAGATCCAGTCTTGCCTGTATCGGTGACTTGGGCTGTGATCTTGGGCAAGTCTTGTCTCTCTGGGCCTCAGTTTTTTCATCTGTATACAGGGTGAAGGTTGTTGAGTCAGATGCTTGCTTTCCCAGCTCTCAGAGATGTTGAAGCCCCGGTGATGTCTAGGCAGCGGGTAGAGGTCAGCTTTGAATAACAAAGGAGTGGGGGTTTGCAGAGTTCTGGATGCCTAGGAAGGGAGAAGGCATTAGGGTTAGGCCAGAGCTTGCAGCCAAAGAAGGCTGGCCCAGGTTGGCATAATGAGTGAGGCCAGCTCTGGCCTCTCCTCTTGGGTCCTGTGGATGGAAGAAAGACCACCCCGCCTTCGGTGAGATCACCAGTGGCTTCTGGTAGAGCTGCCCTCTTCCTGGAGCTGGCTTGGCTGTCGAGGGTGGCGGAGCATGGCTTTTGGCTTGGCTGTTTGCTGGTCACAGCGGATGCGTGGCCACTGAAACCTTTTCTCTGGCCCTAAGGGATCCTGAGCAAAAAAATGTCATCTCATCCAGGGACCCCCACCTTAGATTTCGTATCTTTGATGTTGGCTCCTGCATTTGGTAGAAGAGAGGGAGCTGAGACTTGACATCCTAAGGGACATCCTAAACAGAAACTCCATCGAGGTACATTCTCTCAGCCTTCCCATTTGAAAGACGAGGAAACTGTGAGATAGAGATGAGAGGCGACTGGCCCAAGGACATGCAGCTAATTCCTGACTAAGCTGGGACTTCCCACTGTGGCCTCCCCATCATCCTCATTCAGTTCCTGGGTTTTAAAAGCGGGTCAATGCCTCAACTGATCCTGAGAAAGGAGGGTGATATTACCGGGCTTGTCTCACTTACCCGTTCCAATCCAGGACAGCCCTGGCAGCAGGAAGTTCTTCCTTGGGTTTAATGTGAATCTCTCGTGCTGTCTTCTAAGCTATCAAGATAGGAGAGGCTCTGTCTTCTATGATCTGATGTTACTTTTGGAATGCTAGCACCTCCTTGGAAGCTTTATTTTGGAGGACAAATATATGACCCCTTCCTTCTTTCTTTCTTTCTTTCCTTTCTTTCTTTCTTTCTTTCTTTCTTTCTTTCTTTCTTTCTTTCTTTCTTCTTTTCTTTCTTCTTTCTTTCTTTCTTTCCTTTCTTTTACTTTCTTTCTTCTTTTTCTGTCTTTCTTCTTTCTTTCCTTTTTTCTTTCTTTCCTTCTTTCTTTTCTCTCTTTTCTTTCCTTTCTTTTTTCTTTCCTTCTTCTTTCTCTTTCTTTCTTTCTTTCTCTCTCTCCTTCTCCTTCTTTCTCTCTCTCTTTCTCTTTCTCTCTCTGTCTTTGACAGGATGTCACTATGTCACGCAGGCTGGAGTGCACAGTGCCATCATGGCTCACTGAATCCTTGACCTCATAGACTAAAGTAGTCCTCCTGCCTCAGCCTCCTGAGTACCTGGGACTATAGGTGTGCACCCCCATATTTGGCTAGTTTTTATTTTTTGTAGAGATGGGGAGTCTTCCTATGTTGCCCAGGCTGGTCTCTAACTCTTGGACTCAAGTGATTCTCCCACCTTGGCCTCCCAAAGTGCTGGGATTACAGGCGTGAGCCACTGTGCCCAGCCATGAAATGCCTTTTTTTTTTTTTTTGAGACAGAGTCTTGCTCTGTCATCCAGGCTGGAGTGCAATGGGGCGATCTCTGCTCATCGCAACCTCCATCTCCCAGGTTCTAGCAATTCTCTGCCTCAGCCTACAGAGTAGCTGGGACCACAGGCGCCCACCACCACGCTCGGCTAATTTCTTGTATTTTTAGTAGAGATAGGGTTTCACCATGTTGGTCAGGCTGGTCTTAAACTCCTGAACTCAGGTGATCCACCCGCCTCGGTCTCCCAAAGTGTTGGGATTACAGGCATGAGCCACCATGCCTGGCCAATGCTTTTTAAATTAAAATTATTTTGTAGACATTTTCCTGTGCTGTGAAATGTTCTCTAAACATCATGTTTTCTGATGGCTGCATGCTGTTTTGTTAGATCTGTATGTCAAAACATCACTTCAGTAAAGTTTTTAGGGAAAAAAGATATGCCAAATATACATAATCAGTATCCTATTATGAAACATGGAGGTTTCCAATTTTCCACTGTCATAAATAAAGCTGTGATAACCATCTTTTTGTGTACATTGTGGAGTCACATCTCTGACTGTTTTCTTAAAGTAAATTTGTCAAAGTTAGAAATGCTGGGTCAAAAGGCCTTGTGATGTTTCCAGGCGTTGGATATATCTGGTCAAATTAAATTTCAGAAAGGAAGTAAGTGAGTGTACAAGAGCCTCCACCTGCCCTGCAATAGATGTCTATTGTTTTGTCTGCCCAGCATCTCTTCCTTCAGTGGAACCATTGCTCCCTGACTCCTGTCATTCTGGTTGGTTGCCGATCAGCAGGTACTTCTCCTATCAAAGCTGAGGGCACTCAATCCAGGTTACACCCACTGCACGTTTCTCCACCCTTAACTTGCCCATGCCTTCATTAGAGTCTTGAACAGAGAAGCCAGTGCTCTAAACAGAACAGTCCAAAGATCCGATGCTGTTGCTCACAGCCAAAGATCCTCAGTGGATATTCTTACTACATACAGAATATTTAAAAAATAAGTAAATAAAATCTTTGCTAATGGAAAACAATATTTCATTTTAATTTGTCTTCCTCTTCCTCTTAACACCAATGATGGTGAGCATTTCTTCATATTTGCATACTGAATGTATCCTTTTTCTGTGAATTGCCTGTTTTTGTATTTTGCTCATTTTTATTGGGGGTCCTTTTATTTTTGAGTTTTAAGAGCTGTTTATATATTAAGAATCTATGAACCTGTCATACACAAGGGGCAGTATGGTGAAGTAGTGAAAGATGTGTACTGGAGTTAGGCAGACCTAGTTTTGAATCTTGGTGCCATAGGCTCTATCTGACATTAATTTTGTAAAACCCCTGTTTATTCTTGTATACCAGTAGAGATAGAGATAATCATATATATTTTATAGGATGGTTCTGAGAACTGAATGAGATAAGCTTGATAAATACTTTAATGCTATATTGCAAATATTTGTTTCCTTGTTTTTGCTTAGTATCAAAGGATTAAATTTTAGGGTAATCAATCTTTTCATTCATATTTTCTCCTTTTATTTTTATGCTAAAAAGGCTTTTTGACTCTGATGTCAGATAAATATTCACTATATTTACTTGTTATTATTTTGTGATTTTTGAAAGATATGCTAATTCTTTAATCTAGCTGAAGTTTATCTTGGTACAGAGCATGAAATAGGAAATATCTTTTTTGTAAGTAATTAAGCAACTGTCCTATGATCATTTAATGAATAATTTAAACTTTTGCCATTGATTAAGAATTAAAACTTTATCAATAACTTAAGTCTTGTATGTAACAGGGGCTGTTTATGGGTTTTCATTTTTTTTTTTTTTTTGAGATGAAGTCTTGCTCTGTCGCCCAGGCTGGAGTGCAGTGGCACGATGTTGGCTCACTGCAACCTCCACCTGTCAGGTTCAAGCAATTCTCCTGCCTCAGCCTCCTGAGTAGCTGGGATTACACGCGCGTGCCACCACACCCGGCTAATTTTTGTATTTTTAGTAGAGACAGGGTTTCACCATGTTGGTCAAGCTCCTTTTGATCTCCTGACCTTGTGATCTGCCCGCCTCAGCCTCCCAAAGTGCTGGGATTACAGGCATTGAGCCACCGTGCCTTGCCCGTTCTTTGCTTTTGACTGTTCATTCTTATGCCAGCACAGGCGAGCATGTATTGTGGGTTCAGTTCCTGACCACTGAAATAAAGAGAATATTGCAATAATGTTTGGCTAGTTTTTATTTTTTGTAGAGGCAGGGGTCTTTCTATGTTGCCCAGGCTGGTCTCTAACTCCTGGACTCAAGTGATTCTCCCACCTTGGCCTCCCAAAATGCTGGGATTAAAGTGAGCCACGTGGATTTTTTGGTTTCCCAGTGTATTTAAAAGTTATGTTCGCACTATAGTGTAGTCTATTAAGTGCACAATAACATTTGTCTAAAATAAATATATACCTTAATATAAAAATACTTTATTGCTAAAATATGCTAATAATCACGTAAGCCTTCAGTGAGTCATCATGTTTCTGCTGGTGGAGGGTGTTACCTTGATGTTGAGGCTGCTGAATGATCAGGGTAGTGGTTTCTGAAGGATAGGTTGACTGTGGCAATTTAAAAAAATAAGACAACTATGAAGTTCGCTACATCCATGGACTCTTCCTTTTTTTCAACTTTCATTTTAGAATTAGGGGGTACATGTGCAGGTGTGATACAAAGGTATATTGTGAAAGATTTCTCTGTAGCATGCAATGCTGTTTGATAATATTTTATGCACTGTACATCCTCTTTCAAAATCAGAGTCATGGCATGGTGCAGTGGCTCATGCCTGTAATCCCAGAGCTTTGGGAAGCCAAGGCAGGAGTATCACTTGAGCCCAAGAGTTTGAGACCAGCCTGGGCAACACAGTGAGGCTCTACCTTTACAAAAAATTAAAAAATTAGCTGGATGGTGGTGCATGCATATAGTCCTACCCCCTCGGAAGGCTGAGGTAAGAGGATTGTTTGAGCTCAGGAGTTCAAGTTTACAGTAAGCTATGATCATGCCACTGCACTCCAGTCTGGGCAACAGAGCAAGACCCTGTCTCTGAAAACAACAACGACAACAAACAGTTGGAATCAATTCTCTCAAACCCTGCTGTTATCGACTAAGTTTACGTAATATTTTAAATTCTTGGTTTTGTCATTTCAGCAATGTTCACAGCATCTTTACTAGGAGTAGATTCTATCTCTCAAAACCACTTTCTTTGCCCATCTATAAGAAGCAACACCTCATCCATTCGGGTTTTATCATAAGATTGTAGCAATTCAGTCACATCTTCAGGCTCCACTTCTAATTCTAGTTCTTTTGCTATTGCCACCACATCTGCAGCGATGACTTTCTCAACTGAAGTCTTGAACCCCTCAAAGTCATTCATGAGAGTTGAAATCAACTTCTTCCATACTCCTATTCATGTTGATATTTTGACCTACTCCCATGAATCATGAATGTTCTTAATAGCAGTTAGACTGTGAGCCCTTTCCAGAAGGTTTTGTTTACTTTGCCCAGATCCATCAGAAGAATCACCATCTGTGGCAGCTATAGCCTTATGAGATGTATTTCTTAAATAATAAAACTTGAAAATTAAAACTACTCCTTGATCTGCAGAATAGATGTTGTGTTAGCAGGCATGAAAATATTAATCATCTTGTACATCTCTATCAGAGCTCTCGGGCTATCAATTGCATTGTCAATAAGTAGAAATATTACAAAAGGAAAGCAGAAATCTTTTTTTTGTGAGCAGTAGGTCTTAACAGTGGGCTTAAAATATTCACTAAACTATGCCGTAAATGGATGTGCTGTCATCCAGGCTGTGTTGTTCCACTTATAGAGCACAGGCAGAATAGATTTAGCGTAATTCCTAAAGGCTCTAGGATTTTTGGAATAGTAAATGAGCATTGGCTTTAACTTAAAGTCACCAGCTACACTAGTCCCTGGTAAGAGAGTCAGCCTGTCCTTTGAAGCTTTGAAGCCAAGCATTGACTTCTCTCTAGCTATGAAAGTCCTAAATGGCCTCTTCTTCTGATAAAAGACTGTTTCATCTACATTGAAAATCTATTGTGTAGCGTAGCCACCTTCATCAATTATCTTGTGTAGATCTTCTGAAGAATTTGCTGCAGCTTCTCCATCAGCACTTGCTGCTTTACTTTACACTTTTATGTTATGGAGATGTCTTCTTTCCTTAAATCTTGTGAACTGACCTCTGCTAACTTCAAACTTTTCTTACACAGCTTCCTCACCTCTCAGCTTTCGTAGAATTGAAAAAAGTTAGGGCCTTGCTCTGGATTAGGCTTTGGCTAAGGGGATGCTGTGGCTGTTTTGATTTTTTTATCCAAACCACTAACATTTTCTCCATATTAGCAATAAGTCTGTTTCACTCACCATTTGTGTGTTCGCTGGAGTAGCTGTTTTAATTGCCTTCAATAACTTTCCCTTTGCATTCACAACTTGGCTAACTGGTAAAAGAGGCTTAGCTTTAGACCGTTTTTGGTTTTCAACATGCCTTCCTCACTAAGGTTAATCATTTCTAGCTTTTTTTTTTATTTAAAGTGAGAGACATGACTCTTCCTTTCACCTGAACACTTAAAGGCCACTGTAAGATGATTAATTGGCCTTATTTCAGCATTGTTGTGTTCCAAGGGAGAGAAACAGAGAATGGCCGGTTGGGGGAGAAATCAGAACATATGCGATATTTATCGATCAAATTCACTGTCTTATGTGGGCACAGTTTATGGCACTCTGAGACAATTAAAATAGTATCATCAAAGATCACTGATCACAGACCAACATAACAGATGTAATAATAATGAAAAAAATTGAAATATTGTGAATATTACCAAAATGTGACACAAAGACACATAGTGAGCACATGCTGTTGGAAACATGCGGCCAATGTACTTGCTTGGTGCAGGGTTGCCACAAACCTTCAATTTGTAAAAAATGCAACGACTGCAAAGCACAATAAAACAAGGTATGCTTGTATTGTGGTTGTAATTGTTGTAGCTCCGTAATATGTTTTAGTGACTGGTAGTATCCATTACCCTTCATTAGTCTACATTTTCAGTTTTCCAGGTTACAAGTATTTCATTGTTCCATGTGAACCTAATGATCATTTTGTTAAGTTGCAAAAACAAACCCTTGTTTTTATCATAAAAAGTTTTAAAAAATGCACAAAAGAACAGCCAATACTTTTATGGAGCCTACACATCCATCATCCAGATTCAACAATGAACCATTTTACAAGAATTCCTTCATGCATATCCCCACCTCTTTTTTGGCTGAAGTATTTTAAGGTAAATCCAACCCATCTTATACTTTACTTTTAAATACTTCAGTGTGCATCTCTAAAAACTAAGGACACTTTCTCACATAATCACAATACTCCTGTCACACCTAAGAAAATTAACTGCAGTTTCTTAACATCATCTAATATTCTATTTGCATCTTGTTTTTCTTATTGTCTCAAAAGTGACTGTATGGTTGTTGGTGCACATATTGCATTGGCTGTAATGTATCTGAAGTTTCTTTTAATCTAGAACAATCTCTCCAACTCTTTTTTATTCTCCTTTCCTCCCTCCTCCTTCTTCTTCATGCTATTGACTTGTTGAACAAAACAGACAAATTGTTCTTTAGAATGTCTCATGTTGCTTCCCTGTGATGTCTTTCATCTTCTTTGTCCTTCACATTTCCCATAGATGAATGCTAGCTGTAGAGGCTTGGTGAGGTTCATGCTCAACTGTCTTGGCAGGAGCCCTTCTTGAATGATGCTGTGTGTTTTGTGTTGCATCACCTCAGGAGGAACGGAGGTCTGCTTTACCCATTTTTAGCATTGTGGAGACAGATGAATGTGTTTTCGGTGTGCACCTGAATCCTCAAGTTGTAAACTTATGTTTCCCCTGTTACAAACTGTAAATATACCATGGGCTGATGAAATGGCGCCTTGTAAATATTCAGAAGCCATGGATGATCATTGCCAGAATCAATTATTTCATTAGGGTTTGCAAAACCCAGTGGGTTTTAATTTTAATTATATTTCAGGTATAAATTATGCTGACCAAGGTGAACATTTTGTGGAGGCTTCCTGCTTGGGGAAGAGCATATCTTTTAAAAAACGTTTATTGATTTATTTATTCTGTAGAAAAGTTTAGTCTATTTATCCAGATCTTTTAAAATGTCATTTAATAAAGTTTCAGGGTTTTCTTTCAGAAAATTTCTGTACATCTCTAGATTTGTTTATTTGTAGGTATTTTATATTTTATTCACTTTGATAATGTTGAGTATAATTTTTTTTTTTACTATTAGGTTGTCTTAGCTGGTTTGGGCTGCTATAACAAATTACCATAGACTGGGTGGATTATAAACAGCAAATATTTATTTCTTACAGTTCTAGAGGCTGGGAAGTTCAAGATCAAGGCACCAGCAGATTCAGCATCTGGTGAGGACCAGTTTCTCATCTCTGACAGCACCTTCTAGCTGTGATCACACATTGCAGAAGGGCAAGGCAGCTCTTTGGGGTCTCTTATAAGGGCACTGATTTCATTCATGAGGGGTCCATTCATGAGCATTAGGGAGGAGCACCAGGTAGAGAGGGAAAGTACAGTCCCTGGGGTCTGGACTTTTCATGACTCTTCCCTCTTTTTGGGGAAAAGGACTTCAAGCTCAGGTTTTCTTTGGTGGGGGTGGGTATTGCTTCTTCCATATTCCAAGTCTCAGGACACTCAGGGGCAGGTGCCAAGTGAGAGTGACCCCCAGAGGTGGAAAGGACCCAGCCTCATTTCTGAGGACACCTGGTAGAGGAGGAGCCTGGAGACTTGGCCTCCCATCCTGGCTCTGGGTATGGCCTTGACACGTCTTCATCTTTGTTTCCTCCTTTGGACAATGGAGATGTTCAGACTAGTTGGTCTCTGACGGCCCTGCCAGCTTTAGCCATCCCTCCTCACACCAGCTAAAAGGAATAATTCCTGCGAAATTTCATGGGTCAGATAGAGGCAGGGGAAGGGACAGCCCCAGCCCTGGGAGGCAGGTCTCCTTACCTTCTTCCAGTTCCTTCACAGGAATCACACACTTGAAGCCACAGTGCAGGTAACAACACTTCCTTTCCCCCAGACAGTCCTGGTCTGTGTGACACTGGGGAGGATCGGACTTGAAGCAGCGTATGTTGTCAGCTGGGCAAACCCCCGCTTTCTCTATACCTAGTGGAGGAAGCCACAAGGTGAGATGAGAACTCCAGCCCCAGAGGGCCCCTCAGGACCTCTCCCCAGCCCAGCCCCACCCAGCTCCACCATGTCTGCTCACCCTCTTTAACTCCTTCCACAGCCACCAGGGTCACAAGAGCGAGGGACACCATGAGGACCAAGAAGCTACTGGACCCCATGTTGCCAGGCAGATGCTTGGCTGGGAGCTGGGCTGAGCCTGGCTTTATAGTGTCCCTGCTGGGCACGCCAGTGGGTGGAGCTGAAGGCTCAAAATGGCAAGGGAGGCTGCACTTCCCAGCTCTATTTGGAAATGGCCCCTTTTGAGGAGGGACTTGGGGCTTTCCCTAAGGCTCTGCACTGGAATAGATGAAGAAATCCAACAGCGACCCTCGTTCTTCGCACGAAGAGAAGAAATGGCCACCTGATTGACCATTAGGTGCCACCAGGGCCAAACTGTCTTATGGAAGGAGGAAAAGAAGCACAGAAAGGGCATGAAATTACTCAAGTTCACACACGAGGCAGTGGCAGGGCCAGACTCCCTCAACGCCACCATGTTCTCTATCAGTCCCTCTTCCAGCCTGATTCACCTGGGACCAAAATCTTCCCTCCTTCCTGTGCTGCCCCGGACTTGTTCTCAGTTCTCTCCTCACCGCAAGGAAGAATCTGAATGGCGGTGCTTAAAATGTCTGTCCTGAACATTCACTCTCAACCTTGCGCTCCAGCACCGTGTGCTCCTTCTCCCCGCCAATCTCATGTGGCCTGGAGGAAAGCAGATCTTGGACCTGTCACCAGATGTGTGACTTTGAAAGCGGCTTCACCTTTCTAAGCCTCCGTTTCCTCATTCATACAATGAGCATAATAATTATACTGTATCGTCTTCATAGGATTTGTTTTCCCTCCTCTGCCCCTGCAACCCCCAAATTCCTGGATTTGGAAGAAGACATGGATGTGTGTGTGTGTGTGTGTGTGTGTCTGAGACCAGGCTTTTGGAGTCCTTTCTTTGAATGGGTACTAAAGAGAGGAAAATCCTTCCTGTTGGAAAAGTTGCAGATATAAGTCCAGAAACTCCAGAAATTTGGTCCTGGCCCTGGTGAGAGAGAAATTCTGAGAAGATAAATCTAAGATGCTGATAAGAAGAGATGAGAGATGGACAAGGAGTAATTTTGAGGAAATTTAGTCCTTCACTAACCTTTTTCCTGAGATCAGCCCCACTCATACTCAGGGTTAGGTTACCACCCAATACATTCACCTTTCTGCCTAAGCTGGTCTGAATTGGATTTCTGTCATTTACTAACAGGACCCCTGAGTAATGCAAAGATTTGGATTTGGGGTGTTCCACATCCTAAAGTGTGGAAGGGACTGAGTTGGGGTTAAGTAGAGGCAGGGAGGATCCCTCCATTCCTGGAAGTGAGCCAACTCCTTATTAGATGGTGAATCTTTGGTTACAATCTCACCAGTCATATCCTTGGACTCAGATCATTCGGATACCAGGGATGGAGTCTGGGAAGTTAATAAACAAATACTGGAATGTTGGAATGTATTGTCTATTTTCTCCTCCAGCTTTTTATTATGAACTTTTTAAACATACAGAAAAATTGAAATAACAGAACATTGTTACTTGTGTACCTACAACTGGATTTAACAATTATTAATATTTTGGGATATTTTAGAATATCTATAGCTACATTTGTTGAAATATTTGAAATGAAATTGAATACATTATGTTCCTATTTCCTAAATACATCAGCATGCAAATTCTAAGAATAAGGATATTCTTCAATATAATCACAAAGCCATTATCATATCTAAGATAATTAATAGTTTCTGCATGTCATCTCATAGCCAGTTCATATTTGTTTCTCCAGTTCTCCCCAAAATGTCATTTGTGGTTGACTGTTGGTGATACTTCTTTAAAAAAGTATTGTATAATAAATCCTACATATGAAAGAATGTAATCAACATTCTATACCTTTTGAAAAAGAATAATAAACACCTATGAACCTATCAATTTAGAATAGGACATTACCATCCCTACTTCAGAGGTAACCAGTATCTTGAACTTTCTGTTAATCATCCTCATGTTTTCCTTTACAGTTTTGCTCTCTTGCTATGGCTTGCTTAGTGATGCATGTTGTTTAACTTTATGTAAGCATAATTATGGCCTAAATATTCTTTTGTATTTTGCATGCTTTGCTCCACACTGTGTTTTTAAAAAAAATTGTGGTAAGAAATATATACTGTAAGACATGACCTCTTAACATATTTTTAAGTACATGCTACAGTATTGTTAATTGTGGGCACAATGTCATATAGTAGGTCTCTAGAACTTTTCATCTTGCATGACTGAAACCCACTGAATAGCAACTCCCCATTTTCCCTCCCCCAGACCCTTGGAACCACCATTCTGTCTTCTGCTTCTATAAGTGACTACTTTAGATACCTCATAAAAGTGGAATCATGCAATATTTGTCCTTTTGTGACTGGCTTATTTTGCTTAGCATAATGTCCTTGAGGTTCACCTATGTTGTAGCATGAGACAGAATTTTCTTCTTTTTTATGGCTGAATAATATTCCATGGTATGCATATATATATATATATATATGTATATAATCTTTTTTCCTTTCCCCATTTATCTGTCAGTGGGTCAATGCACATTTAGGTTTCCATTTCTTAGCTATTGTGAATATTGCAGCAATGAACTTGCAGGTGCGAATATCTCTTTGGGATCCTGATTTAAATTCTTTTGAATAAATACCCAGAAGTGGGATTGCTGGATCATGTGGTAGTTCTATTTTTAATTTTTTGAAGAACTTCCATACTGTTTTCCGAAGTGGCTATACTCCTTTAAATTCTCACTGACAGTGCACAAGGGTTCCAATTTCTCCACATTCTCACTGGGACTTGTTTTCTTTTTCTTTTCTTTTTAAATAATGGCCATCCTAACAGGTATGAGGTGATCTTATGGTTTTGATTTGCATTTTCCTGATGATTAGACATGTTGAGCATCTTCTTTGGAGAAATGTCTAAGTCTTATTCACTTTTAATTGGGTCTTTATATTTATGTGTATGTATATATATATATGCATATGTACACACACATATATAATGAAAAAGAAAAGAAATATGTATTAGAATAGAAGAAGAGAGAAGCCATTGTTTGCAAACGACACAATAGTCTAACAGAAACCCAAAAGAAACTACAGATATATCATGACAGACAATTTTTCAAGATTAGCTGACACAAAATCAATATATAAAACTTAACTGCATTTCTATACACTAGAAATATTGGTTAGAAAGATGTAATACTTTAAAAGCAATAACATGTAAAATATTTAGTAATAAAGGCAACCTATGAGATAGGAAAAATATTTGCAAACTACATATCAGGTAAGGGGTTAATTTTCAAAATATATAAAGAACTGCAACTCAATAGCAAAAATATGTTTACATATATACATATATATAGCAAAAATATGTTTATATATGTACATATAAAAGTACATTTAGGCTTACATTTAGGTTTCCTAGAAACCTAGACTGTCTAGGAAGCAAGCCCCATAAGGAACTTCTCATATTTTTATTATAAGAAGGTAAAATTGCAGGGGACAATGTTCCTGTTTTGCAGTAGTAAACTACCTTCTCAAAAGGTGGTTATTTTGTCCCCAGGGGACTTTGGCAATGTCTGAAGACATATTTGATTGTCACGACTGGGGCAGATGTGCTTCTGACACCCAGTGTCTAGAGGCTGAGGTCGCTGCTAAATATCTAACAATGCATAGGACAGCTTTTCACAACAAACAATGATCTGTCTCCAAGTGCCAGTAATATTGATGTTGAGAAATGCTGCTGTCCTGCCTCACTGACTAATAGCCGTGCATGGCCTCGGAACGCCTCAATGTAGGCTGAAGCGAGTAATGATGGGAGTGTCTGCTGGGAGTATCCCATGCTTAGGAGTGCTGATCCTTGGCTCACTGGTTTCACCTAATAAAGGCATTCCTTAGCCCATGCCATGTGACCTTGTGGAATTCATCCCCTGTTCTGCTGAATCAAGTTAATAAAGTTCCCTTTTAATTCTAGTTAGCTAAGAGTTTTTCTCATGAAAGGATGTTGAATTTTTATCAAATGCCTTTTCTTCATCAGTTGAGATAAATATATGGATTTTCTCTTCAATCTGTTATTTTGTGAATTACATTAACCAGACTTCACATTCGTTGTCTTTTTTTTGGGCATCATTTATTTATGTGCTTCAAGAAAGTGGAAAGCCTTGAACAAAAACGGCCGAGCCTAAAACAGATAGGGAATAAAAGGGAAGATACATTTCTCGTAAACATGGAATATGTATTCCTGAAAATCATTAGGTTAGAGTTTTGCTCACTACAAATAATAGGTCTTCCGGAAAAAATAGAGTTGAAGTAGAACATTCGAACTTGTGCAGTCTCATAAGTAACACATCAAACAAACAGAAGCCACACCCAATAAAAACATGACCACAGTGTTAAACATCTTCAGTTCCTGATAAAGAAATTATGTAGTAAACGTAGCACTTTACTTTGACAAAAAATGGGGAGTTTGCTTGGTAAGTGGGTATGGTGAAATACTGTTGCTTTTGAGGTATGTACAAAAGGTGGAATGAAGGACATCATCATTCTTGGGACTAAATGTTGTTATACTGGAGGGTCATTGTCTACCTTTTACTTCCGTACTGGCTTAAAATAGCAATCCGCTTTGTTGATTTGCCAGTTTCTCCCTTTTGTAAGGAAGCTGTATAACTCTAAATGAAACTGGACAACTGCCAAGTTCTATCCTGATGCTCTTGACATTAGAATCTTGATCTTTGGCTGGGCGTGGTGCCTCATGCCTGTAGTCCCAGAACTTTGGGAGGCCAAGCCGGGCAGATCACTTGAGATCAAGAGTTCAAGACAAGCCGGCCAACGTGGTGAAACACCGTCTCCACTGAAAATACAAAAATTAGCTGGGTGTGGTAGTACATGCCTGTAATCCCAGCTACTCGGGAGGCTGAGGCATGAGAATCACTTGCATCTGGGAGGCAGAGGTTGCAGCGAGCTGAGATCACGCCACTGCACTCCAGCCTGGACAATAGAGCGAGACTTTGTCTCAAAAAAACAGGCCGGGCGCGGTGGCTCACGCTTGTAATCCCAGCACTTTGGGAGGCCGAGGCGGGTGGATCAGGAGGTCAGGAGCTCAGGAGATCGAGACCACAGTGAAACCCCGTCTCTACTAAAAATACAAAAACTTAACTGGGCGTGGTGGTAGGCGCCTGTAGTCCCAGCTACTCGGAGAGGCTGAGGCAGGAGAATGGCGTGAACCTGGGAGGCGGAGCTTGCAGTGAGCCGAGACTGCGCCACTGCACTCCAGCCTGGGCGACAGAGCGAGACTCCGTCTCAAAAAACAAAAAACAAAAAACAAAAAAAAACAAAAAACACAACAAACAAAAAAAACTTGACCTTTAATCCACTACAATTGTTTATCAATCTCACTTGAAGCTGATAGTAACTGATGTGTTAGGCTCACTAGCGGTCTCATCTCTGATGGAGTGCAACATTTAGCTTATTGCTGTGGCGAATAGCATATGTTCTCATTTATTTAAAAATATTTTATATTTGAAACTTCTCAGTATTTAAGGCATTTCTTTTATTTATTTATTTTTACATTTTTATTCATTTTTTTTTTAGACGGAGTCTCCCTTTGTCGCCCAGGCTGGAGTGCAGTGGTGCAATCTCTGCTCACTGCAACCTCTGCTTCCCGGGTTCAAGAGATTCTCCTGCCTCAGGCTCCCAAGTAGCTGGGGCTACAAGCTGGCTAATTTTTGTATTTTTAGTAGAGATGGGGTTTCACCATCTTGGCCAGGCTGCTCTCAAACTCCTGATATCAAGTGATCCACCCCCATCAGCCTCCCAAAGTGCTGGGAATACAGGC
The DNA here is from genome assembly GCF_009828535.3 of Hylobates moloch. Taxonomy (NCBI): domain Eukaryota; kingdom Metazoa; phylum Chordata; class Mammalia; order Primates; family Hylobatidae; genus Hylobates; species Hylobates moloch. Next base: position 15,621,472 of record NW_026652296.1, on the reverse strand, counting down.
GTGAGCCACCATGCCTGGCCTTGAGGCATTTCTTTTAAAATCATGTTTCAGATTCTTGTTTCCAGGACATTGATCACAATATTAAACACTTCTATCAAGAAGAGGATGGAACTCACGACAACGGCATATCACACACTTGGTAGGGCAATGCCTATAGGTAAACTGAGATAAGAGGGAGGAGATGAAGTGTGTGTATTTTGTGTGTCACTACAGAGATACCATGCTCAATATTTTTGCATTCGATTGGTATTATATGACAGGACAAGGCACAATAGCCTTATGAAAAGCTGTATTAACCCAATTTTACATGTTAGTGATTTAATTCCTTATTTATCTACCATGTATGAACATATTCTGCTGGTTAAAGCACTTGCTTCAACGGGAGAGACTCCTGTGTGTATGTATGTGTGTGTGTGTGTGTGTGTGTGTGTCTGTGTGTGTGTACCTTTCTGTTAATGGGAGGTGACATCACAGTAATCTTTGCCCTGACAGTGTGCCTGACTGAAAGTACAAGGTGAATTAATGGCCTTGTTAGAAATTGTGGGATCCCAAAATATTTAATGCCTAAAAATCAGGAAACAATCATCCGAACCCCTTCTCCACTTTCCACGGAGCCAGACAAAGGAGCAAACGCTTCCTTAAAGGAAGATCAACCAGGAAGAAATTATGCCTATTCTTTAGCTACTTTTTCCCTAGTCTTAAAGATATGAAATTCTATTTAAAGTATTATCACAATAATATATGTACACAGTATAAAATGTAAAGTGTAAAACCAGGTTTACAATGAGAATCTCCTACATTGCTCCTATTTACTTTGATTCCTGATACCCAGAGGTCCTGATACCAGAGGTAACCACTTTTAGCTCTTCTAGCTGTTTCTAATATTGATCTCCATGTTTCTAAATAACATTCTTATGTATTATTAATGTTCTTACATTTTTATGCTTAATTATGTATTATGTAATATTCTTAAATTTCTGAAAATTTAAATTTGGATTAAAAATTATTTTATTGTGGTAAGAACACTTAGCATGAGATCTACCCTTGTAACACCTTTTTAAGTGTATAGTACCATATTAACTCTCGGCACTATGTTCTACAGCAGATCTCTAGAACTGTTTGATCTTGCATAACTGAAACTTTACCCATTGAATAGCAACTCCCCATTTCCCCCTTCCTGAAACCCTTGGAAACCACCATCATACTTTTTGCTTACTAAGTTTGACTACTTTTGACAACTCACTTACGATTATAAATGTGGAACCGTGAAATATTTGTCCTTCTGTGATTGGCTTATTTTGCTTAGCATAGTGTCTTCAAGGTTCATCCACGTTGTAGCATAATGAAAAGATTTTCCTCTTTTTTGGCTGTTTAAATTCCACGAAATGTAAATACCACATTTTCTTTACCCCATTCATCTGTCAATAAACTTTTAGTTTGTTTCCACCTCCTGGCCATTGTGAATAATACTGCAGTAAACATGGGAGTGATCAAGGATGTTGGTAAACATCCCAGAATGCACCAGACAGCCTCCCACAACAAAAAAAATTGTCCATCCCCAGTGTCAGTAGTGCCAAGGTTGGGACTCTCTGTCCTGATCCAAGCTATTGCAGTATTTCTTATCTGGATCACAGAAATAGCTTGATAACTCATATTCCCACTGACAAACCACACATTCTCCAGAATGATCACATAAAACACATATTAGTTCTTGAGTGTTTGTTCTTTGACTTTATCATATTCTATTCCATCTCAAGGCTTCTGTAAATACAGGTCCCTTTGCTGGAACATGTCTTCTCCACCTCTTGCTCTTTGACCACAGCTTGGCTAAGTTTTTCATATTCTTCAAGTCTTAGCTCAATGATGCTACATCAAAGAAATCTTTTTCACCCTTCCTTTTAATTTTTCTCAAAGCAGATAGTTTTATGCATAGTTTATTTATATTTGTACTCAAATTTACCAAAGTTTGTAATGACGTATGTATCTGTGATTTTCTGTAGTTGAGAGAAAATTGTCAAAATTATTTTCCATCACTCCCGATACCTTAATGTGTATTTCCCTCAAAGATATCCTCTGTCATGACCACAATACAACCATGAATATCAGCAAATTAACACTGATACATTCTTGTCATCTAATAGCCCCAACTCAAGTTTTACCATCATGATGAGAATGCTTAAAATCTACTATCTTAGCAGTTTTCAAAAATACACAGTATTGTTATTAACCATATTCATCATGCTGTACAATTGATATCTTGAACTTATTCTTCCTATCTAACTGAAATTTTGTATTCTTTGACCAACATCTCCCCACACTCCCCTTCCCCCCAGGCCCTGCTAATCACAATCTATTGTCTTCTTTTATGAGTTCAACTTTTTTTAGATTCCACATGTAAGGGAGATCATGCAGAATGTGTCTTTCTGTGCCTAGCTTATTTCATTTAACATAACACCATCCAGGTTCATCCATTTGTAACAAATGACAAAGTTTTGTTCTTTTTTTAAGGCTAAATAGTATTTCATTGTGTATACATATATTTTCTTGATCTGTTCATCCATTTTTGCACACTTAGGTTGATTCCATATTTTATCTATTGTGAAAAATACTGCAATGAACATGGAAGAGCAAATATCTCTTCAAAATGCTGATTTTAATTCCTTTGGATATGTAACTAGTAGTGAGACGGCTGGATTATATTTTAGTTCTATTTTTAATTATTCAAAGAACTTCCATACTATTTTCCATAATGACTATACAAATTTACATTCCCACCAATAGTGTGCAAAGGCTCCCCTTTTCTCCACACCCTTGGCAGCATTTATCTTTTGTCTTTTATATAGTAGTCATTCTAACACGTATAAAACAATGCCATTGTGGTTTGTTTGCATTCTCTGATTATCAGTGATGTTGATTGTTTTCAAATATACTTATGGGTTATTTGTATGTATTCCATTGAAAATATCTATTCAGATTCTTTGTTCACTCCTTAATTGGGTTATATTTTTTCTATTGAGTTGAGTTTCTTATATATTTTAGATATTAATCACTTATCAGATGTATGGTTTGCAAATATTTTCTCCCATTTCATAAGTTGTCTCTTCAATCTGTTGTTTCCTTTTTTTGTGCAGAAGCTTGTTAGTTTGACATAATTGCATTTGTCTATTTTTGCTCTTATTGCCTATATTTTTGGGGTCATATCCAAAATATAATTGCCCAGAACAATGCCATGGACCTTTCCCACTATATTTTTTTCTAGTAGCTTTACAGTTTCAAGTCTTTAAGTTTTTAACCCACTTTGTTGATTTTTACATGTGGTGTGAGATAAGGGTCCAATTTTAGTCTTCTGCATATGGATATCCTGCTTTGCCAACATTATTATTGAAGAGACTGTCTCTTCCCCATTGTGTATTTTTGGCACCTTTGTCAAAACTCAGTTGACTGTAAATGCATGGATTTATTTCTGTGATGTCTATTTTGTTCTATTGGCCTATGTGTCTATTTTTATGCCAGTACCATGCTATTTTTATTACTATGGCTTTGTAGTGTATTTTGAAATCAGGTAGTGTGATGCCTCCTGACAAAAAGATTTGTCACTTTTGCGCCAGATTGCTTTGTTAAAGCAGTCTTTAACGAAAGGTCTTTTGTGGTTCCATGTAAACCACAGGGTCTTTTACGGTTCCCTGTACATTTAAGGGCCTTTTATTTCTATTTCTATGAAAAATATCCTTGGAATTTTGATAGGCATTTCATTGAATCTATAGATTACTTTGAGTAGTAGGGACATTTTAACAATATAAATTCTTTAATCTATAAACATAAAATAATATTTTTATTTACTGTGTCTTCTTGAAGCTGATAACAACTTAACTTTGATCATGTTAAAACTCTACATTTTGATTCCACCCTGTCCCCCCTTTTTAAAAGATAGGGTCTTGCTACATTCCCCAGGCTGGTCTCAAAGTCCTGAGCTCAAGTGATCTCCCTGCTTCAGTCTACTGAGCAGCTGGGATTATAGGCATGAGCTACTGTACCCGGCTCCCACATTAAAAAATTTTAATGTTACAACTTATATCTTTTTATATTGTGTACTCTTTGACAAGTTATTGTAGCTTTTATTATTTTTAATAGTTTTGTGTTTTAGCCTTCATACTAAAAATATTTGATTTACACGCCACCATTATAGTATTAGGGTATTCTGAATTTGACTATGTACTTACTTTTATTAATGAGTTTTATACTTTTGTATGTTTTCATCTCACTTATTAAAATCTTTTTCTTTCTGCTTGATGAACTTCCTTTAGCATTTTTTGTAATACTAGTCTCATGACAATAAAGTCCTCCAGCTTTTGTTTGTCTGGACAATTTTAATTTCTCTTTCATTCCTGAAGGACACTTTTTTTCCTTCAGCACTGTGAATATATCATTTCACTTTCCTGGTCTTTAAAGTTTCTGCTGCAAAGTTCACTGTTAGCCTTATTGGAATTCCCTTATGTGAATTGCTTTTTTCTTGCTGCTTTCAGGATCTTCTCTCTGCTTTTGATTTTTGACAGACTGATTGTAATTATCTTGGTGTAGTGTTGTTTGGTTTAAATTTTATTGAAAGCCTTTGACCTTCCTATACCTATATATTTATGTCCTTTCCCAGATTTGGAAAGTTTTCTGCTATTATTTATTTAAATAAGCTTTCTACCCCTTTATGTCTCTTCTCCTTAAAATCCCATAACTCAAATATTTGCTCTTTTGATGTTGTTCACTACTCTTCATTTTTTTTCTTTTCTCTCATCTGAGTGTATATTTTAAAATAACTTTTCTTTGAGTTTACAGGTTCTTTCTTCTGCTTGATCAATTCTGCTGTTGATGCTCTTTATTGAATTTTTAATTTCATTCATTGCATTTTTCAGCTGCAGAATGTCTGTTTGATTTTTTAAAAAATGGCTTTACTCTCTCTATTAAATTTCTCATTTTGGTCATTTACTCTTTTTCTGAGTTCATGAATTGTTTCTTTGTGCTAGTATTATTTTTTGAAGTTCATCAAGCGGCCTAAGAATAATTAGTTTGAATCCCTTGTCAGACAGTATTGTATTTCTCCACTTCTTTGAGGTCAGTTATTAGGAGATTATTGTGTTCTTTTGGTGGCATTATGTCTCTTTAATTTTTCATGTTTCTTGTTCCCTTATGTTACTATCTGTGCATTTGAAGAAGTAGAGACTTATTCCAGGATTTTCAGACTGACTTTGTCTGGGAGAGCCCTTCCCCAGTCAGTCTGTCCAGATATTCTGGGGAGACCATTGAGTGTGGTCTTTGGGCAGGCTTGAGTGCTGGGGCAGCCTAGCCTGGTGCCTGGGTCAGCAGGTGGGTGGATGTGTTACCTGGGTTGGGTTGGGCCTGGAATCTGTATTCATAGGAGCTAGTCTGAAGCCTGGATCCATGAGAGCTGGCTTGCTCTTGGGGTGGCCCTTGAGCCTGAGTCTGAAGGGGCTGGCCAGGTACTGAGATGAGCCTGAAACGTGGGTCCACTGGAGCAGGCCTGTAGCCTTAGTCCAAGGGGTCGGGCCTGGGTCCTGGGTCCATGGTGTCTGACCTTGAGCCTGGGTCTTCAGGGATGGTACTGGATCCTCAGTGCATGGGGAACTGGCCTGGTATTTTGGTCTACTGGGATGGGCCTGGATCCTGGGTCTGCTAGAGCAATCCTGGACCCTTTGTCTTCTGGACTCTGAGAACACAGAGCCTGGTCTAGAGTCTTGGTTTGGCCTCATGTTGTGGCAGTTGTAGTGCCTGGGTCTGTGGGGGCTTGTCTGGATCCTGGCATTGCAGATGATGGCCAGTTTCCTGGAGACATTTGTGCTGACTTAGAGCCCTGGTCTGTGGGGACCTGCCTGGAGCCTAAGTTTACTGGGGCTGACCTTGGGGGCTGGATGTGTGGGTGCTGGCCTGAAGGCTAGGTTCACAAGGGTTGTCCTGGGTCCTGGCCATAGGGGCTAGCCTGGAGCCTGAGTCTCTGGGGTCCAGTCTAGTGCTGCGGTCTACTGAGATAAGCTGGATCCTGGGTCTACTAGTGTTTGGGGCCATAGGGAACATCATGGTACTGGCTCAGAGACAGCTAGGGACAGTACCTTTGCCTCAGAGACCACTGAAATTATTCAAACTGGCCAATCTAAGACACTTACCCTGCCTCACCTGCTCCTTCTTGCAGGAACCACAGAAAAGGTTTGCCCACATTTCTCCCTCACTCCCTCTATCTCTTGACTGAAAAAGGTGCTTCCTATGTGCCCCCCTGCTCTACCCTTCCCATGGCAAGGTGTGGCTCTCCTTTGAGATATGTGAGTATAACAAACTCTCTTTTAAAAGGCAGTCATCTCCTGATATGTTGGCCTTGTCATATCTAAATAATATTAAATACCTAAATAATATTAAAACCCAATTTTTTAAAAAGGAGCTTGGAAGGCAAAGGACTAGAAAATCAGTAGCAAGGATGTCTGTGATAGGGCAAGAGGACCAACATGTGAGCGGACATTTACTGTGAAGACTTGTGTATTACATATTAACACCTGCTGGGAAGCATCTATGATGGATTAAACACTGACAGCCAAGATGAAAAACTCAAGTTAACATTAACCAGCTTTCTTTTTTTTCTTTCTCTTCCTCTTCCTTCCTTTCTTTCTTTTTTTTCTTTTTCTTCTTCTTCTTTTTTTTTGAGACAGGGTCTAGCTTTGTTGCCCAGGCTGGAGTGCAGTGGTGCGGTCTCCCCTTACTGCAACCTCTGCCTTCCAGGCTCAAGCCATCCTCCCACCTCAGCCTCCTAAGTAGCTGGGATAACTAGCCTTCATCACCATACCTGGTACCTGGAGAAGTAACTGTGTAGCACAAGGTAGAGGACAGTGGTTAGCATGGAAGTGCACCGCTTAGATCTCCTGCTGCTTCAGGGTGTGCAACTGATGGATGCCCCCAGCTACTGTCCTCTGCATCTGCCACTATGTCTATGCAGAAGTCATGGATGCTTCCCTCAGGTTACTCCCAGCCAATGACTGAGTGAGGCCCGAACACTAAGGCAGGCTCATTCTGAGACCCGGGTCTCTTCTAATAGATGGCTTCAGTTCAAGCCTTGTCTTTCAGCCTGGCTGGCACTTTACCAATGTTGTACTTCATTCTGAGACTCTTCCTTCTTCCATCTCTCCTCCCTCAGAGCAGGCAGCCCTGCATCATGGTCTCATGCTCTCCTTGCCACTTTGGCTACCTCCCTTTGCCCCTCACAGGCATTTTCCTTGACACACACTCTTGATTATCTAATCCTGTCTAGGCATCTGCTTTTCAGAGTGAGTCCTAAACAAACCTACTCACCTATAGTTTTGGTTTGAATAGTTCAGGAAATGATGAAAAAAGGGAGAAGAAGAGGAAAAAGATGGGAGAAAAGAACATGCTTTTTTTCCTTAATAGTTATTACTATCAAGTCAAGATGATTAAATTCCATTAGAAACATTAAAAAGATTAAGGTATGCTTTTTAAATGAAATGACAATATTCATCATATTCTTAAAAGTTTATTCTTTGTAACTATTATTCAATTATGACAAAAATGTTAGATGTCAACTTAAAGCATACTAGGGAATAATTGGCTTTTCAAAATTTGTTTATAATAGTTACAAATAAAATTTTGGAAGACTTGTCCAGACTTCTACTACCTTTGTGGTCCTTAACTAAATGTGAAATAGTAATCATATCCTTTTTTCAGATCCGAAGGGAAAAGCCATAAAGGATGGAGAGACAGACAGAGATAGAGAGAGAGAGAGAAGATCCAGCAGTCTTACAGATTTTTCTGTGGTTTTAAATATACAATGCTTTATCTCTTTGTCTTCTTGTCATATTAAGAAGCATTTAACTCTAAAAGGACATCTTGGGCCTGGGAAGATCATGGACAAATTGGAGACCAGTTATCCAAATCTGAGCCTGTAGCACTGGCGTCTCCTCAGGCTTGGCTAAGGAGTTTCCACCTCGAGAGAGAAAATAGAATCAGGGATGTAGGAAGGTGCAAAGGTTCAGGGAAGGTTCATCCTGGCTGGTACTTTGTCAATGCCAGGGGACTTGGCATTGCAGGAGACATGATTCTGTGTCCCGGGGCACTGTGGCAGAAATCCTGCTAAGTACTCGCCTTCACAGAAAACTGAGATATGCTGCCCTAGAATCAGGGACTGCGGATCAGGGACTCTAGGCAAGCCACCCTAAGGAATGATGAATTTATAATCCCTGACCTTACGATTTAAATATGAAGAGAAAGGTGCTGTGAAAGGTATCGTGAAAAACTGAAATAATAACAATAAAAATTCAATAACCCTTGAGCAGCTTAGAGATTATCTGGTCCAAATGTCCCCTTCATACAGAGGAGAAAGGTGGTGCCCCTTATGTGAAATGGACAGTGCATATTCTGAGCAAGGAAGTCTATTGAGCCGCCCCTTTCACTGTTCAGAGGCAGATCTATGGCCCAACCCAATCTGAAAGCTCTGATCGCAATGATTTCCAGAGGCATGGGCAGTTCTCAGCGCCTTCTAAGATGAATGCTTCTGCAGGAAGGTTTCAGGGGCAGGCGAGAAGGGCAGATCTGGGGCTCCTCACCTCAATCCAAAGTTCACCAGGGCTCCGTACACTAATGTTGACAGTTGAAGAGGCAATACTTCTCGACCCCCAGGCAGGCTTTATCGTGCCGGCACACAGGTAAGAGGGTGAAAGGGCAGGATAGAGTAAACTCTGGGCAATATCCAGGTTTCGGTGCAGCTGGAGAAAGATGACACAGGGTGAGTCGAGGGCAACCATAAGTCACTTCCAGGCATCAGGGCCAGCTCGTTCCACGGATTCCTCAGAGGAAATGTTCCCTAACCCCAACCACACCCAGGATTGTCACGCCTTACCCACTCACACTCTTCAGGATTCCAGGCTGAACTATGCGGAGGCAAAGGAGGACGGTCACAGAGAGTAGAGAGAGGCTGCTCAGCTTCATGGTGCAAGAAAAGGGCGTGGGTGCACCTGGAGGCTGGACCTGTCTATGTCAGTTCTGGCGGGGCTCCACCAGCAGGCGGCGCTGTGGCTCTGCGGGCTGGAGGTCAGAGGTGTCTCAACTTGACCCGGAACCATCAGCTGTTTCCTTTCACCTCCAGGAAGAGACAATGTTGAAACAATTTGTGCGGTATAGTTTATGAGAGCCCTCGTGGACTGCCTTTCTTCAGGGTGTTGCAGGGCTGCCCTGGCTCTTCCTCATTCTGACTTTATCCAGCGGATTTTGAGGCAATAGGAGGGCATTGTCTTTCCCCAGGCTTGCATCAGGTCTGACCAACTCCGCTCTTCACAGTGTGTATCCAGAACAATTGAAACCCACCCCTCCCAGTGTTGTTCACATATGAGTGCATTTGGGGTACCACATCGACGTTGAAACACAAACAAAGACAAAGCAAGATATTGTGCTATTAGCAAGATAATTTCTAGATTCACAGAAAATATAAATGCGTTATGAACTACAGAGAAATAAGTTTCGGTTGCATTATTAGTGTTTGCTCCTTTAATTCCTGTCCTTATGTCACCATGACTCTGCAAAAACTTTGTTTGTTGATAAAATTAAAAGTCTAACTAGGTCATTTTGGAATGTGACCCCTAGGCTAAATAGCCGTTCTGCCTCTCTGCACTCCTGTAAAAGTGTGTGATGTACTTACTCACTTGGTGGCTGAGAACATAGCTATCAGTAATGGTGAGAAATGGGTTATGAGTGCACACAGGAAAATTGGTACCTGATGTGGAAGGTAGAGAAATACTGAGGAAAAAGCTCTGTGAAGTAGGTGTTCTATCTATCATCTATCTATCTATCTATCTATCTATCTATCTATCTATCTATCTATCTAATCTATCATCATCATCATCATTCTTTCCTCTCTTTCTAGTGCAATCTTGTGGTTACCTCCTAGCTGTGTGTCTTTTTGCTGTTTTATGACACGAAGCCGGAGAGTTGATATATCCTTGAGGTAGGACAGTAAAGGTATGTAGCTGGCCTTGCCAGCTGAAGGCAAATTGCTTCTGGTGGGCCTTATGGACAGGAATGGAGGAAAAGGTATTTGCCAAGTCAATGGCTGTACACCAGGTACCAGGAGATGTGTTAATTTGCTCAAGCAGTGAAACCACATCTGGTACAGCAGCTGCAATTGGAGTCACCACTTGGTTAAGCTTATGATAATCCACTGTCAATCTTTAAGATCCATCTGTCTTCTGCACAGGCCAAATGGGAGAGTTGATTGGGGATGTAGAGGGAATCACCACTCCTGCATTTTTCAAGTCCTTGATGGTGGCGCTAATCTCTGTAATCCCTCCAGGGATGTGATATTGTTTTTGATTTACCATTTTTCTAGGTAGAGGTAGCTCTAATGGTTTCCATTGGCCTTTCCCACCATAATAGCCCTCACCCTACCAGTCAGGGAGCCAATGTGGGGGTTCTGCCAGCAGTTAAGTATGGCTATGCCAATTATGCATTCTGGCACTGGGGAAATGACCACAGGATGAGTCCAGGGGCCCACTGGACCCATTGTAAGTTGGACCTGAGCTAAAACTCCATTAATTACCTGATCTCAGTAAGCCCTTACTTTTGGTCCTGGAGGACCCCAATGATGTTTTGGATCCCCTGGAATCAACGTCTGCTTAGAGCCAGTTTCCAGTAGTCCCTGAAATGTCTGATCATTTCCCTTTCCCCAGTGCACAGTTACCCTGGTAAAAAGCCGGAGATCTCCTTGGGAAAGGATGGGAGAAAGATTCACTGCATAAATTGGCCGTAGGGTAGTGGGGTCTTTCCTCAAGGGGACCTGGCCTCCCCTTCATTCAAGGGGTTCTGGGTCTGTAAACTGGTTCAAGTCTGGAAATTGATTAAGGGGCCATGATTCTCTGCTTTTATAATTCAAATTAGTCTTTTGTCCATTCGACCTAGAAGTTTTATGTTTGTATAAAATAGGAACGCAGTAGACCTCCTATCAATTTCACTTTTTAGGAACACTACGATTAATTAGCCAGTGCCAGAGCTCTACATGAGTCAGACTGATTGCTGCTTTGCCTCTGCTTTCCATTATGGTAGCTACACCCACCTTGCCTTTGACAGTTGAGTGCTGCCCTTTGGCTCCTGCCACCTCGGGCTTCAGTTACTCCCATTGTATTTAAATTTTGCAGTTAAGTGACTGCGGTTCCCACTGTTAGATCTGACATACAGAAAAGAGCAATTACAGGGCTCTTCAAAGATGTGGGTGCTGACCTCACAAATCGATTTCACAAGGCATTGGTCAAGGGTATATCTTCTGGACCCTCCCAGCAGGGATGAGTAGGTTTAAAGTGACTAATTCACTCCAGCATCCCAATCTCCCTAAGCCTTTGGATCTCCCATGCTGGATGCTTCCTGCCTTTGAACATTGGACTCCCTTAAGCCAAGGGAGATCAGGCATTTCCAGCTCACTCACAGTGGGCCATCTTTTAATCCATATTTCAGCTAAACAAGCAAATAAACTATTAGAACCTTTTAAAACTCCCTGAACTGCAACATTAAATGCAGAGTCCCTACTTAGTGGGCCTAAATAAAGAAACTCAGCCTGATCCAACTCTATGTTCCTTCCACCATTATCCCACGCCCCTAATATCCATGTCCATGCCTGTTCTCCAGATTTCTGCTTATATAAATGAGAAAACTCAAGCAATTCTTTTCGAGTGTAGTGCATCTCCTCATGGGTCACACTTCAACCTCACCTCTAGGGGCCTGCTGGAACTTTAGTCTACTTATAGTTCTAGAAGCAAACAGGGGTGTTGGGGGTGGCTCCTGAGGAGAATCAACATTATCTTGCCTGGCAACTGCCTCAGGGGAGGCCATCACTGTTGCCTCAGGCAGCACAGGGTTTATCTCCCCAGACAAAGGTGGAAAGGCTGATGGCAGCACGGGTCAGGGAGGTGATGTTGCCACTACTGGGGTGAGGAAGCTGTTTCTTCTGGCAAAAAAGGTTCATCAGAGTTTACAAACTCAGTGTCCTCAGCTTCATCAGGGTCCTCCCACATGTCCCCATTCCAAGTTGCAGGGTACCATTCTTTTCCAATCAATGACACCTGGCAAGGCTATGCATGTACCTTTTGTTGCAGGTCAGCCACTCACATGATAAGAGCTTGTGTCTGTTTTTCCACAATTTCAGCTCTTTCTCTAAAGGAGATAAGACTCTCAGTCAGGGCAATCTTAGCAGATTTGAGACTCAGTATCTGCTTCTGAAGCTGGGAGATAGAATCCCTGAGTTCATCATTTTCTTTCATCACTTTGTCCACTGAACTTAGGAGTAACCAACCAGCTTCATTATGTTCCTTGGTTCTCCACATGTGGTCAAAGGTATTATGTATAGAATCACTAAACTCCTTGCCTCTCACAAGTAGTGAATCAGGAGTGTCAAATGCGCTTATTTTGCATAACTCTCTGAACAGTTAATGCCACGGACTATCAGTGTTCTCCATACTACTATTAGAACTAGAGTTCTTAGCATTTTTTGGTCTAATCATATTAAGCAGCCAAGTCCAGAAACCTCAAACCAATGAAAGAACTCCATTTTTAATATTCTGTTCCTCTAGAACCACTCTTGGTATCAAAATCTGTATTAGTCAGGGTTCTCTAGAGGGACATAACTAATAGGATATGTATATAAATATGAAGTAACTCACATGATTGCAAGGTCCCACAATAGGCCATCTGCTAGCTAAGGAGCAAGGAGAGCCAGTCCAAGTCCCAAAACTGAAGAACTTGGAGTCCAATGTTCGAAGGCAGGAAGCATCCAGCATGGGAGAAATATGTAGGCTGGGAGGCTAGGCCAGTCTAGTCTTTTCACATTTTTCTGCCTGCTTTATATTATAGCCACACAGGCAGCTGATTAGATGGTGCCCACCTGGATTAAGGGTGGGTCTGCCTTTCCTAGCCCACTGACTCAAATGTTAATCAAATGTTAATCTCCTTTGGCAACACCCTCAAAGACACACCCAGGATCAATACTTTGCATGCTTCAATCCAATCAAGTTGACACTACATATTAACTATCACAGTAGTTTCATAGAAATAGCATTGAATCTGTAAATTGCTTTGGGCATTATGGCCATTTTAACAATATTGATTATTTCTATCCATGAGTATGAAATGTTTTTCCATCTGTTTGTGTAATCTCTGATTTCGTTCAGCAGTGTTTTGTCATAATTGTAGTGGAGATGTTTTACCTTTCTGGTTAGTTGTATTCCTAGGTATTTTATTTTATTTCTGTGGCAATTGTGAATGGGATTGCATTCTTAGTTTGGCACTCAGGTTGGACACTGTTGGCGTACAGAAATGCTATTTACTTTTGTACATTGATTTTGTATATCATACAGGAGCTAGGGCCTGCCACAGGGGCCTCACAATTCTGCCTGGTGCCCTATACTACTGTGGCTGAGCTGGCACCCAAGTTGCAAGACAAAGTCCTCTTAACTCATGCCTCTCCTCTTGTCAAGCAGAAGAAAGGGGTCTCTTTCAGAGCTGTGTGCTGCACTGCCTGGGGTTGAGGGAGGGTGATGCAAGCACTCCTTCAGCTGCCCAGGCTGGTGTGTCACTAGGTCGCATGCACCCCATGTCCACTGGCCTCTGAGCCAAGCGCAGCACTAGGATTTGTCCAGGAGTTGTAGTCCTTGTGGCCTAGACAGCCTTTCAAGTTTATTTACTAGCCCATAGCACTTTAGCCTGCAGTGGCGAGACTTGCCAAAACTCAAGTTCCACCTGCTAGAATGGGTGATTGTCCTCTGGCTAAGGGTCATCTAAATGCGCCCTCCATGGGCATCGGCTGAGTTATTTCTGGTGTTGACAGCACTGAGTTCCAATGCAGAGTCCCACAATCACTGAGCTCTCCCTCTCCCAGGGCACGTATTTTCTCTCTCTGCCATGCAGCCTCTGCTGGGGGATGGGGAGGGGGGTGGCGTCAGCAGTTCAAGACTCTTTCATACCCTCTTCAGTGTCTCTTTCAGCAATATGAAGTTAGATCCAGGTATTGAGATTACTCACCTGATTTTATGTTTTTTTATGAAGGTATTCTTCTTGTGTAAGTAGTTGTTATATTTGGTGTACCTATAGGGGGGATGATCCATGGAGGCTTCTATTTGGCCACCTTTCTCTGTCTCCAACCTCCTGTTTGTCTTCAATTTTTAAAACATATAAACAGTTTGTGCTCAATTATAAGTTTTCCCCAATCCATGGAATGTATTCACTTAATTATTTGTTTGGGTATGTGAAACTTCCAACGTGGTTCCAGAGTCAGGTCTATGCATAAAGGTATATTCAGAGAAGAATCAGGTCTCCATCTCCATTCTCTCTCTCCTCTCTACACCATTCCTGACAACACCCTGTAGGTGATCACTCTCATGGTCTCTTGGTTTTTTCCTTTGTGTGTTTCTTTTTTCCTGCATTGAGTAGATAAATGAATATTTTCTTCTTTTGCTTTATTTATTAAAGACACTTTCACTTCATAATGTATCTGGAAATCATACCTCAGTTTATAGCCATCTTCACCATTCCTCTGAACAGCTGCATAATACTTTGTTGTACACCATTTACTCAACAGCTCTCCACTGTATAGGCATGTGGGCTGTTTTCAATACTTTGCAGTTACAAACAATGCTGCAATTAATACATTTACTTTAATTTTCCCCATTGGGGCTTGGATTGTCTTATTGGTCTGGCATTCCTACTGTAACTCTTTCAACCAGGGACAACCTAAGCTGATCGATGAATATCTTTTGTGAAAGACCTCTGTGTCCTCCTGTCTTGGTCGACAACCTGTGGAAAGAAAAATGATTTGAAATCATCACAGATCTTTTCAATTCCAAGCTCTGTTCTGGACTCCAAAATAATTTTCCCATCTGTATGAGGAGGGCAGTTTTCTAGGATATGTGAGCAGGGATTTCATTCTAAATTCAATGGGAGGTTGTGTCTCAGAGCATCTATTACAAGCTGGAAAGAACCTGGAGCCTATCCTTACCCCTAGGCACTCTGCAATCCTGGGGTCAGACACACATGGCTGGCTAGAACAGAGCCTGCAAGTGGCTCCAGTGTGCCTGAGGTCGTCAGTGAGTGATGCTCACTGCTGTACCCCTGAAATGTGCCCAGAGCCTGGAGAGATGCTATCTGGGCTCCTTATCACAGAAAAACTTTGTAGTGCTGAGGTCTCTAGGTCTCCAGTGGAGGAGGGTCATGTCAGTTGAGTTGTGCCTAAAACCACACTTTCTGACTTCTCTACTTACAAATCACACTGAACATCGCAGCTGCCTTTTCTGGGTAATTTCTACCATTTTTTCTAAAAAATGGAAACCTTTATCTTTGTTTCCTTTTTTTCATTTCTCCCCAACAAAAAAGCCAAGGTTGCCCGAATGGGGCCATCAGTCTCCGTACAATCAAGAAGTAACATAGTCAGGACTGCTCAGAGGGCCCCACGAATCTCAAATCCCTTATTTTTCTGTTTTTTTTTTTCCCCAGAAGGTAATTTCAGCCTCAGAAATGGACAAGACTGTCCAAAATCCTATATCAGGTTGGTAGCACAGATGGGGCTACAACAAAATCTGTGGAAGGAAAACACGAAGTTTTACTTTCCCTGGGACCCAAGATGTAATGAAGGTGGCTGTTGTAAACAAGTTTCATTCTTGGCTTCTAAGTGTAATAATTTCATTCCTATTTTGGGGAAATTAACCACCACATAAGCCCTGGAAGCCAGAGGCTGTGCCACTTTTTATAACAAAGCGGGAAAATCTGGATGCTTGTTTTCTCTGCCTCCACTGAGAGACAACCTCATAGGAGCACATGCTGGGTTAATGTCATATGATGCACAAACTCTAAACTGGACTTGGGAGCTAGTGATAATAGGATGTGAACATTTATTCCTGGGACATTTATAGCAATGGCAGCTGTATTTGACTTTTCAGAAGAGAAATGGAAATGATGGTAGAGACATTGGCTGTGAGACGTGTAACCTCCACCTGCTTTCAGGTATCACAAATGAGCTCCACTAAGGCCAGGATCTGGCTGATTTTGACTGTTATTCTGCATTCATAGCCTTGCTTGCTTTTTCCTTTTCTTATAACTTGGGTTTATAGGTTCCCTAATGGCTTTGTGATCCATTTAATTTTAACTGAGCCAAGACTGACTTCTTTGCAATTAAGAAGTGAATGACTGGGTGACTCTTGTTAGGGAATAGATGTGTGGAGAGCTCCATGAATTACTCTAAACCAACAATCACAGCTGGTGAAAGTTATTTAAAATTTTTTTTAAGATTTTATTTTTATTGTACACATTTAAGGTATACAACATGATGTTTTGATATACATATACATAGTTAATTACTATAGTCAAGCCAATTAACATATTCATCATCCCACATAGTTTTCTTGTTTTGGGAAGACCACATGAAATCTACTCTCTTACCGAATTTCCAGTAAACAATACTAATAATCGAGTAACCCAGTGACTTCTGCTCTGCAGTAGCAGTGTGAGGAGCTCTGTGGAGATACTCTTTAACAAAACAACCATCTGGGAATTGTCCTACATGCATACATTTATTTTTAAAACTCTACTAAATCTTGAAAGAACACAGAGTGTCCATGCCATTTGAGCCATAACCCACTCTGTACTTTCTACCTCCCAGCTCAGCATGAGGGAAGCTGCACTTGGGGCATGTATAGCCAAGAACAGGGAAAATCCCTTTTCTCCCACCTCCCTGTCAAGGATTATGATGTCTCTCTAAGAAGAAAAGGCTGCAAGCATCTCTTAACCTCCCTTCCAGGTGATGTTGTAGAGGTTGTATTGCAGGTGTGTGTGACCAAGAGGTACGAGGCTCCGTTCTCCCACCCAACACCACTTGTATTGTAGAGGGTGTACCCCAGGCATTGGAGGTAAGCAATATTATGACCCCATACCCCCTGGCACAGCTAATTAGTAGGGTAGAGTTTTCAAGTCAGGGAATGCATACCGACAACATCAGAGGCTACTGCTTATGCCCAGAACCATGTTGGTAAAACAAGGCTGTCACCCTGAGAGAAGTGGGCCACTATTTCCAACAAACTCCACAGAAAAAGCTCACTGATTTTCCAATGGTGAAACCTAGGCTATAAGAACAGAGGGCTCCAAAGTCCTCCCAAAGAAACTGACTATTATCTTGGAACAGAGTGTGAGGAATGTCTAGACTAATGGTGCTCTTGAAAACAATGGGAATTTTAGTGGTAAACCATGAAGAGGAGGTTGGCAGCTCCATGGCAGAAAATCTAATGATTAAGGAAACTGAACATACCACCTGATAAAGTAGCATGTGAGAATTCCCAGAAACATATTGAGGGTAAATTGTCATGAAAAAGGGAGTTACCCATGATACATTTTAATGCTACCAATTTTGTCACAATAACATGTCAACGTATTTAGAACATATGGTACTAATGAAGGAAATACACACACATATCAATGGAAAAAAAAGAAACTTGATGCCTTCGAAAATCTAGCAAACAATAAAGGCAGAATCCTGCATTATCCAGGAAATGTTAGATAAGTCAGTAAATGATATTAAAACAGATTACCAGCAATTCAGGGGAAATACTGGATTTGTATCTTACACATTATCTCAAAGTATGTTTCAGATGGTCAAGAATTTAAATATAAAGATTGAACTATAAAAGTATTCAAAGAACACATGAGTGGAGTTTTGTAGAATGTTGATATGGGAATGACTTTCTGGAGCAAATTGATATTGTTAACCATATGCAAATAAAAAAATTTTGTTGGGAAAAATCTAATATATTGTAATATAAATGATTAGAAATTCAAAAATATGAGTACAATCATGTGATAGGAATAAATGTATTCTATATTATATTTAAAGAACTTTTATAACATAAAAGAAAACAGATGATCCAATAGAAAAATGAGCATGAACCACGTATACATGATTTATGGAAAAAGTAAGTAGATAATAGATGTATGAAAATAAATACAACTTCAATCAAAATTAAATAAATGTTATTTAAAACAAACACACAAGTCATTTTTTTGTTCCTATGGGATGGTCTTTTTACTAATGATTATGGGAAAATTTCATTTGCCAGTAGTCTGTGTCTCAGTTATTGTGAAATGAATAACTTGATCTCTTAAGATCTTTCTGACTATGAGAAAGATTTCAGGGATCTTAGCTAAGGTCTCTGCCAGGTGAAGAGTGAATTTGCAATAGAGGAGCAGAAAATTTGTGCAGTGGGATCACTGTAAGTGAGGATGCCAAGGTGATGCAGAAGATGTTGATGCTGGCAGACTTGACATTTTGTGGCATGTCACTTTATTATTTTTTTTTTTTATTTTTACTTTTTTTGAGACAGAGTCTCACTCTGTTGCTCAGGCTGGAGTGCAGTGGCATGATCTCAGCTCACTGCAACCTCCACCTCCAGGGTTCAAGCAATTCTCCTGTCTCAGCATCCCAAGTAGCTTGGACTACAGGCGCATGCCACCATGTCCGGCTAATTTTTGTATTTTTAGTAGAGACGGGGTTTCACCATATTGGTTAGGCTGGTCTCAAACTCCTGACCTCAGGTGATCCACCTGCCTCTGTCCCCCAAAGTGCTGAGATTACAGGCATGAGCCACAACGCCCGGCCAGCGTGTCACTTTATAATCACGTTCCTTTCATCTTCATGGTGTCCCCAGATCTATGTTTTTCTTTGATTGCACACCTTGTCTCGGTCATCCAGTTACTCTGATTCCTGCTATTACTTTGCTTTCTGTCTTGGCAAAATGAGTTCATCACAAGTCTTTCTTGAAAGGCTACCGAATCTTCCTTCATTGGTCAACAACAACAGTGTGGCGATTCCTCAAGGATCTAGAACTAGAAATACTATTTGACCCAGCCATCCCACTACTGGGTATATACCCAAAGGATTATAAATCATGCGACTATAAAGACACATGCACACGTATATTTATTGCAGCACTATTCACAATAGCAAAGACTTGGAACCAACCCAAATGTCCATCAGTGGTAGACTGGATTAAGAAAATGTGGCACATATACATCATGGAATACTATGCAGCCATAAAAAAGATGAGTTCGTGTCCTTTGTAGGGACATGGATGAAACTGGAAACCATCATTCTCAGCAAACTATCACAAGGACAAAAAAACAAACACTGCATGTTCTCACTCATAGGTGGGAATTGAACAATGAAAACACTTGGACACAGGAAGGGGAACATCACACACCAGGGCCTGTTGTGGGGAGGGGGGAGGGATAGCATTAGGAGATATACCTAATGTAAATGACGAGTTAATGGGTGCAGCACACCAACATGGCACATGTATACATATGTAACAAACCTGCACATTGTGCACATGTACCCTAGAACTTAAAGTATAATAAAAATATATATATATAAAAAATTAAAAGGCTATTAACTTCCAAAAAAAAAAAAAAGCCTACCAACAAGAAAAAGCTCAGGACCAAGCAATTCACAGGCAAATTGTGTACCATACATAAAGAAAAGCTCATATCGCTCTCCTAAGATCTTTCTTACTATGAGAAAGATTTCAGGGGTCTAAGCTAAGGTCTCTGCCAGGTGAAGAGTGAATTTCTCAGACAATTGATCTCCACCCCCAGACTTAGATAACCACTTCTGGAATTCCCTGGTTCATATATATCACCTTTTCCAGAAGAAGGAACCCCCTTTTTCCCCTTTCATTACCCATTCAAATAAAATATTTTAATAGACCAGACCAAGTTTCACACACACAGCACACACACACACACAAACACACACACACACACACACACACCCTACCTGTGGTCAGGGGTCAGGCTTTCATGATTAGCAGTCCCCATTAGACTCACAAGTTGATGGTTCAAAGAGACAACAGGGTGCTGTTCAAAGAAGTGGGGAGGCATGCTGGACATACACACTGTAGATGTCCAATGTATACATGATATGTGTTTTCTACTCTTTTCTGATTATTTTCTCCCTACCACTGTGATTTCAAGGGCATCATCCCTCTTCAGACCTAGAATTCCACCTTCCAATTACTTTCTTGATGCATCTGAAAGGCCGTCTCTGAAACAGCAAAGTGCGATAATTAGTCATTATGTATTCAAGGCAAATTTGTCTTACAGAGTTTTTTGCAGGACCAGGGAAGAAGGAAGGAAACGCCCAGTTTGATGCTGGGAGTGGTAAAATGATAAAGTAGATCTGGGTGGGGTTTGTAGCACCAGAGCATAATGGGGAAACACCTTGGTTTTGTAATCAAGACTGGATCTACCAGTGACTTGCTGAATAACCTTCGGTGATTCCTTTCTCTTCTTGGGCCTCACTGTATTTCAAAACATGAAGAATTTCATTGTAATGTTACCTAATAAGTGAGCCAGCACTTCTACTCTGTGAGAAAGTAGGAAAACTCTTGGGACAATCAGAGATAATGTGATGTAACGTCCATTAGTTCTCCCTGTGAATAATCCTTGGGGAAAGCCCCCAGGTCCCTCCCAGAATGGGGTAGATATTTCCCAATACAGCTAAGGACATGTCCCTTGATAATACCACAGACCCGCCCCTGGAGCCAGGCCAAGCTGGACTGCATAAAGATTGGTATGGCCTTAGCTCTTAGCCAAACACCTTCCTGACACCATGAGGGCCAGCAGCTTCTTGATCGTGGTGGTGTTCCTCATCGCTGGGATGCTGGTTGTAGAGGCAGCTGTCACAGGAGGTGAGTGAACAGGTGACCTGCTGGGCTGGGTTGGACTAAGGGGAGACCCTCTGGGACATCCTGGGCCAGGACAGGGAGCACTTCTGAAGCAGTAGGCAGCACTGGAGCCCAGATTTCAGCTTTCTGTTCTTTGCCATCATATTCAGAAAAAACAGGACTTTGGCTGGTGGACTCCACATGCTTTCCACCTCAGTGACTGAGATATCAGGACTGTTTGTGGAAGTAATGTTGGTGTGTAGCCTTGGCCTCAGATGTCAATACCTGTGAGGAATGTGCAAGAAAATAATGAACTCCAGGATTTGAAGCCTTGGGTGTGGACACAGTCCCCTGTTTCTCTGCCCCATAAAAGCACTAGAGTAATCAGTACTCTAAAAGGAGGTTAAGAAACAACGAGACTTCAGGAATCATGTTGTTTGAGGACCCCCATTTTATAAGGAGGGAACCAAAACGTAGAAATGAGTGAGCAATTGCCAAGGTAATTCCCAGAGCCAGGATGGGGCTCAAGTCTCCTAGTATGTGGCTCAGGGTTCTTTCCTACTCCAATGCTCTTCCTAAGAAATGACAATGTGTCCTCTTCACTGCTGGGTGTCACCCCAGTCTGACCACTGCTCCTGAGAGACTTGGAGTGCAGGAAGGGGGAAGAAAAAAATACTCAAGGGAACTCTGGTCCTGTAGACTCCCCCAAAAAAGGAAGAGGCTTCCAAGAGTGTAGCTTCTCCAGGTGTACTTTCCCTACTCAGGTCATGGTTTGAAGATGCTGCAGTAAGCAGTGGATGGACCCAGACCCAGAGGAAAGACATGGCAGCTGAAGCGGGGGCTTACTGGGTATAAATGTGGGCTCGTTTCTTCTTTTAACAGTTCCTGTTAAAGGTCAAGACACTGTCAAAGGCCGTGTTCCATTCAATGGACAAGATCCTGTTAAAGGACAAGTTTCTGTTAAAGGTCAAGATAGAGTCAAAGGGCAAGGGCCAGTCAAAGGTCCAGTCTCCACTAAGCCTGGCTCTTGCCCCAATATCTTGATCCGGTGCGCCATGTTGAATCCCCCTAACCGCTGCTTGAAAGATACTGACTGCCCAGGAATCAAGAAGTGCTGTGAAGGCTCTTGCGGGATGGCCTGTTTTGTTCCCCAGTGAGGTGAGCACTAGGTGGAGGAAGAGGAGACCCCTGAAGACACAAAAGAAGGCTGAGCAGTGGGGAACCATCCCAGGTTGGTGGGAGGGAGGTTGTGGGAGGTGACAGAAAGACTGGGAGACTGAGGGGTCTGAGAGGCTATAACCAGAGTGCCTAGAAGGATGATCTGTCTTCCTCACTGCCTCTGAGTGCTTTGATGTGCTGACTCTCACCTCTGATTCTCTTCTCTTCCACAGATGGAGCCTGTCCTTGCTGCACCTGTGCCGTCCCCAGAGCTACAGGCCCCATCTGGTCCTAGGTCCCTGCTGCCCTTCCCCTTCCCACATTGTCCATTCTTCCTCCCATTCAGGATGCCCAAGCCTGGAGCTGCCTCTCTCACCCACTTTCCAATAAAGAGTTCCTTCTGCTCCACTTGTTTCTGGTTCCTATGACTTCTGGGCTCCTGGATGCTTTGGGGAAATGGATGTAGAATTGGGACTTCTTCTCTCCAGTGAAGAGGGGCAAGGGTCCCATGGTGAAAGAGAGCAGAGCGGGGGGAGGAAACAGGAGGCCCATTGCTAGGGCTTCATATTACAAATCCAATAATCAGCCCCAGTGCTGCCATCTCCTTTTCACCAGGAAATGGAAATCTGGAAATCTTGCCTTTGGCCAAGGACCAGGAAAAACACAAAACACAAAAAATAAATAAACGTTACATAAACCATAAGCAGGTCTTTTTTTTCCAATCCACCATCAGTCCTGACCTGGCTACTGTCAGCCTTGCCAGTGTGACCAGCCAACCCTTATGGCTGAACCTACAGCTCCCCGCTTCCTTCTCATTAATGTTTCCCAGGGATCTATATCTTTTCAACATGACATAGAAAGGATAATGTTACAGATGCTGCAAAATTCCTGCTCTTTAGAATTTCACTGGTTTATGCCTGAGATTCCCCCATGATGTAGCATTCCTTTAGGTTAAGCAATATTCTCTTCCAGATTTCTGTTTTAAGATGTGGATGAGGAGGCAAGATACACTAAGTCCTTCATACTATGGTGTCAGAGGTTTGGGTGAATAGCATTCTCTGGAGACATACATGTTGGCGGCAGGGCAGACTTGAGTAGTGGAGAAAGGGGCAGGAATATGAGCAACCTCATGGCTCTCCTGTTGACCCACTCGTCCCACTGCCATTGCACAAGGATACTCTCAGAGAAGGCCATAGCCCCCAGGCGGGGAGCAGCCTGGGTGAAGGGGAATGAGCACAGGCTTGAGAGTCAGGTGATCTGAGCACTGGCTTTGCCTCCCCACGTATTGGGTGACCTCTGGCAAATGTATGTCTCCCTCTCAGGCCTCAGAGGTCTATTTCAGTTGAGGGGGTAAGGTATAATTATTCTGCAAAGGAAGGTCTAATCCTGCCATTCTGGGATCTGAAACAGCTCTTCTTGGGTTCCTGCTCTGAGAAGACATGGGGAGCAGAGGATTGGGGTGAGACACTGTGGATCACTGAACGACTTTGCCCCATCCACGAGCATCTGAGCCATGATTTTTCCCTGTTGTTCAGGGGCTAGTCCGAAGAACAGTAGTGTTTTGACACTAGGGTGTCTTGGAGTACAGGTGAGAGCAGTACCCAAACTTCTGGCTTGACAAATACAAAATACATCACTGGAGGAAATAATGGTTTCTGTTTTTTAATATTTACTCTATTTCCTATACCTAGTAGATTACATGTATTGTCACTTATTTTTCATAAGTCCCTTTCAGATGGCCATTATACATATTTTATTTTCTAATTTTGTAAAAAGATTGAAGCTAAGAGAGATTAAGTAACCATTAAAAGCCACAAGGTTAGTAAGTGATAGTAAATGATATTTTTATTATATGCTAGCAACAATCAGTTAGACATGCTGCATTTTCTATTATTGATATCAACAAAATCACACCATTGCTATAAATAAACTTAACAGGAGACAGGCAGAGCTTTAAAAAAGAAATCTATAATTTTCAGGCTATAAAAATGCTTGAATATACACATACTCACAATACATGAATATGCACATATCACAATACATGAAGACTATGTGGTGAAGATGTCACTATTTACTCAATATTTAATATTTATGTAATTTATCCCTAAGGTGTATTATACCCAAAATCCATTTTTAATATGGTGTGGTTATGGAGGTTAAGGGAACTTGAAACCATACTTAAGTTTATGGGGGAGCATAAATTCTTGTGAATAGGCATAGATGTTTACAAATGAAGATTAACCCTAGGGCACTGGAACCTCCTAGATTTAAGAAAAAGTTTTGCAAAGTAACAATAATCAATATGTTGTTTTTCTTAGAAGAATAGTCAGGTTAAGAAATCAATAGAAAACAAAAGAAAACCCAGAATCAGATCTCATTATATCTAATTCAGGTAAAGATCAATGTGAAGTTCCAAAACAATGAAGAAAACTTGAATTTTTTAAGAAACAAGATTCAGACGGTATGTTCACTATTTACAAAAACAAAAGAACTAACTCTTGTCTGAATTCAGGCAAAGATAAGCCACTGAGAGAGAAAAATTGAAAGGTTCCAAAAAGACACTTTCTTTTCCCTCAGGAAGCAGGCCAGGAGGCCAGTCTATGCCCAGCAAGGTAGCTGAGCAGCTCAAGGTCTCACAGACACCAGTGGTTTCTTCCATCCAGGATTTGCTGTGGAACAGAGACTGTAATTCCTTTCATGTTCAATCAGGCAGGGACACATCTCCCAGGAAGACCCTGCCAATTGCAATAGTCCTCTGACTGCAGTAGGAGAGGGTGGAGCTGATACTGGGCCCCTCAGGATCTGCTGTGGGGCAGTGGCTGCAGAGCCCAGTCTCATTGGCTTAGAAAGACTGCACATCTTCCAGCAAGCTCCTGCAGACACGTAATAGTTTCCTGATTCCTGCAGAAGGAGCTGAAGCTGGGAATGGCCCCTCGCTTGGGATCTGCTGTGGGATGGAGGCTGGGGATTCCATCTTGTTGACCAAGACAAGTACATATCTCCCTGCAAGTCTCAGCACTGAAAGGATAGTTCAATTACAGCAGGAAGTGTCAGAGCTGAGACTGGATCCCACCTCGACCTGCTGTGCAACAGAGGTTGGCAAGCCTGTCAGGGAGGCTTAGGATCTTAAGCTATGAGATATGCGTGAGTCTCCCTCTGGGTTGTTGTGTGAGCAGCTCTGAGCTGGGACCTCAACTGATGGGGTCTGGAACTGAATCACAAGGCAACTTTCAGGTTCACTGCCTAGTCAGTGAGCAGAAAGGCCTTTCTGCCAAAGCCCTAGTGTGTGTGATTCATTCTGGGCCCCACAGCAGATGGGTTTGATTTCAGGCTCAAGGCCAAATGTAACCAAACCCCTGAATGGGCCGTTTCCGGGATTGAACTCTGGAGCCAGCTCAGCAGATCAGCCACGTGGGTGTTGGTCTGCACTCTCAATATGACCCTCCAAGGTCTTGGGCTCCACCAGAGTTTCACAAACTTCCCCCTGAATCCAGATCCAGAGGCTCCCACAGAGAGATTTTGGACTGTGGATGAGTGTAGAATTCTTGTCATTCTGGTGGAACATGAGCAGGTGCCTTCTATTTCACCATCGTGGTTACGTCATTCCTTCCTCAGCAGTTTTTTTCGGTTGATTTTGCAAAGCTTTAAGTTTTACAGTGGGGCTGGAAACAGCAGGAGAGTGTGAGTCCCAGCCCTGGGATTTGTTGTTTGCTCCCTTTTCACTGACAGGTATTTTGTATTTTTGGCATTCTTTGTTTTCAAGTTATGTTGAGGGTGTGATTTTGTTTAGAAATTTCTTAGTGGTGGTGTTATTTTATACCTCTTGGGGAGGAGATTGTGGAAGTTACTCATTCTTCCTCTTCTGCCTTCTATTGTCTTCAACTACCCCAAAAAAATCTCCTGGAAACTACTCTCTGAAAGAAGTTAGAGAAAAATTATTAATGCACTTGAAGGAGATCAAGAAAAAAGAAAGCGTGAGTAATGTTTTGGGTGAGCTGAAAAGAAGCTATTTTTCTTGCTTCCATTTCATTTTTTCCCTCTGCAATAATTCTGGATGTGATCCATGCATTGGATGTGTCCTCTAGACACAAACCAGATTTCAAAAGCAGATATGGGGTACCAGTTCTCCCAACTTCCCAAGCAATGAGAGGTGCTGTTACTAGGGAAGACAGCCTTGTCCAAGGAGTGCTGGAACCAGACAAGGGCTTGGAGACTCAAGACCTCAAAGAGAGGTATGAAGCCCCAACATGTTTCACTTTGCTGCCCCTGCATGGCCTCCCTAGAAATATTGACACCTGATTAACAAATCTTGAATGGCATAAGGGACAACAAAATGACTGTGGGGAGATGTCATTTCCCCCCTTACTTTATCCAGATTGCACAGACCCCTGAAGGGAGAAATGCATTTCCTAATTTCACTCAGTAAGTCAAGCCCAGAAAAGAACTGGTTCTCTGATTCCCAGACATGGGTTTGTTGTACAATTGTCTGAAAACAGCTGACTTGATCAAATTGTTTCAAATGTAATTTCTATAATTCCAACTGATGCCTCAGTATTTATCTCCTAATACTTGGAGTCTTTCATTGTTTTCCAATTGTTTAGAATTTCAAAGGAAATTATTAATTAATAGAAATAAGGAATTCACAGCATGATGATGGCCCATTTTGGGAGATGCGACTTTGGACCAAGTATCTTTTTTTATTTGTTTGTTTTGTTTTGTTTTTTTGCCACATCAAAGCTTGGTCCTGCCCACCTGGGAGGCTGTGTAACTGGGCAGAAAAGGGAGTCTTTCTACCCACGTTAACTTATCCAGCTTCAAGTCCCTTCCAGGCACCCTCTGTCCTCTGATTCCCTTCTGGAATTCAGGAACAGGTAGTACTGTGCCACCTCCCAGACCTAAGTCTTACTCCTAACAGACCTGAATGAGTTCCCTGTTCTCACTAACCTCAGTAACACCATCTGGAAAAGAGAAGGCCTGAGCATGTGGAGTTTTTCAGCCCCTCTAACAGAGCCTCCAAACTATCTAGAGCAAGCTTGTCCAACCTGTGGCCTGCGGGCTGCATGTAGCCCAGGATGGCTTTGAATATGGCCCAACACAAACTCCTAAATGAGTTTCTTTGTGATTTTTTTTTTAGCTCATCAGCTATCGTTAGTGTTAGTGTATTTTATATGTGACCAAAGATAATTCTTCCAGTGTGGGCCAGGGAGGCCAAAAGATTGGACACCCCTGGCCAGGCGTGGTGGCTCACGCCTGTAATCTCAGCACTTTGGGAGGCCGAGGTGGTTGGATCACGAGGTCAGGAGATCGAGACCATCCTGGCTAACACGGTGAAACTCCATCTCTACTAAAAATACAAAAAATTAGCCGGGCGTGGTGGCAGGCGCCTGTAGTCCCAGCTACTTGGGAGGCTGAGGCAGGAGAATGGCATGAACCCGGGAGGAGGAGGAGTCAGCAATCCAAGATGACACCACTGCACCCCTGCCTCGGTGGCTGAGCAACAAACCACCTCAAAAAAAAAAAAAAAAAAGAAAAAAAGATTGGACACCCCTGACTGAGAGTTTTCTAAGGAGAAATTTGACTATGTGGGTAACTTTTGGGAGGAAGTCAGAAGAAGGGGAAAAATGACCGGATTTGGGGTCCACTTGGCACATTTAAGTCCTCTAAAATGCCATTTGAGTGACTCACAGTGGCTTCATGAGCATAGCAGACATCAAGTTTTCAATTACAAGAGAAGACATATATTTTCTGCTCTCCTCCATTTGTTTCCACCATCTGGATCCAATAATTCAAAACCCAGCAGGGTTCTGGCTTCTTGTCTGAGGCCAGCAGCCCTCTGTTCGTCCCTGAGGCTTTACAGTCATTCCCAAGATGGAACGATAGAGCAGCCACTGGTCAGCTTCAGGAAAACTCAAGCCACTTCTCATGCCCTGTCTAGAACTGAGACAGAGAGACTCTTCTCCAACCAGTCATGTGGGTCAGCCATCTCAAGGGTAAGCAAGTGTCAGCCCTGGGAGGTAAAAACAGGCACCCAGTGTTTATCAGCTCTTAGCATGTCCCCTGATTACACAGCCTTCCATCCAATTTAGAACAGGAAGTACCCCTTGACATTATCACGAACCACCTTCTCACATTAAGGAGGAGAAAACAGTCCCAGAGAGGAGAATGAAGGTCTTTCAGTCACAGAGTGCTCCGTAGCCTTGCTGGGCCTAGAACTAAGATGTAGTGCTAACTTCCTAAGAAGGTCACTTTGATGGATCCACCTGATCTGGGCCATGAAAGGTGGTCCATTGGATTGAGTCTGACAGCCTAGAGTGATGGAACAGCATAAGGTAACGTGTGAAAGCAAAAACAAAGAGAAGACACTGCAGATGGAAGCAATCTGGCTGAGATGATTTTCTACAACTCTGTGACAAGTCAGCTATTCTGAGTGGAATTTTCAGCACCCCCTTATTCTCTCATTTTAATTATCTTAACTTTCTGTATTTTTTATTCTTATCTCACGTTTCAATAAAATAGCTTCATAGTATCTTTTAGCCTCTTTCATTGTGGAAAGGACTGTAGGAGTTTTAGAGACGATCCTTTTACGTCATTCATTTTTATGTTTGTTAGAACTGAATTCCAGAGATAGGAAAGAATTTGCCTAGTTTTTAGCAAATCCATTGTGATACCGAAAAAAACAAAGAAGCCATGGAAGGCCAGGCGTGGTGGCTCATGCCTGTAATCCCAGTGCACTTTGGGAGGCCAAGGTGGGCGGATTACTTGAGGTCGGGAGTTTGAGACCATCCTGGTCAACATGATGAAACCCTGTCTCTACTAAAAATACAAAAATTAGCCAGGCATGGTGGCAGGCGCCTGTAATACCAACTACTCAGGAGGTTGAGGCAGGAGAATTGCTTGAACCAGGGAGGCGGAGGTTGCGGTGAGCTGAGATCGCGCCACTGCATTCCGGCTTGGGTGACAGAGCAAGACTCCATCTCAAAAAGAAAAAAAAAAATTCAAAGGAAACATGATGAATTCTGAACTTGTGTTTAGTGTTCAGTGAGATGGTATAGCTTTCGTATTGATTCAGATGTTAACCTTTCCCCAGTGACTGCTTTTTAATCCCCTTTGCTTCCTTTCTTATTGGACTGTCCAGATTATTTCAATCTATTTGTAGGAGTGCTTATTATTTAAATAAGATTCACTATTTGCTTTTATACATTAACAAATATTTTTTCTGGTGAGTTGTTAACTACAGTCATGGGTCACTTAGTGACAAGTGACATGGTCTCAGAAATGGGTTGTTAGGTGATTTTGTGGCTTAGTTATGCAATGCATGATTGCATTCTTTTCCTTTGCTTATATCCCATTTTTACAAACCTGTACAGTATGTTATTGCACTGAACAGTGTAGTCAATTGCAACTCAATGGTAAGTACTTGTGTATCTAAACATATCTAAATGTAGAAAAGGTACAGAAAAAATATGATAGAAAATATTTAAAAATAACATACTTGTATAGAGGACTTACCATGAATGGAGCTTGAAAGTCTGCAAGTTGATTGGTCTTGTGAATCATTAAGTGAATGGTAAGTGAATGTCAAGAACTAGGACATTGCTGTCCACTACTGTAGACATAAACATTATACGCTTAGACTACACTAAATTTACTTACAAGTTTTCTTTCTGCAATAATAAATTAATCTTAACTTACTGTAAAATCTTTATACACTTTTTTTGTTTTTAATTTTTTCACTCTTTGGTAGTAAAACTTAGCTTAAAACACAAACACATTGTACAGCTACCCAAAACTATTTTTAAAAATATCCTTATTCTATAGGCTTTTTTCCGTTTAAATTATTTTTTTTCCTTTTAAAACTTTTTGTTGGCTGGGCACGGTGGCTCACGCCTGTAATCTCCACACTTTGGGAGGCCAAGGCAGGCGGATCATGAGGTCAGGAGATCGAGATCATCCTGGCTAACATGGTGAAACCCCATCTCTACTAAAAATACAAAAAGTTAGCTGGACATGGTGGCGGCTGCCTGTAGTCCCAGCTACTCAGGAGGCTGAGGCAGGGGAATGGCGTGAGCCTGGGAGGCGAGTGGAGCTTGCAGTGAGCCGAGATCGTGCCACTGCACTCCAGCCCGGGCGACAGAGGGAGACTCGATCTCAAAACAACAACAACAACAACAACAACAACAACAACAACAAAAACTAATATACAAACACACAATAGCCTAGGCCTGCACAGGGTCAGGGGTCAGGATCATCAATATCACCGTCTTCCACCTCTACATCTTGCCATGATGGAAGGTCTTCGGGAGCAAAAACACACAGAGTTGTCACTTCTGGTTATAACAGTGCCTTCTTCTGGATTACAGACTGAAGAAACTGCCTGGGACTGTTTGGACTTATTTTTTAATTAAGTAGAGGATGGACACTCTAAAATAATGATAAAAAGTATAGTATACTAATTATAGTAACATAGTCATTTACTATCATTATTATGTACTGTGCATGATTGCATGCTATACGTTTATATGACTGGCAGTGGAGTACGCTTGTCTACTCCAGCATCACCTCAAACATGTGAGTAGTGCATTGTACTGTGACATTACCACAGCTATGACATTACTAAGTGATAGGAATTTTTCAGCTCCATCATAATTTTATGAGAGCACCATCACATATGCGGTTCGTTGCTGACCAGAACATTGCCTTATGCTGGAGAAGAGTATCCGAGCACAGTTGCTGCTTCGAGTCACTCCAGGGAGATCTAAAATTCCAGGTGGGAGCACTGTGTCTGCTGAGCATGTCCAGAGATGGGAAATAATTTGCCTCAATTTGTGATACAGGAAATGAAATGATAATATGATAATTTTTAATTTGTGTTTAATGATAAACAAGGTGGTACACTTTTCGTATTGATTCATGTGTTAACATTATTTTTTTCCTGTTTACTGTCTTTTCATACCCTTTGCTCTTTTTTCTACTAGGTGTCCATAATATTTCAATTGATTTATAAGAGTGATTCTTCTACAAAGAAAACCCACCCCTTGCTCTCATACATTTAAAAATTTTTTTCTGGTTGGTTGTTAACCATTGCTTTAGCTAGAACATATATTTTAACCTTACAAAGTTTTTCAATTTCTATGAAGTCAAAATTTTAAAATATTCTTACAAAAATATTCTCCAGTTGAGTATTTTACCAGAAAAATAAAAATTCTCCAGACTTTGAGGGTAGCTAGAGTTATGATGTGCTTGTGAATGTAAATCTCCCAAGGTATTCTTACGAAGCCATATCATTACACAGAAGAATGAGAAAACCTCAGAAACATCATTTCTTCAACAAAATCTGAAGTCAGAGAACAGTAAAAACTTCAAATTATACAGAAAGAACAACTGATTTTCAATGCAGAGCTCTCTTGAACTTTTTCCTCTGCCCTTTTCAAAGGAAACATCGGGGTCCAGAAATACGTGTGTAAAGAATAGGAGAGCCTATGATTGAAATAAACTCATTCCCAGAAGGAGGACGTCCACATATGAAAATACAGAGAAAGAGTCCTGGAGGCTCAGAGCATTTGCTAGACTTTCTGTGTGCTGGTGTGCAGTCCTTGCTGCTGTTAACACTTTACTAGGGTGCATTTGTCACAAGGAATGAACCAGTATTGATACGTTATTATTAACTAAAGTTCAGACTTTGTTCATATTGCCTTTGCTGTTACCAGGGTTCTTTTTGTTTCAGGAGCCCATCCAGGACAATGTGGATTATGATTAGTGGTCATGTCTTCTTAGGCTCCTCTTGGTTGTGACAATTGCACACATTTTCCTTGTTTTTGAAGACCTTGACAGTTCTGAGGAGTACTGCTGAAGTATTTTATAGAATGTCCCTCAACTGAGATTTGTCTGATGTTTTTCTCATTATACTGGGGTTGTGGTTTTTTGGAGGAAAACATCAGAGGTAAAGTGCCCTTCTTATCATGTAATATCCGGGGTACTGACTTCAACATGATTTACTATTGATGATGTTGACCTAGATGGCCAGACTGAGGCAGTGTTCGTCAAGTTTCTACACTGAAAAGTCAACCTTTCTCCCTATCCTTCCATACGATATTCTTTGAAAGGAAGCCACTGCACAACTATACGTAAGATATTCCTTAAAGGGGAAGTATCTAAATAAATTGTTTGGAATTATTCTGTAAGAATGATAGATAATTATAATTATTATTCTATAATAATTATAGATAGAATATAATCTATAAATATCTGATGTCAGATAATTGTTTATTATCCCTCATTTATTTACCTACTCAATTGTTTATTTTTATTTATTTATTTATTTTTTTTTTTTGAGACGGAGTCTCGCTCTGTCACCCAGGCTGGAGTGCAGTGGCGCAATCTCGGCTCACTGCAAGCTCCGCCTCCCGGGTTCACGCCATTCTCCTGCCTCAGCCTCTCCGAGTAGCTGGGACTACAGGCGCCCACCACCACGCCCGGCTAATTTTTTTTGTATTTTTAGTAGAGACGGGGTTTCACCGTGGTCTCGATCTCCTGACCTCGTGATCCGCCCGCCTCGGCCTCCCAAAGTGCTTGGATTACAAGCGTGAGCCACCGCGCCCGGCTCAATTGTTTATTTATATCAGTGTGGATTCATAGATATTTATTACACACATTGGTTATAACTTGTTTTGTTGCTGAAACAGTAAGAAGGACACTTTTGAACATTAAAAGCCACAATTCTAAGTAAAGATATTAGTTATGAGTATGTAAGCACTATATAGCACAGAAAACACTTTAGAAAGAAGAAAATATGGGATACACCAAGGAGATATAGATAAAAACACACTAAAAGTAGGAGAATTGAACACACTGTATTGGTTACAAGATAAACCAAGTGGACAAAAAAGTAAACAAGGATACAGAGGACACACCCAGGCCTTAAATACTTGTATCAACAAAAATGAAATAAGAAGTGTAAATGAATCAAATTTTCAACAAAAAAAGAAAAAGAGAGAATAAGGCCAAAAAAAAGCAATAATAAAGATAAAAGCAAATTTTTGAGGTCAAGAAGAGACAAACAGTAGCTCTAATTAATAGATTTAAATATTGTTTTTGAAAAAATTACGAATTGCTACTATAGTCAAGATGAAAAGGAGTGAAAAACAGCTAAATAAAATCAAGTATAATGGAGGGAATCACCACCAAAAGAGGGAAAAAAGAAAGCCCTGAGACTCCTCACCTCCTGGCTGCTGTCCTGACCCTCAAGGTCCTCAGGATGAGGAAGCTGGGCAAGGGACAAGGCCACTGGTTGTCATCTGCCTGGGCATTGGGTAAGGGCTCCTATTCTGTATCTTCCCTAACATACAGCAGG
Source organism: Hylobates moloch (assembly GCF_009828535.3). NCBI lineage: Eukaryota > Metazoa > Chordata > Mammalia > Primates > Hylobatidae > Hylobates > Hylobates moloch. The sequence goes on along the minus strand of NW_026652296.1, from coordinate 15,588,223 downwards.
GGCTGTGAATTTCAAGGATCATGATGAATAATGTTTTAGCTTTACTAAGCAGGGCTCCAAACAAACATCATGATAATTAAAGGGCAGACTCTCTAAGTAGCATGTCTTCTTAGTCAAAAGAAGAGATTTATTCTAAATTTTTAGCAGGATACCCTGTCCTGAGTAGGGCATAGTTACGCCCAGGAATGAGAATGTGAGTCCTACCACCAGGTAAGCCACTGACATCAGCAGTGATCGTAGCTGAAGGTGGGAGACTTTAAAATGAGAATACAAGAGGGTGATGATGAGAACCAATTGCCACCCACACAACAACTGCAGAGGCCACAGCTGTTGTGTACCCGCTTCCCTTCCACCTTCTTATGGTTTATCTCAGAGGGAGAGCCGACCAGAGCCTGGGAGAAGCTTCCCAATGTGTGTGGAGCCCGGATCCCAGCAGTGCCAGGGGTGCACTGTGGCTGACAGAGGTACTGCTTGAATCCCCCTTCAAGGAGCACCTTGTTGCCCAGCTACATGGAGTGTGGTTAGCTAATTGCTGCCAGCCACTGCTCGACCTCAGGCACAACCTCAGTGTTTGAGCTGAGATCACACAGAACCAGGGCCCTCCAGCCAAAGGCAAAGTAAGGCTGTAGTATGAGATTCTACCCTTCATGCGCAATGTTGAACTTCTTTTATAAAAAATTCTTGCTCTTTCTCCAGAGCTTCCTGTTGGGCTGACAGAGATGTTGTCAGGAGAGATTGCCGATGGTGTCCTTTGCCTAATCCTGCTTCCTCGCCTTTACTTTCACAGGTGTGACCTCACAAGGCAACTTGCATTGTTAACTCTGTCTCAGCCCCTGAGAACCCTGAGCTTGCTGGATAACCCAACCTGCAAAACACAGCTTACAGAATTCTGAGAAGCCTGAAGATTCAGGATCAGGACCATTGTAAGATATGAGTGTCTAGGTAGCATGACAACAGCCAGAACCACTTCTCAACAATTGTGTGATGTGTACACAGCTGCTTCAGTCCTGGACAGTCATCACTGCCACCCATGACTCTGGAATTGGGTATTGCTGTGGACAACAAAACTACTTTGTTCTGGGAAAGAATGCCCCTTCATCCTTGCTTCTTTGAGTCACTCAATGGAGATCCAAGGTGATATATGGGAGCATTACATTTGCTGAGCATGTTAGTGCAGCCCCAGGCCTCAGGGGTGAAGGAAAGTGCCCCCTGTTTTTTTCTGTTTTTGCAGTAGGAACCCAGCTCTGTCTCTTAGCAAGTCTCAAAGATGGCCTTAAATAGGGAGATCCACAACATAACGAGGGAGTTCCCTGTAGTGGACAGTCAAAAGCATGGACGCATCACCCACACCGGGGATCTTCCTAGGGTTCCAAACTCCCCTTGAAACTTACACGTTGGCAGGTATAAAGTGAACAGCACAAATGTTCACCTCTGGAAATAGAAGGGACACTCCCTAATCACCATGGAAATATTCCTAAGAATGTGCCTTTTCTTATTGGGCAGAAGGCCAGGTATCTTTTTTTTTATCAGTTTCTTCAATGGCAGTAATTTATTTCACAAGGTCACCTTTAACGGGCCTGACCCATTTTTCTGCCTATATTTTAATTACAGGCTGCATCTTCAGCTTCTCCACACTAGATGATACTTTATCCTCCCAGCCTACCGTTTAGTGTTTTTATGGGCACGCTCATTCCTCAACGATACTGGTCCCACAGTCTTTTTCTCTCCAATCACAACAGAGCACACCACTGCTGCCTCCAGGCATGGCAACCCCATGTCTGGCCACCAATATTGCCAAATTGGACACCACTTCCACTCCCCCCCGGAAATAGATGCTGTAGCCATTTATGTCACTGCTGCCGGAGTAAACTCTCACTTCCTACCACCTCCATGTCTGCTTTTTTCTATCACCAATTCTCAGTCCATTGCAGTGTGTACCTCTGACTGTGTGAACCAGTGCATATGCACATGTGGAGGCTGCCAAGAAGTCAGAGAAACAGGCATGCAGACTTTGCAGCTTCTGCTTGGAATGGTGTTTGTAGGCTTAGAGGCTAAGACAGGAAAGTTTCCCACACGACCATTCTCATCCCATTGTGAGCACTGGAGCACCTACTATGCCCCTCCTTTCCTTCACTCTGTGTTCTAGCCCCAGCTTATGACCTACAGTTTTAATCAACTGTAAAAAGGAAATGGAGATTGGCGATAGTAGGGACTCCACCACCTCTTGCCTGGATTCTCTAATCCACTTACTTTCTTGAAAAGGCATTTAAAATTCTGTAATACGAGGGAAGATCAAGAATTATGAGAACGATGAGAAGTTCAGGGGCTGCATGATATTACTGAAATTACACAGAGACTCTAAAATGGTAAATCACTGCTCAGAATTTGCATTGCAGTCAGAAAAGATATGGTTATTCTGGGACAGCTCCACTGCTACCATGTTCCTCCTAGATGCATAATGTTCTCTAACAAAGCAGTTTTGGCTGAGACTGGAAAAGCTGATAACAGATTTGCAGGCTCTGTGTGCTCCATGGGGGTTGAAAGCGGAGATCACTAATGATAATTTTTGAACAACCTTCTTAGGCCTTCCTTGTCCAGTACCTCCTGGGATGGGGACACTGTTCTAGCCAGCCATGTGTGTCTGTCTTTTGGAGCCCAGAGTGATAAGCATCATGCACAAGTACCAGGTGCTTCTCAGCTTGTAACACATTCCAATTTTTCTTGAATTTGAAGTTGGAAAGTCCCTTTGAAATATCCGGACAAAACCCCCCCTCTTGTGGATGGGAAAACTGGAATCTAGGGATCCATCAAAGTTTAATCTAGAAATCAGGGGTAGAGCTGGGGCTGGGAACTATCTGTTCTAATATGATGTCATTCCCTTTGGTAGAATGTTGAAAAAGCAGGAGGATTCATTAGCCTTTCAAAAAAGACTAGTTGAGGGGTTAATTTGCCAAAAAGCACAGTGACAATAGGAATTCCAGGAAAATAGAATGATCCAAGCCAAAGTGTGGAATCAAAGAAAAACATAGATTTCAGCAGACCCCAAAGAAGTCAGCAACTCAACTATAAAGTAACCCTCCACAGTATGCTAATTCTGCCACCATCCAGGTCTTCCGCATCAACTTGGTGTTCTTACTTGTGGTGTGCCCACTGCACGAGCTTTCTGCTCTTCTACTGCACATTCACAGCTCACTTGGAAGAAACTTTAGTAAGATTCTTGGAATCTTTCTCACAGCAGGAAGAGTCCTAAGAGACCAAGCTACTCCTTTTACAATAATTGAGACACAGACCGCTGGCAGATGAAATTTGCCCCAAATTTGGAAGACCATCTCATAGGAATGACAACAAAAGACTCATGTGTTTGTTTTAACTTGGTGTGGTTTTATTTAATTATGGGGGTAGTTTTATTTATTTTCAAATATGTAGTAGCTACTCGCATTACTTTTTAATAAACCATATGTTCATGGTCTATGTTTATTTTTCTATTAGAAGATCTATTTTCCTTATTATGTTTTAAAAATTCTTTCGATTATTTTATTCTTTCAATTTTAATTATTGAAAATTCTTTCAATATATTCCCACCATATGTGTTTATACATTTTAAAAATTTCTGTTTTTTTACTGTATGCATGATTTTCCCTGTAAAACTTTTTATTCGCTTGTAGTTAATGATATTAATTTACTTCAGAAAATCATTCACATATAAATATTCTACAAAACTTGTCTCATGTTTACTTTGAATACTTTTATAGTTCGATCTTTATGTTTAAATCCTTGACCTCCTAAAATGTACTTTGAAATAATGGGTGGAGTGGAAATACAGTATTTACTCCTTGAATTGCTGGTAATCAGTCTAAACATCATTTGCTGAATTACTAACATTTCTTAAGTGATGTGGAATTCTGCCCTTATCATTTGTGAAATTCTCAAAGGCATTGAGTTTATATTTTATTCCATTGAGATGTGTGCATTTTCTCACCATTATTGTATGTCCTAATTATGTTGACATATTTTTGTGATAATTTTGGTGGAATTAAAATGTGTCATGGGTAACTCTCCCATGACAATTATCATCAATATTTTCCTGGAAAACCTCAAACGCTTACTTTATCAGTTGGTATGTTCAATTTCATTAATCATTAGATTTTTATCTCATGGGCTTCCAACTTACTCTTCATTGTTTACCACTAAAACCCACTAAAATCTCCATTTTTTTTTTTTGAGACAAGGTCTCACTCTGTCGCCAGGCTGGAGTGCAGTGGCGCAATCTTGGCTCACTGCAACCTCTGCCTCCTGGGTTCAAGTGATTCTTCTGTTCAGCCTCCTGAGTAGCTGGGACTACAGGTGCGTGCCACCACGCCCAGCTAATTTTTGTATTTTTAGTAGAGATGGGGTTTCACCATGTTGGCCAGGATAGTCTCGATCTCTTGACCTCGTGATCTGCCCACCTTGGACTCCCAAAGTGCTGGGATTACAGGCATGAGCCACCACGCCCGGCCTCCATTGTTTTTAAGAGCGCTGTTAGGCTGGATATTTCTTATACTCTGTTCCTAATACTGTCAGTTCCTTAGGGAGGACTTTGGAGCTCTCTATTCTTATGGCCTGCCTCTCACTTCTGGAAAATCACTGAGTTCCTTCTAAGGAGCTGTTTTGGAAAGAGTGGTTCACTTTTCTCAGAGTGACAGCCCTGCTTTACCAACTGGGTTCTGACCATGAGCCAGAACATCCTCTGATGTTGTTGGCAGGCATTCACTGGCATGAAAGCTCTGCCTGGCAAATGAGCTGTGCCGAGGGCTATGGGGGTCTCAGCGTTCTTGACCTACAATGCCTGGGGTAGAATCTCTCCACTACAAGTAGTGTTGGGTGGAAGAACGGAGCTCTGTACCTCTTCATCACACTCACCTGGAATCTCTGCAATACAACCTTGGAATGGGTTTGAGAGATGCTGGCAACCTTCTGCTTCTGATGAGATATCATAATCCTTTAAAGGGAAGTGAGAGGAAAGAGATTCTCCCATTTCTTGGCTAGATGTGCCCTGAGTGAAGCTTCCCTCATATTGAGCTAGGATATAGAAAATATAGAGTGTGTTATGACTCAAATGCTGTAGATACTCTGTGTTCTTTCAAGGTTTAGTAGAGTTTTAAAAATAAATGTATGCACTTAAGACAATTCCCAGAGACTTCTAGTGGCTGTTTTAAAAAATAACTTTTATCAAGTATGATTGTTTGGTTTGAGGGTATTTCCATGGATCTCCTTACACTGCTATTCCAGAGAAGAAGTCACCAGGTCACTCAACTCTTAGTATCATCTACTGGAAACTGGCTAAGACAGTATTTATGTGCTTCTCTCACAACAACAGAAAGGTAACTACATGACACAATGGATATGGCAGTTGGCTTGACCACAGTAAACATTTAACTATGTATATGTATATCGGAACATCATGTTGTATACCTTAAATGAGTACAATAAAAATAAAATCTAAAAGAAATAAAATAAAAATAACTTTCACCAGCTGTGGTTGTTGGTTTGGAGTAATCCAAGGAACTCTTCACACCATTCCCTAGCAAGACTTCCCCAATTATTTTCTTCTGAATTTCAAAGAAGTCTATTTGGCTCTGTGAAAATACAAGTATCTGACTGGTTCACAAAACCACTAGCAAACCTAGAAATTCAAGTTAAAAGAAAAGGCAAAAACAAAGAAGTCATTGAATGCAGAATCACAGTCAAAATTAGTCAGATATTGGCCTTTGTGGAGCTCATTGGTGCTACCTCAGAGTAGATGGCCAATATGCCAAAGCCAGATGCTCTTCAATTCATGGGCCATCATTTCCATTTCTCTTCTGAGAAGTCAAATACAGCTGCCATTGCTGTAACTGCCCCAGAAATGGATCTTCACCTCCTACCATCACTAGCTCCCAAGTGCAGTCCAGAGTTTGTGCGTCTGGTGATCTGAACACAGCATGTACTCACATAAGGTTGTCTCTCAGTGGAGGCAGGGAAAACAAGTGTCCAGACTTTCCTATTCTGTTATAAAAAGTGGCAGAGCCTCTGGATTTCAGGGCTCATGTGGTTAATTCCCCCAAAATAGGAATGACATTCTTATGCTTAGAAGCCAAGAAATGTCTACAACACCCACACTCATTATATCTTGAGGCCTGGAGCAAGGAACACTTTGTATTTTCTTCTCGCAGATTATATTCTATGTAGCCCCATCTGTGCTACCAACTTTCTGTAGGATCTTGGACAATCACTGTCTGCTTCTGATGCTCAGAATACCTGCTAGAAAAAAAAAATAATAAAAAAAAAATAAGAAGGGCTTTGAGGTTAGTGGGCCCTCTGTGCATTCATGGCTATGATATTCCTTGATTATACAGACACTTGTGCCTCATTCAGGCAACTATGGATTCTTTGTTGAGGACAGATGAAGAAGGGAAAGAAAGATGAAGGATTCTGGGACCACAAAAAGTGTTTTAAATTACCCAGAGAAAGTAGCTGCAGTATTCTGTGAGATTTGTGAGTAGAGAAGCCAGAAAGTATTATTTTAGGCACAACTCAACTGATACCACCCTCCAACAAATACCTGGAGTCCTCTGTCAACACAGAGCTTTACTGAACCAAGGAGCCCAGATAGCATCTCTCCAGGCTCTGGATGCACCCCAGGGTAGAGCGGTGAATGTCACAGATGACCTCAGGTACATTGGAGCCACTCTCCAGGGCCTTGCAGACTCAGTTCTAGCTAGCCATGTGTGTCTGTCTCTCCCTAGGATCACAGAGTGTCCAGGAGTCAGGCCAAGCCAGGCCCTGAATTCTTTCCAGCTTGTAATAAATGTCCTGAGTCATAATCTTCCATTGAATTTGGAGTCAAAATACCTGCTGACATATAGAAAACTGCCCTCATCTAACAAAGGAGAATATTGCTTAGGATTGAGGAGTAAAGCTGAAAATGAAAAAAATCAGTCCTGATTTCAAGTCATTTTTCTTTCCATAAGATGTAGACTACGACAGGAAGATGCAAGGGTCTTGCTCATAAAACCATTGTTCCATCAGTTTGGCCTGATGCTGGGTGAGAGGGGTAGGGTTATAATAGAAATTCCGGACCAACAGAACCATATAAATCAAAGTGTGGAATTACAGTAAACCTATTAATTTCAGCATTATTTATGACTGCAAAATGTTGGAAACAACCAAAATACCCATACAGAAAAGAGTGGTTATATAAATGGTGGTACAACTATAAAATGAAGTACTGTGTAGCTGTTCAAAGGAACATGGAAGGTGTCCATGAACTGATGTATGTTAATTATAAATACATTGTGGAGTGATAAATTTAGTGTCTTGTAACAATGAATGCAAAATAAGAAAATATCCATTTACCTACTCATTGCAGGTAAAAATAAAAAAGAAAGGAAAAACCCAGAGACCAATGAGAGTGGTCACCTGTGTGGTCAGGAATTGGTAGAAAGGAAAGAGAGAATGGAGATGGATATCTGATTCTTCTCTGAATATACCTTTATGCACAGATCTGACTGGGGAGCAATGTGAAAATTTCACATACTCAGATGAATAAATAAATGAATAAACCCCATGGGACTGGGAGATAATTTGTAATCAAATACAAACTATTTGTTTGACAAACCAACCAACCAACAAATAAACCGTAGATATGAGAGGACCATGAAGGTTAAAGAAACTTCCATCTGTGAAACCACTATAAAACGTAATGAAGATGAATAAACACTCATTACAGAACATCAAATCAACCATTATCATGAGGTTTTCTGTACCCCTTTGGTGTCCCCATGCACAGTGATCCCAACCTCATGTGCTTTGTGTTGTGCTCTTGCAAATTCTCTCTTCACCAGGCAGAGGGCTTTGCTTAATCTGCTGGTCCTCGCCACAGCAAGGACTTCAAGAGACTACATAGTAGTCCCATTTTCTCATCTTATAACATCTAGAACTGAGGCTGGAGACAGAAGGAGCTTGCCCAGAATCACTACTAGGTAATCAGCCTCATAAGTGAAAAGACAAATTATACTTTATTTAACTTGCAGTCCTTGAACTATGAATGAAGCTATAATTGTTTTCATACACGCATTAACTGTTTGTATTATAATTTCTCCAAATACCTGGTGGAGCTCATATCTTACACTCTTTATTAGATGATGTGCCCTTCTTTATTACAGTGAAGAATTTTTTTCAATATGCTGTGAAATTCACCCTTTATCTGATATGTTTATTAATGTTTTTCATTTTCTGTTCATTACTTTTTCTTTATCTATGGCTGGTTTTGCCTCACAATTTAAACATTTTTATACAGTTTTAAATTTTTTTCAAATTTTGTTTTAGCTACAGGGGGTACATGTTCAGGTTTGTTACATGGGCATATTGTGCGATGCTAAGGTTTGGGGTATAGATCCCATCACCCAGGTAGTGAGCGTAGTATCCAATAGATAGTTTTTCAACCCATGCCCACTTCCCCCTCTCCTCCTTCTAGTAGTCTGCAGTGGCTGTTGTTTCCGTGTTTATGTCAGTGTGTGTTCAATGTTTAGCTCCCACTTATAAGTGAGAACATGTGGCATTTGGTTTTCTGTTCCTGCATTAATTTGCTCAGGATAATGACCTCCAGCTGCATCCATGTTGCTGCAAAGGATAGGATTTCATTCTTTTTATGGCTGTGTAGTATTCCATGGTATATACATGTCATATTTTCTTTATCTAATCCACCATTTATGGGAACCTAAGTTGATTCCATCTTTGTTATTGTGCACAGCAAAACAATGAACATGAGTGCAGGTGTCCTTTTTGTAGAGTGATTTGTTTTCCTTTTGGTATACACCCAGTAGTGGAATTGCTGGGTCAAATGGTGGCTCTGTTTTAAGTTCTTTGAGAAATCTCCAAACTGCTCTCCACAGTGGGGCTGAATTAATTTACATACCAACCAACCACAGGGGAAACAAGATATAAGCATTCTCTTTTCTCCACAGCCTACAGCATCTGTTGTTTTTTGACTTTGAAATTACAGCCATTCTGCAACAGTCCCCTCTGGAACATCAACCCAGTGGCCTGAGAACTGTTCCTGTCCCCCAGCACCCACAGGGGCTGCTGCTTTCCCTGAATGTGAAGACTCAGAGTGCAAACCTGCCTGACCGAGCCCTCACCTGGCTTTGTTCTACCACCTGCCCTGGTAGCTTAACACAAAAAACAGAAACTCTTGGAAGCTCTACGGCCCCACCTATTGCCTGAGAAACCAGAGGGCAACCTAAAGCAAGCAAAAATCCCACTGCTACTACCATAGCTGGTGCTCTTTTGCAAGCACCACCTCCGGGCTGGAGGCCAACCAACACAGTCCATTACAGCATCTCCCGGTAGAATAACACTGCACCTAGGAAGGAGAAAATGGCTGAGCAATCTCAGCTATCACCACTGCCTGTACCCCTCTGACTAACCAGGAGGTCCTGATTCTGTCCGAGTGACCAGTTCAGTACTACTATAACCAGTGTTCGAGAAAACCAACACACTAAGGCTATCAATAACCAAGGAATCTCACAGAGTCTGCATCACTCCCCTGCTACCCCCATGACTGGTGTGGCTACCCACTGCTGGGAGACGAGCACAGGCCACATCACCAGATCTCTTGCAGACATTCCCCAGTACTGGCCTGGAGTGTGGCAACTTCACTGGGCAGCGAGATCCAGAGGAACATTTGAGAATTCTCAGTGCCCTACTCTAAAAATGCTGCTATAGTGGCATGACTTTTTTAGGGGTGAGCTTGCAGGGTTATTTCTCAGATCAGGGTTGTGTGCATGCAGTTGGTGGATCAGCCAGTTGTGGTCTGGCTCACTGGCATTGGAACCAGGGTGCCATGATACCGACAGGAAACATGGGTATATGTTTGCTGGGCCAGCCTGAGGCATGCCTGCCAGGAGTGGCATGTGTGGCTGTTTCTCAGTCTCAGGGCATGGATGCACAGCTGCTCAGATAGCCTGAGGTCATGTCTGTCAGGAGCAGCCCACTGGGCTGTTTCTCAGGCCCAAGACATGGGTTTGTACCACTGCTTGGGTAGCCTAGTGGCATGTCTGCTGGGGGAGGGAACAGGGCTGCCTCTTTGGCCTTTGACACAGCTGCATGGCTGCTTGGCTAGTCTTTGGGTATTTCTGTGAGGGGTGGCAAGAAGTGGTTTTGTTGGACCAGGGTCGAAGCATGGGGCTTCTCGTTAGGCCTTGGGGCATGCCCACCAAGGCAGACTGTGGAGTTCTTTCTCAGTGGTGAGACAAAGGCCCACAGCTGCTTGGCTAGCCTGGGCATGTCCACCAGGGGTGGGCAGTCTGGGGTCATGCCCACTAAGGGTAGCTTGTGGGACTGTTTCTCGGGCCCTTATTTAAAAGATCGGGTCACTGGGCAAGCCATGGATGTATCTGTGGAGGGCAAGGGTGCTGCAGGGCTATTTCTCAGGTATTGAGGGAAGACCATATCAGCTGCTTGGAGCTCAGGGGCCCCTCCTGCTCAGTAGAGGGTATGTGGCAGTTTGGCTAGTTCAAGGACAGGTTTTCTTGGTGCGACTGGACGATTATTCCCCAGCTGAAATGCAGTGGCATGAGTTGGTTTCCCTGCTGTGCCAGAATAGAGTCACAGCCAATCCTGGGCTTGAACTCTGCACAGCTGGGGTTGTGGAGTTCAGCCACTATGTGACCTTGGCGTAATGAAGATGGGGCCCAAATGCTGGAGAATTGTGGTTGTCAGAAGTTCCAGAGGAGGCTACACTCCAGAGGGGGCTCTGTTGTCAAGACGGGATTGTGCTGCGGCAGCTTGGCCCAAGTGGGTGAGTGGGATGTGGGTAGTGCACACCTTGTGCCTCTAATGCAGGGCAATACAGCTGTGTGAATTCCCAGCAGCTCTCCAAACTGGGCTCAGGACTTTAAAGGACTGTGGAATTCTCCTCTCGTAAGGACAGTACATGTTTGCAGTCACAAGGTGACTGGTGGGGACCTTCTCCTTACATTTTCCCTGCAACAGGAAGACTCTCTTGGCTCCAGACAGATCTGATCCGAGTGGAGGGAGACAGGACTGAAAAAACCAGATGCCTCTGCACTGCCCTCCTGAACTTCTAATCACCACGGTTCATCTCCACTCTCCCATGCACTCCAGCACTCTCCCTTTGACACTGCAACCAAATCTTGGCTGTTTGTTACCTTGACCCTTTCTTCTGGTGGGGATTGAGGATGAGCACCATGGGTCTCTAGTTAGCCATCTTGCTGACTGCCAAATTTTCTATTTCTTCGTAGTTAAATCTTGATAGCTTACACGGGTCTAGGAATTTATCAGTTTCTTCTAGGTTATCTAATTGTTAGTATATAGCTGTCATGAGTCTCTAACGATCTTTGCATTTCTGTGTTATCAGTTGTAATGTCTCCTTTTTCGTCTCTGATTTTATTGAATTGAGTCTTCTTTTTTTTGTTTTACTTCGTCTAGCTAAAAGTTTGGTGATTTTGTTTGTCATTTCCAAAAACCAACTCTTTGTTTTATTGATCTTTTGTATTGTGTTTCTAGTCTCCATTTTTATTATTTCTACTATATCCGTATGATTTCTTTCCTTCTAGTGTTATTACAATTCGTTTTCTCTTCTGTTTTTCTTATTACTAGTGGTGCCACATTAGGTTGTTTATTTGAGATTTTTTTCTTTTTTGTGTAGGCATTTATTGCTGTAACTTTCTGTCTTAGAACTATTTTTACTATATCTCATAGCCTTTAATACATTATGTTTCTACTTTAGCTTGTCTCGAAGAAATTTTTATTTCCTTTTTAATTTCTTCTTTGACCATTTGGTTGTTCAGGAGCATGTAGTTTAATTTCCATGTATTTGTGTATTTTCCGAAGTTCCTTCTTTTATTAATTTCTAGTTTGATAGTAATGTGGTCAGAAAAGATACTTGATATGGTTTCAGTCTTCATAAATATGTTAAGACTTGTTTTGTGGCCTAACATATAATAATCTATTTTGGAGAATATTTCATGTGCAGTTAAGAAGAACATGTGTTCTGGAGTTGTTTAATAAACTTTTCTGTATATGCCCTTAAAGTCTATTTAGTCTAGAGTGCAGCTTATATCTCATATTTCTTTGTAGATTTTCTGTCTGGGTGATCTGTCCATTGCTATTACAGGGTTTTGAAATCCTCTAATGATATAGTTTGGATATCTGTCCCCTCCAAATCTCATGTTAAAATGTGACCATCAGTGTCGGAAGTGCAGCCTAGTGTGAGGCGTTTGGGTTATAGGGCTAGATCCCTCATGAATGGCCTGGTGCTATCCCTGCAGTAATGAGTGAGTTCTCACTCTCTTAGTTCACATGAGGACTGCTTGTTTAAAAGACCCTGGCATCTTTCTTGCCCCCTCTCTCGCCATGTGATACACTGGCTCCCATTCCCTTCCATCACGATTAAATACTTTCTGTGGCATCACCAGAAACTGAGCAGATGCTGGCACCAGGCATCTTAGCCTGCAGAACTTTGAGCCAAGCAAACCTCTTTTCTGTATACATTATCTAGTCTCAGGTATTGTTTTACAGTAATGCTAAATGGCCTAAAACACCTAGTATTATTGTATGCAGTTGATCTCTCCTCAGAATATTTGCTTTATATCTTTAGGTGCTTGGATTTGGGGTGCATATGTACTTACGACTTCTGTATTATCTTGCTGAATTGACCTCTTTAGCATTATATAATGATCTTCTTTATGTCTTTTTACATTTTTGACTTAAAGTCTATTTGATCTCATATAAGTATTGTTACTACTGCTCTCTTTTGGTTTCCACTTGTGTGGAATGTTTTTTCCATCCATTATCATTCAGTCTATGTGTGTAATTACCAGTATGGTTGCCTCTTTTAGGAAGCCTGTTGATGGATCTTATTTTTTTCCCATTCATCCACTCTAGGCATTTGATTAGTGAATTTCTTTACCTTCAAGATAATTATTCATAGGTAAGGACTTACTACTGCCACTTTTTCGTTGTTTTCTAGTTGCTTTGGTTGATTCTTTCTTTCTTTCCTTTCTTTCCTTCTTTCTTTCTCTTTCTTTCTTTCTTCTTTCTTTCTTTCCTTTCTTTCTCTCTTTCTTTCCTTTCTCTCTTATTGCCTTCCACTATGATTTAGTTTTTCTAGTAGTATATTTTGATTCTTATTTTTTATTTTTAGGGCATCTATTAAAAATGTTGTCTTTGTGGCTAACATGAGGCCTTTAAAAAACATCCTGTAGCTATCACAAGTGATTTTAACCTGATAATAATTTGTTTGATTACAAAACATAAAACTACACCTTACCACCACTTCCCTTCCCACATTTTGATATTTTCATGTCACAGTTAACAGCTTTTATATGCCATATACATTAACAATTTATTGTAGTTATTATTAATTTCAACAGTTTTATCTTTTAACCTTCATACTAAAGATAGAAGTGATTTATACATCACCATTATAGTATCACAGTATTCTGAATTTGACTGTGTAATTACTTTTATTAGTGAGTTCTACACTTTTAGATTATTTTGTATTGCTTGTTAGCATCCTTTTCTTTCACCTTGAAGAACTCCTTTAGCACTTCTTGTAAAATAGGTCTGATGGTAACATACTTCCTCACCTTTGCATGGCTGGGAAAGTTTTCATTTCTCTGTCATTTCTGAAGAACAGCTTTGCTGAGTATAGTATGCTCGGATGGTTTTCTTTTTTTTCATTACTTTGATAATATTATTCCACTCTCCTCTGATCTTTAATGTTCCCTTTGAGAAATGCGATTTGATTGCAGCACTATTCATACTAGCAAAAACATGGAATCGACTTAGGTGCCCATCAGTGGTGGATTAGACAAAGAAAATGTGGTGTATATACACCACGGAATACTACACAGTCATAAAAAATAAATAAAATAATGTACTTGCAGAAACATGGATGCAGTGGGAGGCCATTATCTTATGTAGATTAATGCACAAAGAGAAAACTATATACCACATGTTCTCAGTTATAGAGGGGAGCTAAATGTCAGATACTCATGAACATAAAGATGGAAATAATACACACTGAAGACTACTAGAGGAGAGAAGGAGGGAGGGAAGGGGACAAGGGTTGAAAAACTAAATGTTGGATATTATACTCAGTATCAGAATGACAGGAAAATTCATACCCCAAGCTTCAGCATCATGCAATATACTCAGGTAACAAACTTGCACATGTGGCCCCTGAATGTAAAGTAACAGTTGAAAAAGAAAAAAAAGGTCTGATGTGAAGTGCATTGGAACTGTTTTACATTTTATTTGCTTCTTTTCTTTTGCTGCTTCAGGATCATTTATTTGTCTTTGATCTTTCACAGTTTGATTATTATACGTCTAGTCTTTTTTGAATTGAATGTGATTGGTGACTGTTGACCATCCTGCATTTTGACTACATATATATATATATATATATATA